>NC_051080.1:46802063-47111438 GCF_004664715.2 Peromyscus leucopus
CTTTCCCTATTAGTCAAGAAGGATTATGTATATATTGAAGACAGGTTGTGCTCTCATTATAATCACAAGCAGAAAGTATTTTTTATTTATTTTTAATCCCAGTCTCTAATTTTGTGAATAGATAAATGCTCCAGAAATTTTATATCTAATGATTATATGCACATTGTTATGAGCTTGACTTTAATGACTTCAGTTTAATTACTTTTCAGATGTTATGGTAACATAATAAATTGAGAAGCAGAAGTATACTGGTTCACTCCTATCATTGGGAGGCTGAGGCAAGAGAATCCCAAGTTTGAAGGTAGCCTGGATTTTCTAGCAAAGTCTTATCTCAAAAAACAAAAAACAAAAACAAAACAAAACAAAAAAAAAACAGAGCTGGAGAAGCAAGGTCTTTATATTAATGAGATGTATTTAAGAGAAAAGAGGATCAGAGAGTTTGCTGTGAGGTTGTGTTTCCTAGTAATGTCCCAACGCCACCAATAAAGTCTCACCACATGAGAGCCCAAATGTGAGCTGAATAAGGAAGGATACCACAATCGGACATGTCAAAGTGGATGGGAAAAAGCCCATGAGGCCTCAACCCTACACAAAGAACTACAGGCAACTGAGGAGTGAGAGTGGGAGAGGTGGTCCTCCCAGGGAGGAGCACAGCAATTGGTCATCCAGTGCCAAACAGGCAGCCCATGAAACATACATACAAGTAACATATGGCCTGAACCTGTTACATGTGGTCTGTATATGTATACACATGTACATACATATGTGTGTGAAATAACATCTAGTGGAAAAAGTGGCCATGAACTTAAAGTCAGGGAACTGTATATGGGGGATTTGGAGGGAGGAAAGAAGGGACAAATGTAATTATAATACCATAAAAAGAAAAAAGCATAGTGTTAGTAGAGAATGTTATGTGACTTGATATGAATATTTTTCAGTCTTAAAAATTGTTTTTTAATTTGAGAATTTCATACAATATATTTTGATCATATTCTTTCCCCTCCTCCAACTCTCCCAGAGTCTCTTTCCACACCAGCTTCATGCTTTTTTGTCTTTCTTAAGGAAAACAAACAAACACACACACAATCAAAATGACAAAGACCAAAAAGCACAAAATGTCATGAAATTCATTGTGTGATCATCATCTACTTCTGGGCATCGCGCCATTACTGGAGTTTGGTTGTTATACTCAGTATCATTCCATTGAAAAAAGCAATTTTCCCTCTTCCAGCAGCTGCCAATTGCAGAGAGTTTCTGACTAGAGATGGGACTTTATGCCACTCCCCTTTTCCTTGCTGGCATTCTGTCTGGCTTGAACATTACACAGTACATGCTGTTTCTGTCTCTGTGAATTCATGTGTGCATCAGCCCTATTGTGTCTTAAAAATACTTTTTTTCTTGATGTTGTCCACTGCCTCTGGCTCTTGAAATTTTTGGATTCCTTATTCTGCATAGATTTTAGAGCCTTGAAGGGATAAAGACATCCCATTTAGGGCTAATTGTTCCAAAGTTTCTCACTTTCTTCTCACTGTCTAGTTGTGGGTCTCTGTGTTAATTACCCTGTAAAGCAAGAAGAAGCTTCTCTGATAAGATTCATAATAATGGTAGGTTTTCCCCTGGATGTAGTCATATGTTTCTCCTGTTCCACCTGGCACCAAAGTCCCACAGCTGCTTATAAAATAATCACGCAGAGGCTTAATATTAATTATCAATTGTATGGCAGGTTTCTCGCTAGCTAGCTCTTATAACTTAACCCATTTCTGTTTATCTATAAGTTGCCATGTGGCTGTGACTTACTGGTATTTTCACCTCTCCTGGAGGTTTAAGATTTAGCATTTGAATGATTGTTCAATTTCTTCTACCTTGTCTTCAAGACCTGAAGTTCTGTCTTCTAATTCATTCAGTCTGTTGGTGAGACTTTTCCTTTGGACTTTTAAAATGATTTCCTGAGTCTTTCAGTTTTGTTTTTATTTCAGTTTGGCTTTTTTGTGGTGATTCTGTTTCTTTGTTAAATTCTATTTTCATATATGGACTGTTTTCCTTATCATTCTGTTGTGTGTTTTCAAGGTCTTCATTCAGTCATTTATTCTTATCCTCTCTTTAAGGTCCTTGAACATAATCATAGTTGGTATTTTGAAAGCTTTGTCTTGTACTATCTTCTGTTGGGTTTATCTAAATTGTTTTATTGCCAATAATGACTCGAGTGTCAGATGTTGGAGTGAAAACCTGATAGATAAAAGAAGCAGCGAAGGAGTGACTAGTTGATCTTCTTCCCATACTTCCCAGATCTAAAAGGACCTTGAAGCTTTCAAAGCCTCTCCCCACTCTTTTCTGTGCCTCTCTATTGTGTCCTGGGTCCTCCAAAGTCTGTCTCTGTGGGCAATTCTTGTCAACTAGTTGCTGGCTCCGCCCCCCTGATCCAAGTTTAACTTTAATTAACACAGTTTCAGAGTGGTCATTGTGTGATCAAATATCTTGAAACATGCTTTAGCTAAATTGCTTTTCTCAGCAAATCTTATAATAGGAGTAGTGGCTTCTGGAGGAGAAATATTATCTTGGTTGTTGGTGTTTGTGATTTTGGGATGGGATCTGGATGTCTGAAGTTAATGATGTTTTTGGTGTTACTTGGTGTAGATAATCTGATCGTGCCTTTGTTTGGTGGGTGTTTGGGTCTTTTTGTTCTTTCTCCAATCTTTCAGTTTGTGTGGGGCAGCTGAATGATGCTTGGTTTTCAGTGTTGGGGCCACGGTGGATTTCAGGGTTTAGACTTTGTTTCTAGATTGGTGTAGTAGATAGGTGGCTGATGTTGTAGTTGGAACTCTGGGTTCTGACTTCAGTCAGTCCCATTTAGGGTGCAGGGGGAGGGCTGGGTGGTAGGCTAGCAGATGGGATAAGAGGACTGACCTTGAGAATTTTTTTTTTTGGTATTATCTCATATATTACATCCTGACCTCAGTTTCCCCTCTCCACAGCCTCCCTCCCCATCTACTCTGTCTCCATTTCCCTTCAGGAAAGGGCAGGCCTCCCAGGGATATCAACCAAACATGGCATATCAAGTTGCACTAAGAAGGCATCTTCCCTGCCCTCTAGTATTAAGGATACAATCCAGTAGGAGGAAAGGGTCCCAAAAAGCAGGCAAAAGAGTCAGAGACAGCCCCTGCTCTTACTGTTAGGAGTCCCACAAGAAGACCAAGCTACACAACCGTGACATATATGCAGAGGGCTTAGGTCAGACCCATGCAGGTTCCTTGGTTGTCATTTCGGTCTGTGTGAGCCCCTATGAGCCCAGGTTCATTGATTCTGTGGGTTTTCTTGTGGCGTCCTTGACCCCTCTGGCTCCTACAATCCTTACCCCTCTTCTGCAGGATTCCCTAAGCTCTGCCTAATGTTTGGCTGTGGGTCTCTACATTGGTTTCTATCAGTTGCTAGATGAAGCCTCTTTGATGGCGATTATTCTAGGCTCCTGTCTATGAGTATAGCAGACTATCACTAGGAATCATTTTATTGTCTTTTTTTTGGGGGGGGGCTGGTAATGTTTGGTTCTACTCTAGGTTTCTGGGCTATCCAGCCTTTGGTTCCTGGCCTGTAGCCTCTGGTTCCTGGTCCTCCAGGTAGTGTCAGCAGTGGGTTCCCTCTCATGGCATGGGTCTCAAGCTGGACCAGTCATTTGTTGGCCACTCCCACAATTTCTGTGCCACCTTTACCCTAGCATATCTTGCAGGAGGACAAATGTAGATGGAAGGTTTTGTGGCTGAGGTGGGGTCCCACTCCCTCCACCAGAAGTCTTGCTTGGTTACAGGAGATGGCCAGTTCAGGCTCTGTGTCTTGCTTGGTTACAGGAGATGGCCGGTTCCGGCTCTGTGTCTTGCCTAGTTACAGGAGATGGCCGGTTCAGGCTCTGTGTCTCCTGTTACTAGGAATCTTAGCTTGTAGATTCCTAGGAGTTTACATTACACTAGGTTTCTAGCTCATCCCTGAGATGCCCCCAATTCCAGTTGTCTCTCCCAGTACACTCTCCTTCCATCTTCCCTGCACCCAACCCTTACTGTTCCTGGGCATCTCTTAAGTAGGGTTCTGTGTTGCTCCATATGGCCCAGGCCTTGAGACTCAGTGGTTGGGGAGATGCTGAAAGAAGGGAAGGAGTGTGATGGGGAGACTGGCTCTGGGGATTCCTACCCGAAGTCCTCAGTGTAGCACCGGGCCTCTGCTCCAGTCAGTCCCAGACTGGTGCAGTGCAAAGGTGCATGGTAGGCGTGTAAGCTGGTCACCGGAAATGACTTGGGGATCTGTTAAAGAGAGGTTGGGGTTTGGGTTCCTGTGGTCGCTGTCTTGCACCCAGGCTGATCATTATATTGGTAGCCTAAATTCAATGGAATATCTGATTCATTTCAGATCATTTTGTAAAATATTTTCACAGTGACTTACTGATTTCTCTAGTGCGATGTCAAAAACGAGGGTAGATATGTAATAATCTAGGAAATAGTCCTGTGCATGCAATTAGATATTCTAAGTTGCCTTTCTCGAGTCTGCTTTTCTGTGTTTTTATTCTCTCCTGATGTATGTCTTATTCAAAAATGCACATTCTTCCTACTGCCTGAATTTTCATCTGCTTTTATGTTTTGCATATGAAAAACTCAAAGTAGAAATTAATTCCTCACTTGAGACCTACTATACTCACCTTCCAAGAACAGGATGTTTAAAAGCTAAAGAATGTCCCTTTTCTGTGAAGTCATGCTAATACTATTTACAATTAATTTCTGTTTTCTAGAACCAGTTTTTTTTTTTTTTTACATTTATTTTGTGGGTGTTTCAGTTAATTTTTAGTTTGCTTATATGGCTGTCCAATATCCATAAACCATGTCTCTTATTTTACTCTTGACAAGAACTAGGTTATGTTCAAGTTTACATGTTTTGTTCCACCTACCAAAGAGGTTATATACAATGTTACTTATTAATCCAAGCATTCAATAAGTATTTATTGACAAGTTGGCTATGGAACATATATTATTAAGCTAGTCACTGGGGTAAAATTGAGAGCAAAACAAAAATCTCCATGGATTTTTTTCATTACACAAGTAGGGGTAATCAGAAAGTTGTGTCATGAACAAAACGTGCAGCTGTGATAAATGCACTATGTTCTGATGCTTTGGAAAGTCTAATGGAGAGGTTTGACCCAGTCGCTGAAGCTAGGGAATGCATTCCTAAGGAAGTAACATTGAAGTGCTGCAGGAACACTGAAGGAGGGGTAGAAGGAGAGCATCATGGTTCTGTTAGCTCTGGGGAATTGTTGGGGAACGTTCTTTTACTTTCCCCATAACTACATGTAGAACATGGAGATAGTTTGGTTGTTATATTAACGTCTATAGATGATGCTATCTTAAAAGAAATAAAATGAACTAGGAAGGAAATAGTTTAAACTGAAATAGAGGTTAGTTCATAGACTTCTGGATACTTGATTATGAATTAAAGCACAAAATTTTGAGATAAAATATTAGTGGCAAAACCATTGTTATTTTTGAGAATTAGCAATAAATGGAAACCCTAGTGAGTAGGAAGATTCAATGTTCTAAAGATGTCAGTTGTCCTCAAACTAATCTATAATACAATGCAATGGCAGTGATAAGCTCACTATGATTTTCATGGAAATGGATAAGAGCATCATAGTGTTTTATGGAAGTAAAATGTTTTACCAATAGTAAAATCTTTTCAACAGAGAAGAAGAAAGAGACTGAACTATTTTTACCTTTTAACTATTTTAACTATTAGATTTCAAAAACAGTTACAAAGCCCGATATCTTAGTTACTTTTCTACTGCTGTGACAAAATGCCATAGCTCATAAGAGAAAGTGTTTAACTGGGTTTACAGTTTTAGAGGGTTAGAGTCCATGATGGCCAAGCAAAGGCATGATGGCAGGCTCAACGGAGAGCTCACATCTTGATCCACAGCAGAAGGCAGAGAATACACTGAAGATTGCAGGAGGCTTTTGAAGCCTTAAATCCCACCTCCATGACACAGCTCTTACAACAAAGTCACACCTTCTAATCCTTCCTAAACAGGCTCATCAACTAGGGACCAAGGATTCAAACATGAGCCTGTGGGGGAAGCCACCCAAAGTGCTGTATATCAGGGATGGATAGATTTCTTTCCCCTCTTCAAGTCATCTCTATAATTCAGAGTAGGTATTCTAATTTGAGTCTTTATAAATTGATGTGGCAAAGAACTCTCATTTTTTTTATTTTGAACTATAATATACTGCTTGAAGAAAATGGTTACTTTTATTGTTTCTATAACAGTACTAGACAGAAACAACCTAAGGGAGAATGCATTAATTTTGGTTCATGGTTTCAGAAGGTTTAGTCCTTGTTTGCTTGGCCGTATCCATCATGTGGACAGAACATGGCAGTGGGGGGATATGGCAGAGGTTACATACCTCATGGCAGGCAGATGGGTTGGTGTAGGGCTCAAGGAAGAAGAAGAGAGGAGGGAAGGAGGAAGGGATCAAAAGAAGATGCTCTCAATATCCTTTAGGACAGTGGTTCTCAACCTGCCTAGTGCTGTGACCCTTTAATAAAGCTCATATTGTACTGATCCCAACCATTAAATTATTTTCATTGCTACTTCATAACTGTAATTTTGCTACGGTTATGAATTGTAATGTTAGTACCTGATATGCAGGATATCTGATATGCAACCCCTAAAAGGGGTTGGATGCACAGGTTGAGAACCACTACTTTAGGATCTACTCCTCATGGCCAGCATTTTTCAGCTAGGCCCTACCTTCCAACGTTTTGATAACCTCCACAAGTGTTTCCTCAGCTAAGGACCAGACATTCAGTGCAAGATCCTTTTGGGACAAAACTTCATATCTCAATCATAACAAAAATATATCATCTACAAACTACCTCAAAATAATCCAAAGGCTGTATATCTGTATCTTATAGAGATTATATGATGAGTCTCAGAAAAGGGAGAAAATAAATTTAACATCAGTCTAGAAATAGGAAAAGGTGTGAGTTCACCATCGAAAGTGAAGTTTTAAGGAGCAAGCCTGCCACAGATGCCTTTTAAAGCAGTAATGTAAATGATTGGTTTGTGGAGAGCTTAAAGACACATGTATAAATAACCACAATAAAACTATGAGACTGGGAAAGATTTCAAGGAATAGCAGTAAACACGAATTTATAGGATCTGTTAATCCACAGGAATAACATTTACTTTAGAAAATACTGAATTTGATGACTTCTTTTTTTTTTTTTTTTAGATTTATTTATTTATTATGTATACAGTATTCTGCCTGCATGTATACCTACAGGCCAGAAGAGGGCACCAGATCTCATTATGTGTGGTTGTAAGCCACCATGTGGTTGCTGGGAATTGAACTCAGGACCTCTGGAAGAACAGCCAGTGCTCTTAACTTCTGAGCCATCTCTCCAGCCCTGATGACTTCTTTAGTGATGAATATTGATGTAGAACATACACAAAACTTTGGATTATTAAGCTTTTCTGAAATAATAAAAATTACCAACACTTCAAAATTTATGCATTATTGTGTATAACTTAAATATTAGTTTATAAAGTGCTTTTTAATAGAATATAGTGTCTTTGACTATTGAAATTTGCTAAACTTGGATTGTACATAAAGTTTTAGTGGAATATATCCTAGCTCATTTATTTGCACATTATCTATGGCTGCCTTTATGTCTCAGTGATAAGTTGTGATAAAGATTGTACGGCCCACATGCCTAAAATATTATGCAGCCCTTTGCAATGTGTGGTAACTTTCTAATCTGCCTTTCTAGAAAGTTATATATTAAAATTTATCTATGTAAGATCTCTTGGACCTTTCAATGTATTATTGCAAGTTTGGTTTTGACAGTGTTGTTCTGGAGTAAAAGTAGACACTGCTCCCAGTGAAATACAGCACAGTGTCCATCAATGTAAGTGTGCATCTTAATATATGATAGGCTGATCGCACAAATTGGTGGAAGAGAGATTAACTACTTAAGAAATGATGATGGGCAAATAGAATCTCTATATAAAGAATATTGAGATTAAATCAATGTTAAAATTTTAAATCAATGTTAAAAAAATTTTATAAAATCTTTTACATTGTTTTGTGTTTCATATCTTATAATCCAAACACACATTTCAGATCGAATAAAAGCTTAGCTGTGAGAAGTAAAATTATAAGGCTATTTAGAAGAGACTGGAGAATTTATGACTAACACAGGTGAATGCACATGGATGTATCTGTGTGTACATACATGCCTACACACAAACACACATGTGCACACACACACACACACACACACACACACGCAGCAGTTAAATCACAGTGATGAAGGAAGAAATTGGTATATTGAGTACTGCAAAATAAGCAATTAGACCACAAACTTGGAGAAGATTTTGCTATGTTTAAATTTATAAAGGATAATATGTAAGATATCTATGATACTCCTTCAGACCAGGAAGAAAAATATAGGAAGCCATATCCATAGTGTTTGTTAAAAGATCTGAGTAAGCAGTTGATATGAGTAGCAGTCCGTTTGAGTGAACTTCATCAGAAACTAGAAAAGTGTCTTGTTCTTTGGGCCTACTGGTTAGAATCTAATACTCTCACTGCTGTGGTTCAGGTATGATTTCAGGTTGGGGAGTCTTCCTTCTGTTAGGTATAATAGCACCCACCTCAGTCTTATCACTTGGGAATCGGAGCAGGAAGTTCTTGAGTTCTAGGCCAGCCTGGGATACACAGATGATGGGGTAGGTAGGTAGGTAGGCAGGCAGGCAGGCAGGCAGGCAGGCAGGTAGGTAGGTAGATAGGTAGGTAGGTAGATGCGCAGAGAGATATAGGACTAGAGAGAGAACTATGAATCGAAGGCAGAGAGAACAGGTCACGATGCATTCTGATGTATGTAAGGACTGAAAGAAAGACAGGATGACTTTAAAGGAGAGAAGAAATAATGTCAAACCCGGGGTTAAAGATGTCGACTTGTACCTTGTGCTGTCGTATGTCACTTCACAGTGGGGTTATGAGAAATGTATGATAGATGATGTCATCACTCTACAAATATCATATGGTATATTACACAAACTTACTCTGTACCTAGGCTATGTTATAACTTCATGGAACTCCCATTATATGTGCAGCTCATCGTTGCTTGAGGCATCATCATTTGGCACATGACTGTACATTCAAGACTTTGTAGGTCATTATAATAGTCGAGTTAACAATGAGCATATTATTTAATTTTCACATATTTGTAAATTTTATAAAATCTTCTATATTGTTTTGTGTTTCATATCTTATAACCCAAACACACATTTTGATGTGGTTCTGGTTTTCTTAAGTTTGCTGAGACTTGTTTTGTAGTTAACTATGTGGATTATCTTGGAGTGTTGTAGTGTATGCTCTTGAGATGAATGTGTATTCTGCTATTTTGGGATAGAAAATAATTTATTTTTGTCCCATTATATCTAAAGTGCACTTCAAGATCTTTATTTCTGTATTGATTTTTCTGTTTATATGCTCTATAAATTGTCGATAGCGAGCTAATGGACCCATCAGTCTTTTTACTGTTTCACTAGTAATCTAGTGTTTGCCTTCTGTATTTTGCTGCTTCAGTGTTGGGTGTATACATATTTAGAATTCATATATGTTCTTGATGAATTTATTATAACAGAAGAACTTTGTATCTTTTTACAGTTTTTGATATAGTATTTTATTTTTATCAGATGTAAGGTAACCCTCTTTGCTTTGTGTGTCTCTGCTTGTGTGGAATATCTCCTCAGTCCTACTTTAATCTGTGTGTCCTCAGTGGTGAAGTGGGTCTTATAGGCAGCCTACAGTTGAGTTTTGTGTTTTCCTTGGAAAGAAATCTTTCATTTATTTTGACAAGAGGACATTATCTATTATACACAAGATACTTACTGGTAGATGAGGAGTGGTTATTGTGACTTAATTTTATTCTAGTTGTTTTGTACATTTTCCCCCTTTAATTTTTAAATTGGCATACACAATAACATGTTTTCTTATGATGTTTTTATTCAGACCTAGTTTTGTCTAGTTGTCTTTAGAGTTTTTACTTTGGTTTCTGGCTATTTGATGAGAGGGTATGAGAGAGAGGGAGGGGTGGAGTGGAGGAATGAATGAGAAATTGGGGTTTATTTTATAAGGGCTTCTCTGAGGTGTGTTTTGTCTTAGTGTTTTTTTTGTTATTTTTGTAAAATTCCTTGTCCTCATCTCTTTAATTGCTTTTTTTTTCCTGGAGTTTTATTTCACCCACCACATTGACAGTGAGGTCATTGCTGTTTTTCTGACCTCTCTTATCCTCTATCAGTTTCATTTTGGACAGTTTTTATCAACTCATTTTCTATACATTACTATACAGTCTTCTCAGGAAGGAATTCTTTATCTTTGATAGCATAATTTTCCTTCTAGAATTTCCATCCAATTCTTTATTTCATTATTACAATTTTCTGTTCTAATTCCCCATTTCTTTGTAAATGATTCCACCTTTTTTATGTATTTTTTATTTTAATAATTTTAAACATTTTAATTAAGATATAATTATATCATTCTTTTTTTCTCCCTCTTATTTCTCCTATGTTCCCTCCCAAATGTGCTTATTCCCAAATCCATGTCATCTTTGAGTTTATTTGTTATGTTTCTTGTAGTGGATTATTTATTTGTTGTTTTCATCTCTTGGTGCTGTATCTTTGAATTGTATTTGTACCTGGACATGGAATACCCTTGCCGACAGGCTGTTGGTGCTGAGAATTTAAACCTCAAAGAAATCACGAATTTAGATAAGTTTGGATTTTGATGTAGCCATCATTGTCTTTAGTGCAACATAGGCCCAAAACTCTTCCAAGCACGTGAGCGGCTTCTGCATTCCCTTTTAATGGATGTCGGTGTGCTGGAAGTTGCCATCCTTACACATACTCCCCATATAAAGGCTGCATAGGTCACTCCCATACACTGGAGTCTTTGGAAGTAGTCAGCTTCTGATGCTTATTTCTTTATGATTGCATCTCAGGGAAATGGGTGTGCTCTATGATGGTTCCCTCCTTCCAGTTTTGACAGGTCCTAGTCACCATGTGAGTTCTTGGTCTGTCTTACCTATGGAAACAAGTATGCCTTGATCTCCAATTCTGTATCCAGTTTTGGGGCAGGAGTTTCCTCCCATGTCCCAGTGATAAAAGATGTTTTGTTTGTGTTTGGGTATTTTCTGCACTGTGGAGAAAGGATTTCTTCAATCCTTGTCTGTAGCTATAATGGCTCTTTGCCTTCATCTTAAGTGACAGAGCTTACTTTTCTTGCTTGTGGTTTAAAGAAAGCTTTTACTATTTTAGCAAAATCAGGAAATCATGTCTGTACCTCAGCAGCCACAATTTACCTTTTAATGTCTGCACATATGCACTCCCCCCAAAGCAGGGCTGTGTTTCTTGGCTGTGTTTTCAAGTCTTCCAGAGTACTTGTGGAGGGAGGGCTGTGGGAAAGTACTCTGCGTCTTGATCTTTAGCTGTTTGCAGCTGTCATGTTAGATGAGTCTTGCCATTTCACTATTTGTTAAAATTTTAACTGACCTCTGCCTAGAGCTGTAGCTTCGTAGATACAGTATTTACCTAGAATGTGTGAAGCTTTAGTTTCAGTCTCCACAACCACATACAACAGATGTGGTTGTGTGTGCCTCTAATCCTAGCAATGGACACCTGAAGCTGGAGATCAGAAGTCCACGTCATCTTTGATACATAGAAAGTTCGAAGCCATCCTTGGATATATGAGCTGCTATCTCAAAAATCAGCAAACAAATAAACAACTCCTCAAATAATAAAGATTTCCCTTTACCTGTCTGTATGGTACTACTTCCTTCTCCTATGTTATTGCCAGAGATGGAACAATTAGACTTGGTGTACTTTGGAATTTAGATTGTTTGCCTGATAACTTCCCTTCTGATGGGCTTAAAATAAGTTATGGTTTTGTAGATTGTCAGCTTTAGGATTGGAGTGATACCATTTTTAGTTTTCTAAATCTTTAAAAAAATTTCTTTTTGGTGGCTTTTGAGACAGGGTTTCTGTGTGTGATAGTCCTGGCTTTCCTGAAACTCACTTTGTAGACCAGGCTGGCCTCAAACTCACTGAGATCCGCCTGCCTCTGCCTCCCGAGTGCTGGGATTAAAGGGGTGCGCCACTGTGCCAGCACTCCCGGAGGTTTTCTAAATCTTAAGTTAATTATAGTTATGAAGCATTAAAATAGAAAATAGAAAAATTTGTAATGATACAACTTTCCAATTGTCCCTTTCTTAACTTAGTTTTTTTTTTATTCATTTTATTTGTATTTATTTATGTGTGTGTTTCTACATGTTAGTATGAGCAAGTCTGTGTGTTCACAGAGGTCACAAGAGGGTGTCAGAGCTCCTGGGACATTGTGAACCACCCAATGTGGGACCTGGGAACCCAATGTGGTCCCGGAGTAACAAGTGCTCTTAGCTGCCGAGATAGCTCCCCGGCTCCAGTATTTTAATTTTCAAGTATACCTGGCTTTACTTTTCTTTTTTCTTTCTTTCTTTTTTTTTTTTTTTGCATAACTCCATTTGTCAGGCTGAGAATGTGTCACAGTCACAGTGTTTTCTTTTTATAGCTGAGTTGTGTTCTGACAGGTGAACAGATGCATTTATCTCTCTGTGGAGAGTCTAGTTCACTTTAGTTCAGACTGTGTCTCTGCTTTTAAGACACTAGGTTATGGCTTCTCTGTGGAGGTAAAATTGTCTTCCTGTATTTCTGAGGCTAAACTGTTGAAAAATAGTAGTAGGTAGAAGTTTAGTTTAATATTCAAGGAAGTGTTCCACAAACATAATTTTATAATTAATATGTTTATCAAAGATAGAACTAATTTCAACACTTTTATGTTGCAATATGCCATTCAAGCAAGATATTCTATAGTTCATAAAATTAAAATTTATACTCCTTTAATCTCATCCTGTATATTCTAATTATAAAATAGATTGTGATTTTCTTTGATCATCAGAAAACCAATTTTGAAAACCCTTTTTCTTTCCTGCAGAAAACTGCATCAACAGTTTGAAATGTATAAGGAACAAGTCAAGAAGATGGGAGAAGAATCGCAGCAGCAGCAAGAACAGAAGGGCGACGCCCCAACCTGTGGCATCTGCCACAAGACGAAGTTTGCTGACGGATGCGGCCATAACTGTTCTTATTGCCAAACGAAGTTCTGCGCTCGGTGTGGGGGTCGAGTGTCATTACGCTCAAACAAGGTACAGGACAACATATGATTGTTTTCTAATAGTCAAGCTTGTTGTGAATAAAGTGGAATAGATACCTGAAATTACGAAGAACACACCCTGTTGTTCTCATCTTTTACTGAATGTGAAAGGTGGTCTTCACTGTTTCAAGTCAGCTTGTGATGTTGGGTAGAATCCTAGGGCCTTTGACTTTCGAACATAGTGAAGACATTTAGAGATTAATTGATATGTCCTTTGTTGTGGATAATGAAAACTCTGATCCAGAGAGACTAAGATTGACTTTTATAGCCACTGATTACTATCAGAACTCTGATAGAGAGTTCTCTATTATTGGAACACTTTCACAGACTTTGTAGATTATTTGTCTTCCCTGGTCACTGGAAACAAGACCATTCCAGCTCTGAGATCTTTTCTTCGTTTTGTAGAATTTACAGATCTATTTTTTCATATTTATTCTAGGCGTTATCTACACTTTATCTGCTTTAGTGAATATGTAAAGGTTACTCAGAATACTTTGTCAAATTCGCAAAAGCAGTATTACAAATGCTCTGCTGAGTTCTTTGAATTCCCTTACTAATTAATATCTTATCATCAAACTAATTACTTAGATAGTTTTTACATACAGACAAATCTGTACATACATTATTTGGAATAATTGTGGGAATTAGTTCTTCTGTGTGATTTTATGTCTTTATTTTCTTATTGTTTGTTTCTCTCAATGTTTTGTTTGCCCAGAACCAATCCTTTATTTCTCCTACTGCTTCCTCTTGGCTTGATGATAGTTTGTGCATATGTATGTGTATACGTACACATATTATATTGCTATAATTTTGAGTAAAAGTGATACAAGCAGAAATCCTTAGTCTTAGAAGAAATGTATTCAGTCTTTCAATATTAGGTATAATGTTACCTATAATTTTTCATAGGTGCCATCAATTACAAATTTGCTAAGAATTTTTTTTTGTAAGATCTTCAATAGGAGTTGGACCTTCCCAATGCCTTTTGCCTTCTATTGAGATTATTCCCCCCCCCCCCCCCGCTTATTTAAGATGATGAAGTATATTGACTGATTTTTGACTGTTGAACCAACCCTGTTTTTCTTGGAATAAAATCCAGTTAGTTATGATAGATAACTCATTTCATTATTAATGAGTTTGATTTGCAAATCTCTTTCCTTGATTTTGGAATTAGCATCACACTGGCCTAATGGAAAAGATTATAAAGTGTTTTACTCTCTTAAATGTCATAGGAGAGTTTGTATAGAACTGATAATCTATTTTTTTATGTCTTATCCACATGCAGAGCAGTTGAGTTGTCTCATTGGTGCCATCCAGTGACACAAGTCCTTTTTTAATTATTAAACATACTTGTTAGTTTTGATATGTTAAGGTATCTGGGGAGGTGTTAAAGCACACTTTTAATGTTTTATTTGATTTAGGAGGTTTTTTTGTGTGTATGAGTAAGTTTTCATAATTATATCTTTTAAGGAATTTGTCCAGTTTCACATAATTAAATTTATTGATGAAAAATCTTCGTAATATTTCACTATTTTTTAATATGCATATACTCAGTGGTGATGCTGCATCATTCCTTATTTTGGTAATTAGTGTCTTTTTTCTGTTGAATTTGATCACATATTTGATAATTTTATTGACCTAAAAATCAATTTGTTTTATTGAGTTTTCTCTATTGCTAAATTATGCTTTCATCCTTATTATTTTTCCTATTTCCTTTGGTTGAATTTTGTGTTTCTTAAAGGGAAAGTGAAGTTTTAGTACCTTTCTCTGATATAGGGATCACATGCTCCTAATTTCTTTCAAGTACTTTTAGTTGCTTCCCTCGATTTCCAATTTAATATTTTTCATTTTCTTTAAATTAAAAATACTCTCAAACTTTCCTCTCAGCCTCTGAGTCTTTTTCTCATTGATTCTGTCTCCAGGCTCTTCCTAAGCTTCCTCTCACTGTCCTGTTTTATGAAAATTCTTGAACAGTAGTCCTGGGTTTATTATTGCGCTTATCTCCTTGTCTATCTTTCACTGACATTGTCCTTTGTTGCCTTATATTAATTACCTTTAAAACACAACGTTAACATTAGTTGAGGTTTCATACATGCATATATGTATTTGGATTGTATTTTCCCCTCTCCTCCAGCTCTTTCCAGATCCTCCTCCATTTCCCTCCCAACTTTATTCTCTCCCTTTTCCTCTTTCTCATTCTTTCAAATAGCCTACTGAGTCTGTGTTGCCCATATGCACATAGATGTGAGGCCATCCGATGGACCATGGTATAGTACAAGGGGACATACCCTAAAAAAGGCTTTCTCTTTCCTAACAGCCACCAACTGTCCACAACTCCTCAGAAGAGGTAGGGCTTCTGGGCCCTTCCCTACTTCCCGCTGGAGTAGTTCCTAGACTGATCTTGTGCAGGGCTTGTACAAACAACCACAGCTGCAATGAGTTCATGAATGTCTTGTCATGTACAGAAGATACTGTTTCCTCCAGCCCTCCCAAACCTTTGGCTCTTACACTCTTAAAACTTTCACTTCCTCAGAGTTCTCTGAGGCTGGGGAGAAAGTGTGTGAGTAGTTATCACTGTTATGGCTGAGCACTCCAGAGACACTTACTCTCTGTTTTCTGACCATTTGTGAGTCTATGCTTCAACTGCTATCCATTGCACAACATCTGATATCAAGTGTCTGAAAAGACCTTCTCGTCAGATATGGAGGAACATTGTTTAATCTGAGCTACTAGGAAGGCAGGATGATTGTAAATTCGAATCTAGTGTGGGTTACATGTCTCAATTAAAGTAAAACAGGACTGTAGACATAGTTCAGTGATAGAGCAGTTGCCTAGCATGTGTGATTTCTAATCCCAGAACAGCAAACCAAATAGCAGAGAGTCTTCCATGTTTTTATGCTTTTTGTTCAGGTAGGAGGGAAAAATCTGATCCTTGCTACTCAGTGTAGACTAGAAACAGAAGTATCTGATGACATCTGATCATAGCTTAATTGTTTGCTAATACATATCTCCATTTCTTTTTTTTTTTTTTTTTTTTTTTTTTTTTTCTAATGGCTGGAGAGACAGCCGTGGGTGCTGGGAACCGAACTCTTATATTTTTGGTTGTGAGCCTAGCCTTTAACGGCTGAGCCATCTCTCCAGCCCACATATCTCCATTTCTAATATATGGTAGGTACCCTTTTACTACAGAAGTCTTAAGCACAGTAAACTGTTAGACTACTCTGTGGTGGCATTGTGTTCCCCAAAATATTGTGCACCCTAATAAACTTTATCTGGGGTCAGAGACAGAACAGCCACTAGATACAAAGGCTAGAAAATGGTGGCACTCATACCTTTAATCCTAGCACTCCAGAGGTAGAAAGAAATCCCTCTGGATCTCTGTGAGTTCAAGGCCACATTGGAAGCGGGCAGGCATGGTGACACACGCCTTTAATCCCAAGAAGTGAGCCTTTAATCCCAGGGAATGATGGCAAAAACAGAAAGATATATAAGGTGTGAAGACCAGAAACTAGAAGCATTTGTCTGGTTAAGCTTTTAGGTGTTGAGCAGCACAGTTCAGCTGAGAGCCATTTGGATATGAGGACACAGAGGCTTCCAGTCTGAGGAAACAAGATCAGCTGAGAAGTTGGCCAGGTGAGGTTAGCTGTGGCTTGTTCTGTCTCTCTGATCTTCTAGTTTCACCCCAATACCTGGCCTCAGGTTTGATCTTATTAATAAGAACTTTTAAAGATTCATGCTACACTACTCCTTGAACATATGTTGTACTGTGAACAACTTTAAATCTCTATGTTTTAACTTAGCTGCATGAGCAGTTTCATTGAAGAAGGAAGGAGCCAGAGGCAGGACACTTCACGATTCTCTCTTCTTGATTTCTATCTGAGGGTGATGTCAGGAAGTAAAAGACTAAAAAGCAATTTAGATTTTTTAGTTCAGGGAAGACTACCCTGGGTTTCTATATTATAACTTCTAAATTTTCTTTCAAGTGAGAGAGCTGTAATATGAACATCTTAATTTATATAGGAAGGCATTCATTTGAATGGAATGGGGAAAGCATCCACATTATAAGGTCCAACTTATGTTTTCAAATTTGGTCTTGTAAATACCCAGCTGCCTCATGTCATAGAAGGTTTTGCTCTCAATAGTTGCTCAATGCATTTCTTTGACTTATTTAAAGTCAGTGAAATATTGTTAGACTATCCTTATAGAGAATACAAATATTTTATATCTCAATATGAAGTTATTAAAATTCTTGTAATCTTCTAAGAGAATACAAGAAAATAACTGTTTGCTTGGTTTTGAGGCTCTTTCATGTGGAGCCACGCTTTGCAGTTACCTATGTCTCCTGGTACACTGAAGACAGAACAAAAGACATGCTAGTCACATGGAGATGCCAATATAAGATACACTGCACCATTCTGCTTTCTATTTTTCTCTTTAATGGTATTTCTGTAACAAGTAAAAATTCCATAGGATTATAGGCAAATGAAGAGATGAGGAAACATTATTTTGTAACATTTAAATTGTGGAAGACATTGAATAAGACATTAAGAGTAATTTATAATAAGGAATATTTTAAACTTTACTTTTTTTTTTTTTTTTTTTTTCAGATAGGGTTTCTCTGTGTAGCCCTGGCGGTCCTGGAACTCGCTCTGTAGATCAGGGTGGATTTGAACTTGGAGATCTGCCTGCCTCTGCCTCTCGAGTGCTGGAATTAAAGGCATGTGCCACCATGCCCGACAATAAGGATTATTTTTACGCTTCAAAATATGACAGCTTTAACTTATTTCTTTTGTCTTTTGGTCGAAAAAATTGATTGCCATGTGTTTAATTTCCATCTGCTTGATTAATCTAACTTTGAAAAAATTTCAGAATTATATTGTTTAGCTTAAATAGACCACTTCAAATGGGACATTTCATCTTATAGAAATAATCTGGAAAATAAAGCAATTAATCTAAATGACCTTTAAGGTTTTTTTCTGGGTTTAATATCTTATGACATCAGTTTCTACTAACTTACTCTTATAATTCTTGAAATATCTGATAAATGTACTTCTGATAAATGAAGTAAAGCTAAGTATTTCTACTGCTTAAATAATCTAAAAACTAATTAAGAAGCTTCATTAATCCTCATTATATGTGTATATATAGTGACTTAGGCTTTTTTTTTTTAACCATTCTCTTATATATTATAATGAAGGTATTGAAGCTAGTACTATTTTAGAAAACTGGTTAATTGAAATTTGAGGAATGGAAAAGCAAATTTATATGATTATATAAACATAATCTTTGGTGTAATTCTAGCCATCCATGGTTTGTAGAATCAAATTTTGGAAAGAAGTTGAATTTCCAGATAACACATAATGACAGTCATTAAGTTAAAAAATGAAAGTTAGGTTTGGATGAGGGCTTGATAGTGGGTGCTGATTTGCCCACAGGATGCACAGTCGACATGTTCCTTATAGTGAATGAACTAAGTAGTGTCAAGATTTGATAAACACATATTTAATCACATCAGTTTATAACATATCTAAAAATGTGTCATAAACACTTAAACTTTAATGCTAAATTGAAAATGTATGAGAGGTACATAATCTAGTTTATTTTGGAGAAGAGAAAAACTAGTGGATGCAGGGCAAGTTATGATCATATCTGCATTTGAAACGTACATCTGCTATCTGCTTGCTCTTCAACTCTTGGAGAATTTGAACTCTTCAGTTTCTAATGTTCTAATCTGTAGCTAAGATGAGCTGCTTATCAGTAGCTATGGCAAACCTCATGTTAGGAAACATTATTTAGAGTATATCGGGAAGAGTGTAATGACAACCTCAGTGCCTTCTAATAATAATGGAGACTATCTAATAGTTTAAGACTCAGTAAAGTAAGTTAATTTCAAATATTATTAGCCCCACACAATGAACAATGAAATCACATTTTAAAGAAATCCTTATTTTTAACTTGTTTTAAATTCAAGTAGTTAAGATCCACAAAAGAACTATGACATTGTAGTCTTTCGAAATGCTATTTTTATAATTCTTCTTCCATAAATGTCTTGGAATACCACTAGATTTTACTTATTGTAGACTAGACTTCCTGTATCCTTTCTGCTACTGGAATAATCCTCAGATTTCCTTCTGAAATTTTTACCTTTTTCAAAAGTATCACTACATGTTGTCACCTAGACCAGAAAGCCAGACCTCAGATTTCTTCCCTTTATCACTTTCTCCACAAGTTTTAAAAGTTGAATAGTTTTGTTTCTACAGACTCTCATGTAATTCTATTCTCTTAACAGGTCTGTGTGCTCTAGTCTTCGATTCTCAGACACACACACTGCCATAGTGATTCCTCATGGTGTAAAGAACCTCCCTGTCTGTCTCCTGACTAACTTAGGAGCACTCCACCCAGTCCTCTGTGTCCCAGACCAGCCACACCACAGAATGCTCTTTAGTCATCTTCATCTGTGTCTGCTGTGCCCTGGCTCGTCCTTCTACAGCAGTCAGAAATAGTCTCCTCTCTAGACCTCACTCTCAAATCCTTACCTCCTTGATGAACAGTTACTTGTTTTTGTCAACATAAGCACCACCTCCTTCATGATCCTTCTTTGGGGATTCTGTGTGAATCAACCACTTACTCCTTTGTGGTACACTGGATTATACAGATCTCTAATCTAGTATTCTCAAATTTCATTGTTAATTGATTGCTTCTCTTTAATTCACTTGGACTACTCAGTGCATGTTTCGCTGTACTTAGTATGTAAAGGTCAGTGTATTAACTGTTGAGTGAATGACGGGAAGGAAAATACTGGTCTACATATCATAGACATGTGTTTTGGGATATATATCATCACCGTCATTTTTCAAACATTTAATTTTAATTTATTTTTAATAATAACTTTTCTTTATCCTAAAGAATTTTATATGTTTATACAATGAATCTTGATCATGTATCTATTTCCATCCTCTCTGCCTCCCCTCAAATGCCCCAGACCTTCTCAAAAATTGAAGTGTGGGGCTGCCTGCTGGTGTAGAGGAAATGTACTAGTGGGCGCACAGTATAAAAAAAAGATTCTTCCTCCCCATCTGTGAGATTGTCGGCATCCATATGGTTTTCCAAATACTCTTTCTTTAGGCTAGATTCTTCTCCCCTATTTCCTCCACACTCCTGCCCTCTACCTGCAGTATTCCACCTCTCTGCTTTCATTTCACTATCAGTTACTGTTTCCTATCCCTATTGTATCCCCTACCCCAACACCTCTTTCTAGTTTTTTGGTTTCTTCATGTGCTTCAAGTTAAACACACAAAAGTTTTGAGGCTAGGACCTGCGAAAAACTAAACAGAGAAACCCTGTCTCGAAAAACAAAACAAACAAACAAAAATGTGTTTCCTAGTCAATTTGCATTTCTTCTTTTGAGAATTTTCTATTCAGTACCATAACCTTTTTTTTTAAGGGAGGTTATTTATGTTTTTAATGTTTAGTCTTTATTTTTTAGTTCTTTGTATATTCTAGACACTAATCATGTCAGATGAATGGCTGGCAAAGATTTCTCCCATTCTAGGGGCTGTCTGGTCACTCACTTCACACTTTTCTTTGATGCACAGAAACTTTTTAGTGTCATGTGTTTCCATTTGTTGATTGTTGGTCTTATTTCCTGTGCTATTGAAATCTTATTCATAAAATCCCTTCCTGTGCCTGTAAGTTGATGCATTTCCTGCTTTTTCTTTTAGCAGTTTCAGAGTATCAGTTCTTACGTTGAGGTGCTTGATCCATTGGAGTTGAGTTTTGTACAGGGTGAGAGATAAAAATCTAGTCTCTCTCTTTTTTTTTTTTTTTTTTTTAAAAAAAAAAAAACACATTGAAGACAAGTTTGACCAGCACCATTTGTTGAAGGCGCTGTCTTTTCTGCAGTGGATAGTTTGGGCATCTTTAAAAAAATATCAGGTAATTATAGTTGCATTCTATTGAACTCTGTAGACAAGAGACAATATATTTGATAAAGCTCTTTCCTGCAAGAAAACTGTTTTCTTGAAGATGACAATTCAAACTAATGTAAAGGTCAAGCGTACAGTCAGAGTTTATTTATTTATTTAAAGAGGCCAGGCCTGTGAGAATACTATGGTGAAATGAAAGTGGGGCCTTTCAGTTGATTAGAAAAGGCCGCATGCAGGAGAAAATGATGGTAGGTTAACCACAGAGAGCAGGAAACCCAGCAAGGTCGAGGGAGACTTTGATCTTTTTGACGGTATATAGGAGGAAATAAAGACTGTATTTAGGGAGGGTTTTGAGGGGAAGCTAAGGTTCTCTTGACTGTGTTTCTTCTTTGCTTTGTTTGCATTTCAGATATTGAGACTATGACCTGCAATTGCTAATAATAATAATAATAATATTTTATCTTTAATGAGTTATATAATTTTTCTTTTCATTTGCGTAAAATTTAGAAGAAATCTAAATTAATAGAAATAATTTGTGAAGCAAATATACATATTTCATGTAATACTTCATTTTGTCTACTTTTGATAGTAGTTTAATTGAGCAACAATGCAATGTTTTATCATTTTTATATATAAAGGCTTTATTTCTAAATCTTTTTCTGTTTTCTTTTCTGAGTTCAGTATTTAGTTAAGGCTTAATTGTGAAAAGGGCACTTTCCCTTTTCTGATATTTGGGTATTTAATTGCTCTTATGCAAATTATTTTGTTTCTATCTCAATATATTTAATGTTTGGAATGCTTTTTACTTGAATTTAATGAAATAAATGGGAAAATTTCCCTCTTAATTTAAAGTTGCGTTTTTAGAATTCAGTAAAAGTGGAAACATTTTTTCTGTACTTTTTTACTAAGAAACTCTTAAAAGCTGCTCTTACTAAGAATGGAATTAATTATTTCTTTTTTTTTTTTGTTTTGTCTTTTCTGTCTTTTTAAACTTGCTTTCGTGGATATTCACACCAGGAGGACAAAGTGGTTAGAGATTTTTCTTTCTGTCTAATATACTTTTTCTTATTGTTATTATAAATTTAATTTTATAACTACATTTAATTTTATCCTTCTAAGTATTTTGGTAGTTATATTGCATGAAAGTTGCTAAACATTATAACATACTTATGCATGCTGATTTTACTGAAAAAAAAAACAACTTTCATTTCATTGTATTAGAGATGAAAATATTAATTTTTTTATAGAGGCCTGAATTTTTATAATTTAATACTTTTGTTAGTATCTCATATCATTCTCCATTATGATAAGCCTTCCTTTACCTTACAATGTTTTCCTAAACTCACTGTTATATTATTCAGGTTTTTTAAAGTTTCCAACTTAATATCTAAAGTTAATGCCTGCAATAGTAATTACAATGCTATAAAAATGGGTTTACTGAAATGATTATCTTGTAGTTTATCATAAATATTTAATATATTTCTGTTTTTCACAAAAATTTGTTTCATGAGTTAGTAAAATACACCCTAGGTTTTGATAGTTTGATATCTGTCCAGGAATGTCTATTTGCATTTAGATCTGCCCTCAAGACTGATTACTCTGCATATAATGACAAAGATCTTTCTATTGTGGTAGCTTTTCATGAGTCAAACTCAGCCTTGAGCCTGTTCAGATTTCCCCATTGCAAATGACACACATTCAAAGTAGTTGAAGACTTCTGTGTAGTACCATTTTTTTTTTTTTTTTTAAAAAAAACCACCTGGAATTTTTCGCTTCCTTTCAAAGTCTTCAGTTACTCTGTTGGGGACAGTGCATTTTGTGGCAAATACTGAATATGAATTTGGAATGAAATCTCTGAGTAGAAGAAGGGACATTTTAATTCTTTCCCCTTTTAAAATCCTTAGGAATCCTAACACTTTTAGAGGCTGTTTTGAAGATTAATGGGTTAATTAATGCACAAACTATTCATCATCCTTGATTTGGGCATGGTTCTTCAGAGAACGTATGAGCTTTATTCACATTCACCTTCTACCATAGCTTCCCTACAGACAGACAATCCATGTAGTTCATGACCTTTAGAATCTCTGGCAACTTAATGTGTCTGGAGTTAAAATAGGGCGCATAATGGTCTGCTATCTTTTTTCCTTTTATATCATGGCTCCTACTTCCAGAAATTGGAAATTTAATGATGGAAACTTAGCTTCTATGTGCTGACAAGATTTCATAATTATCAGTCTATCATTTAAGTTAAGGGATGACCAGAAGAAAATATATTTGTATGGATTTGGAACATGCAAATGAATCTGGACAGGCCTCTGTTTCTCTAACACAGTAGGTTGTATTCACAAGTAACGATTGAAGTTTGAGAAAGGTTTTACTGATAAATTGATGATTACATTTAATTTTAAATTAATTTAAAATTTAAAAACCACGTGTAGCTAATGGATAAAGCAACTAACCTTGATAGAAAATATTATCTATTCAACCCCTACGAGAATACACAAGACCTCATACTTTATTAGCAGGGTATGAATACTAGCAGTGGACATTCAAGCATTACAGTTTGTAATGTGTGTGTGTATATGTGTGTGTGTGTGTGTGTGTGTTTGTATATATATATGTATATATACACACACATATACATACACATATGCATAAATGTGTATGTATATATGTCAATGACAGTATTGTATGAAGGCAAGGATGATGATGGACAAAGGTCATCCTCCTGAAGGGTAGACTCAGGAACCCGAGTGGCAGTGGTGAAAGTCCTCCTTGGATGACTGACTTGGGGTTGCTAGATAGGGTGGCCAAGGGGGGAAGCAGTTGCTCTTCTGTGGGCGCTGCTGTGTACGGTGGACACTTGTCACTCTGCATTGCTGGCCCTCCGTTTTGAATGCAGTTGTTACTAAAGCCACATTTTCCTTGCTGCTTATTAAATCTTTTCACATAGGTCAGTGGTTCACAGTCATTCACACATCATGACGAGATTTGCTTTCCTTCAAAGATCTTGGTTTTGGAGGTTTTATTTTTAATTAATTAGTTAGCTAAGACTTTAGAATTGCCTCCTTTAGGGAAGAGACAACTATGTTACATGTAAAATATGTTTGAAAGGCTGAGTAGTTGAAAGAATACACTGATGTAGACACTGCTTAGTAGGGTACCAACAGATATTTTCAATTTTCTTTTCTCTTGCAGTCTCCTTTTAGACAGAGTGAAAACCCACAACATTTTCTTAGCTCTCCTTGAAATGGAAAATGGCTGTCAATGCAGTTCTAGTAAATGAAATTAGAAGAAAATTTCTAAATTTGTCTGGCAAGTCATGATACTAAAGCCCTGCCTTTTCATGCTAATAGGATATCTTGACATGGCTTGTCATTTGTTAAGATGAAAGGAAGCCCAAGTCTTCGAGTCACGAGGATGTATTAGCACCAATATTCTCTCAGTACAGAACCACTCAGTTTCTCCGCCTGGCTCTCCTGATTGTAGGTTAGATAGTGCAGAGGTGGCTTTTGGTGTGCTGGAAAGGAAGTGGCTGAGAGCTGCTCACTTCCAGAAGCCAGCAGCCTCCGAACTGTTGGGCGGGGGTAGGGCAGTGATGCACTCCAGTCTGCAACTGGAGGCCTTGAAGCTCCTTCAGCACTTTGTTAAAATAGATTCTCCTGGTCCAAACTATGTGACCCACCAGAGTTTTATCAACCTGAGATGTGGTCAACTTGGATCTCTAAGCATAACTGTGCCTTAGCTCTAGCCACCCACAATATCTGACAGTGAACACGCAGGGATTCCATAGGGACTGTGTCTATAGAGAGGATGTGCTGTCTTAACTTCTGTCCAAAGTTCATTTTTATCTATTTATCACAATAGACTTCACAGAGTTGTTTGTGCAGCTCTAACAAATGCCAGCACATTTTCTTCAAGTTAGACGTAAGCTTCCTTAGTTGACAATGGCACCAGTTGAGGCTGATGTTACTTTAATCAGGTAGTGTTAGATTTACTGTGATGCTGAAAAAGCAGGGAAACGGCCAACAAAAAGTAAGATAATGCTCAGGGAGATACACATGACACAGAGTCCATAAAACTCCAGGACTTGTTGACTTGATTGAATACATGCTATTGGTGGAGGGACTGCGATACAGGAAAGGTATTCTTTGCTGCTAGGCATGTAATTGCCGTGGCATATGACACCATCCATGAATGGGATTTTACCTTAGCATCTGTTTTATCTCCTGTGGTTCCACTTTTAATTTTTTTTTTGCCTTTGTTTGTATTTGTACACGTCTGTGCTTCTGTGAACTTATACAAACATGTGCATATGTGAGCATGTGTATGTAGAGGCCAGAGGTTGATGTTAGTGTCTTCGTATTCTTTTCACTTTATTGTTTTTGAGATAGAGTATCTCGTTGAACCTGTATCTTGACATTTCAACTAGACAGCCCACCCCGGCCTGTCTCTGCCTCACTGGAGCTGGGGTTACAGGAGCAGGCTGCTGTACCTGACTGGTTTCTGGGGATTCTTAACTCAGGCTTCACGCCGAGTAGGAAGCCCTTTCTGACTAAGCTGTTTCTCCTGCCTCTACTTACTTACTTTCTTTCTTTCTTTTCCTTTCTTTCTTTCTTTCTTTCTTTCCTTCTTTCTTTCTTTCTTTCTTTCTTTCTTTCTTTCTTTCTTTCTTTCTTTCTTTCTTTCTGTCTCTCTCTCTCTCTCTCTCTCTCTCTCTCTCTCTCTCTCTTTCCTTTCTTTTTTTTTTTGTTTTTTTGTTTTTGTTTTTTGAGACAGGGTTTCTCTGTGTAGTTTTGGTACCTGTCCTGGATCTCACTCTTTAGACCAGGCTGGCCTCGAACTCACAGAGATCCACTTGGCTCTGCCTCCCGAGTGCTGGGATAAATGGTGTGCACCACCACTGCCCAGCAAGTCCTCTTCTAGTGTAGTTATAAACTAGTTAGTTTGCCTCTGATGTTAAATGTTACTACTAAAATTTATTTCAGATGAATATACTAGGAGTTTTTAAATATTTGCTATATTTTTGCTTCTAACATATACTTGCTTAATAAAGGCAATTTAAAATTTTTATTAAAATGAAAAATTTAAGAATATTTTGTTTACCACATCAAAACATTTTAATATCAAAGTGTATATTTTTCCAGTTGCATACCTTATAGATAGTCATAAGAATGTATTTTTGAAAAAAATTCTAAGCAGAATTAAATATATTAAATAATTTTCTGGGGCTGGAGAGATGGCTCAGCGGTTAAGAGCACTGACTGCTCTTCCAGAGGTCCTGAGTTCAATTCCCAGCAACCACAAGGTGGCTCACAACCATCTGTAATGAGATCTGGTGCCCTCTTCTGGCCTGCTGTCATATATGCTGTATACATAATAAAAAAATAAAATCTTTAAAAAAAATAATTTTCTGATAATTATTAAAAATATGTATTTCTATTATTAACATTCTTAAGCATTGCACCTGTTTTAATTAGTACTTTTACAGTCTTTTTATTCAAATTAGCAAACACGTTGTTGTTGTACCCATGTGCTAATTGATGAACATAAACACTTGAGAACATCAGATACATTTTTGTAACTGAGAACTCTATTGTTTATGTTTAAAATATATCACATTAACTTTAAATTCTAAAGGTACAGGCAGGAAGATTGAATTTATTGTATTTATGTGCACATTGGGAAGTGTAAATATGCAATATGTCAGTAATGTTTCCTAGAAGCTGTTGACTACCAGGTCATCGGAGATTACAGAACACTGTTTGACTGTCTCCCTTCAAGTACCTCAGTTGTCTTTATTTTATATAAAAAGATAGAATGTCAAATAGGTTCAATAATTTTCTCAAGGTCCCACAGCTAATAGTCAGATTTGCCATGATTTATCTCAGAAATTCCCTGATGGCCATTTGCCTATTGATTGTGTCACATTCAGTGTAGGAGCTTTGAAAAAGAAATTGTACACACTTCTTTGTCCATTGGACCAGCTGAGCCAGAATATCCAAAGGTGGTTCTGAGAATTGTTCTTTCCTTTTTAGTAGTTACTGAGGTGATTCTAATGTGTAGGTGGGTTGAGATACCTGTTTTCTCTGACTATAAGTCCTGCTTTTCTCTCACTGTTAACAAATTCAGAAGCCCATATGTCACAGATTCTAGATTTCCAAATATAGAAAGAACATGAAGAGTAAAACTATGTAGAGGTAACTTACGTGTTAAGCCATTAGCAAGAAACTATTCATAATATATACTCTGCCCTGGCTTAGATTGAATTGCCTCATTTTGTTTCTTAATTTAGCATGTATTAGAAATGATTAATTTAAGTAGGTATTATTTCATATTAACATAGAAAGCTAATATTCTGCCAGTGCTTGGGGGATGCAGATTTTAATTTATTGGAATAGTCACTGCTAAGGCTGTGAGGCAGTTATTGAGAATGAGGAAGGACATACATCTTTAATATGCCATGTAAGAGTTTCTAATGCATTTTCTCATGAAACAGTTTTACAAATGGTGATTAAATAGAATATTAGTACGAATTACTCCATGAGATGGGCAGACTTATTCTAAATGCCTGCTGTCTTCTTGGCTGTCTCTTGGTGGGGAAGACATGAATGCTGTAGTAGTCAAGGCCTGGCTCTCCGAACTTTCTCTAGAAAAGGACTTGCAGTCTACTGAACTATGCTCAGAATATGGTACACTTTAGCTCAATGTAGGATGGTTATGAATGGGAACTTGATGTGTGTCTGTTAAAGAAGGAGCTGAGATGGTAGTCCAGGCGTTGATTTTAAACTATGCTTTTTATTCAATATTTTAAGTTATTTGAAAAAATTTTATACTTCCTTACATATTTTTAGTATAACAGCTAATATTTTCATCATGTTATATAGTTTCAGATTAAATTTTCTAGCATTATCAGTATTGACATTTATAGGAAGAGTATTGTATTTGTAAAAAACATAACCAGAAAATTTGAATAGCTTAGGAGTTTGATGAGTTCCATAAGTGTCAAAAACTAAATGCAGATTTTGTTCCTGCTGATAATTTTCCTTCTTTGTTTCTGAAAATGAACATTATATTTTCTCCACATTTTTATTTTTCTTTTGAGAATTTCATATATTGCTTTCATGCATTTTGATCATATTCTTCCTCCAGCACTCCTGCATCTCCCATTCCTTCTCAAGTACATGTCCTCTTTACTTAAACACACACACACACACACACACACACACACACACACACACACACACGGAGTCTACTGAGTCTAGTTAGTTTTGCCCATATGCACACGAGTATAGGGTTGACCTGTAGGACACGGGCCGTGTGTCAGGGCCTTCATCCCTAAAGTAAAGCTCGCTTCCCTATTCAGGAGCTCTAGCTCCTCAGCGGGCGGCTTTGTGAGCCATCCCTCAGCCATGCTGGAGTGTGGTCGGCGTGATCCTGTGCAGGTCGTGTGCAGGCAGCTGCAGCTGTGGAAAGCTCCCAGGTGCACCATCCCGCTCTTGTCCAGAAGACACTTCCAGTGTTGCCACCCCTCTACCCCATGGTCCCTGAACTGGGGACGTACAAGTTGTGTCACATCTGTCCCAGTGGGGGATGTGCACGCCACAGTCGGGTGTTCTCTGCACTTTGATCAGTTGTAGTTGGAGCTTCTTTGAGGAGACGTGAGAGCTGTACCAATTTATACTTGTAAGGATAAGCAGAATAGGAGTAGTAGATTCTCCTCTAGGGTTCTTTGCTAGGTTTTCAGAACTAGATATGAGTTACCTCCTATTAAATGGGCTTTATTCCAATCAGATAGCTTTTGGTTACCCCCAATATGTTAAGTCCACATTACATTGGTCATTATTGCAGTTCACAGCATTTACAGATGAGCAAGACTGTTGATAACTGTTTTTACCTGACAACTACATAGCTCCTTCTGACACTCTGGAGATTAGTTATCAGGAAGGAAGCTTCTAGGTCAGTACCAGCTCAAAGTTCTGTGACCAAAAATGTATGGTGTCTTTAGCAATAGAACAAGTGAATAGAAAAAAAAAAGAAAATAGAAGAACTTACCCTTAAGCTCTGTCAGTCACCCAAGAGCAATGACAATAGCCTGAACTGTCTCTGCGCCACCTCACTAACAACTCAGAGGTAGGATCGCGTGCCTGTCACAGGCCTTTTTGTTTGATGCTCTCTGACTTCTGGGGACAGCATTATCCCTCATATTCCTCCACAGTATTTCTTTCACATATAATAATGTTTTTGGTAGTTATTTCCTAGACATCCAAAGAGAATATACTGGTATATATATTGTCAAAGAAACATCTGTTTATAGTTAGCCACAACAAAATATGTATAATTTGAAATGAGACATTCAAATAGTTCCAGTGACTGGATTGAGCTAAATTATAATTATAATTAATACACAATTTATTAAAGTAACAAGTAAAAATTGTAATTGAAATTATTAAATTTAATAAATTTTACTAGAAACTCATTTCTTAAGGAAAAGGGTAGATTGATTATCAAAGTTGTTTATAAATCTATTCATAAATGTTGATAAAATAAACCTTGATAAAATTTAACAGAAGTTCTCTTTTGTTTTAATAGATTCTTTTGCTGAGGAAAGTTTTCTCAATAATAAGAGCATTTGAATTGAAGTTCAGTTGTAACCATCCACTCAATTCTTTGAATCTGTCACAAGTCATGTGACAAGCGTGGTGCCCTGTCATCAAAACTTACATTGTATATCAGTTGGCTACTAATTTAGGTTTTCCCTCAATTTTCTGAAAGCAAAGAACCTAAAACATTAGCCTTGTAAAATTTATTACTGAGTTAGTGATTCATTCTGTCAGTTTCTGGGAGTTATACCAAAAAAGGCATTACTGATAATTATCAAATGACTATTCTTATTTTTCTTTGACTTAGAAATACCTTGTTGAAGCCAATAGCCTAGGAAGGATTTGGAAAATGTTAATTTTAGTATTCTGCCAATTACAATTTATACTATGAAATCATTTTTGCATTCTCATATACCGAGTTATTTTTAATATCTCAGAACTGCCTATCTTGCTTTCAGTTTGTAGAAAAATGGAACACGTTAGTGAATAGGCAAAGATAATCTAGTTGTCAAACCTAATCAACCAAATGAAAATGGGTTGATGAAAGTCTCATGTTGCTGTCCAATTAAATAAATGTTCATGTTCTTCCTTTGCTGTGTATATGTGTATTATATGCATGTTTACGTGTGCTTGCCTGTCAGTGTACATGTGGAGGCCAGAGGTTGCTGTCTGTGACCTGCTGTCTCATGGTCCACTGCCATCCCTTCTTACTATGATGGACCATGTCCCTTGTAGATGCATTTCTAAACAGTCTTATTAAATAAGAAGCACAGAGCCAAATACAGGGGTGAGAGCCCCAGAGATCAGAGCAATAGGAATAGCCACCAGCTAACCTTAGCTCACCAAGCTTCTTCCTGTCTAACCTGCACCTTTTTTGCCTTGCTGTTCTGCCCTCTCATTGGCTCTTAGCCCAGCCACCTCACTTCCTTGTCACTGCCTATCTGTACAGACCTCCAGGTCTCTATGGTTGGTACTGGGATTAAAGGTGTGTGTCACCATGCTTGGCTGTGTCCTTGAACACAAAGAAAACTCTGCCTGCCATGTGGTCAGATTATGGGCGTGTGCTACCACCGCCTGACTTTTGTTTATGGCTGGCTATCTATGTCCTCTGATCTCCAGGCAAACTTTATTTATTAACATACAAATAAAATATCACCACATTTCAGCACAAATAAAATATCACCATAGTCCCTTAAACTGTACACACTATGACCAGCTGCCTCGTGGTCCATTGCCATTCTTTCCCACTGTGATGGACTGTGTCCCTTAAACTATAAGTAAACCATTTCTCTCCTAAGTTGTCTTCTTAGATATTTGATCATATTGGTGATAAACTAATACAGTGATCCTTATGTAAGTTGCTAGATAAAACCAAAATAATTTGAGTATGAGTACTCATTAGTTTGAAATTTCTTCATCACTTGATTCTCAGGTGTATCTCATAGGTACCACAATTTCCTTCATTATTATCTTCATTTGAAGTGACTGGAAGTATGTATAGGTGATGAATCTACCACAGTTTCCCTATAGTCTAAGTAATAACACCTGTAATTTTACAAACTCTATAAAGCTCAGTGCTATCTTTATCATGCTTTCATAAAATCACATCAGTGGGTCGTATCAGCTGACATTTTTGCTATTTATAGTAGATTCATAGTAATCTGTTGTTTAAGACTTCCTGGCTTCACCAGTGAATGCTATTGTAAAGCATTTCAAAGCATTCTGGAATAACTGCTGTAAGTTGATATGCTTTGTTTCCTAACTGCAGTATTAGTAAGTAGAAACTTTCTTTAGAGGTTAGCTGTTTTGCAGACAAAAGTGTCAAGGAGATGGTTTTATATTGTTGTTTAACAACAGTTTCTTGACAGCAGAAAACACAAGAACACATGTGAGCACTGTATTCTGCCACAGTCAAGGGTTGCTTCTCCTGAGGCTATTTCTTGCATGTTTTCATATTTTCCTCCTTAAATTTGTATAATTTTTAACCGATTACAAATTAACAAGTAGTATTATTTTATTTTAAAATTGTATACACAAACTGGCTTTTAAAGTATGATCTACTATTTATTTACTTGCTTTAGTTGGTGGTGGGACCTGGAAGAGGGGAGCTGACAGACGAGGTGGACTTAGGTCTCATGCGACAGCCACTTTATTCAGAGTATCAGACAGTTTGTACTCTGAGGGTGATGGGGAGTCACATAGTAAAGTGGACAATTGTTTTTCCCTAGAGACATGTAAACAAATAGCAATTGCCGGTTGTAATGAATAATCTGAAGGAAACTCACTCCTGTCCACTGCACCTGAGGGGCATGAAAACACATTCCAAGAACAATTCCATGTTTTTGAGGTAACTGAGGTACCAAGACTCTTTTCTTTATTTCTTAAAGTTTTCTTACAAGCACTCAGAATTCTCTCCACACCATTCCATGTAGACCATGTTCTGACAGTCTACTTTACTGGTAATTGATGAGGTGTACCAGTTAAAATTATAATCTGAATTATTCCTTACCCTAAAACTTTTACAGTATCTTTGCTGTCAGAGTTAAGATGTTGTTAAGTTTAAAAAGCCAGTGTTGTGTTTTAGTCTTGAGTGTGTGTAACTGCACATTGAATAAACAAGTATTGGTTTTAGCTGTTGGTAAAAGTTCATTTATAACAATATAAAATCTACAAATATTTCACATTTACTATAGGAAACTATCACATTTCTTCCCATTTTTAAAATAACAAATACAGATGAATTTGGAAACTAGGTTAAGAAAATTATGATATACATGCAGATTAAGATTACTTGAGAGCCAGGCAGTGGTGGTGCATGCCTTTAATCTATGCACTCAGGAGGCAGAGGCAAGCATATCTCTGAGTTTGAGGCCAGCCTAGTGTACAAGTAAATCCCAGGACAGTTAGGGCTACACAGAGAAACCCTGTCTCAAAAAAAAAAAAAAGATTGCCTGACAGATTTGCTTATCTGCAGTTTCTATTCCACTGATTTGATTTGAAAATATTCTTTAAAAGTTGTAACACTGGCCGGGCGTTGGTGGCGCACGCCTTTAATCCCAGCACTCGGGAGGCAGAGGCAGGTGGATCTCTGTGAGTTCGAGGCCAGCCTGGGCTACCAAGTGAGCTCCAGGAAAGGCGTAAAGCTACACAGAGAAACCCTGTCTCGAAAAACCAAAAAAAAAAAAAAAAAAGTTGTAACACTGGATTATCAAAGGTATTGTAGTTTGAAATTTACCTACTTAAGGGCATTCTCAGTGTTACAAGTCTAGGCTCAAGTCTTTTCTGTAGTTCCCGACAAGTAACAACAGCATGTGTAGTCTGCTCATTCGTGGTGTAGTTTGTTGACATCTTACGTGTTTTGTTTATTAAACCTTCTCTGTCAAATATGGTTTTGGGAAAGGTTTTTTTGTTCCCCCAATTTTTTTTTTCAGATTTGGATCAGTTTATGTGTTTATTATAAAAAGTGCTATGAAGCATTAACTGCCAGATACTCATGCCAGACCTGAATTTGGCCTCCTCAGTTAAAATGATAAACAGTAATTTTTACCTTCTGCTGCAGATTGCTGAGATGCCATGGCCCTCTAAAGTCATTCATCTTCTCTAATTGACTTTATCATGCCCTTCATTATTATAAGTGGGAAGGAAAGTTTGTTGACATAAAGGAGAGATGAGATTCCTTAAAACACAGTTTCTGAGCATCCAAGGTTCTATCTTAAAGTAGCATGCAAATATATTGTGGATTTTTATTTTGTACTATGCTGCCCCAAAATTAGCCACTCCATTTAGAAAGACTATGTCTATACAGGTAACTGTATTTTATGGTTCCCAAAAACCTTCTGAAAGATGATGAATTTCTTTGAATTTGTGAGAGCTTCTTTGGTTTCATCTATTTAAATTATCTCAATAGTGTTATAAGATTTTTTATGAACTATCAAGAAGGGTTTCTCAGAGTACTCTATCTTTGTAAAATAATATTAAAGCACTGTTTCAGTAATTATACACGTAGTATGACTATCCAGGAACTTGGCTATAGCTTTTCCACCTGTAATTGCTTCTTTATCTTCCAAGAAAACTGATCAATTATTAAAAAAAGTTCTGCTTTTCTTTACCTAATATTATTACTGACTATAGTAAATTTAATTTGAACATAGTCATTTCATATGACTTTCAAATGTTGTTTAATGTCTCTATGATAGTTTATTACTTTCCTATTGCTATGACTAAGCAGCAAAACAAAGACAATGTATAGAAGAGAGAGTTCAGTTGGGCTTACAGTTCTAGAGGACCAGAGCCCAAGAAGACAAGCCAAGGAAGAGTGGTAGGGGAAGAAGCCAAGGGCTCACATCTTGAACCACAAGTATAAAACACCAGAGAAAGAAAACTTCAAATGGCAGGAGTCTTTAAACTCTTAAAGCATGACCCCAGGGACACACCTCATTCAACAAGGGCACACCAAGTAGCCCCACAACAGGATTATCAACTAAGGACCAAGAATTCAAATGGCTGAGGCAATGGGGGACATCTTATTCACACCACCAGATATAGTTGGTTTCCTGTCTCACTGCTGTATGCTTCAGGCTAGAGCTTGTAAATAAAATAATAAAGGGAAATGAGAGAACAGAATGCCTCAGCTGTTTTAGAACCATTGATAATTTGAGAAGACTGTTGGGGACAGTCTTCTAAGCCTGCATCATTTCAGCAGCATCAAGACTGTTCTGGATGACTGGGTCAGTGTATGAAGACTTCCAGATAGTATAGCAGCATGTGGACTTCATAACCACACACATAATCCAGGAAAATAGAGACAAATTAATCACATGAAGAATGAAATTTAATTCTGGTTATTTTCTGAAATAGCTTTATAAATATTTTAATTTTCTTATTTATGATTATATGAGGAAGTTGCTATCAATGCACAATTTATTAATTGCCTTCTAAACTGAAAAAAATATTTAATGGTGTTTATTTATTCATTATTTTCCATTCCTCCTCTAATCCGTAACCAGAATTTAAAATAGAAACAATTTCTTTAAAGCTCCTTACCGTTTTGGACAATAGATTCATTCATATCTTTTTTAAATGTGTCTTACTATTTACCAGATTATAATTGACAGACATACGATTTCACCAGGGCTGTGTGTCAAATTCTATAGTTAAGACTGTATGTTTAATATTGTAGCAGGGCAAGCCCTTCATTAAAGCCCTTTATTAAAAATAAGGGCCAGACCTGTATGTGGTGCTAATATTTTCTGCAAGTCTTTATGAGAATTTTGTGAAGCACCTTGTCATATGGCAGAGGAACATGCCATTGTCTAACAGACAGCTTTGGTTTGATACCTGGTTTGCACGGCCTCATTTGCAAGAGGCTATTTCCTGGTTGTTAAGGGACATAAGTCAATTTGTAAGTATTCAAGAAATGAGCAGTTACTCAAATTTGAGTATTATGGGTGAAATATTTCAGAGCAAAAAATTTTTTTTGAGATTGCTTCCCTAGTTTCTGAATAGAAGAGGTAATTTTATTTTTTTATTTTTATTTTTTATTATTATTAATATTTTATTTTATTTTACAATACTATTTAGTTCTACATTACAGCCACAGATTCCCTTGTTCTCCCCCTTCCTGCCTCCCTCCCCTTCCCCCAGCCCACTCCCTATTCCCACCTCCTCCAGAGCAAGGCCTCCCCCGAGGACTGAGATCGACCTGATAGACTCAGTCCAGGCAGGTCCAGTCCCCTCCTCCCAGATTGAGCCAAGTGTCCCTGCATAAGTCCCAGGTTTCAAACAGCCAACTCATGCAATGAGCACAGGACCCAGTACCACTGCCTAGATGCCTCCCAAGCAGATCAAGCCAATCAACTGTCTCACCTATTCAGAGGGCCTGATCCAGTTGGGGCCCCTCAGCCTTTGGTTCATAGTTCATGTGTTTCCATTCGTTTGGCTATTTGTCCCTGTGCTTTATCCAACCTTGGTTTCAACAATTCTCACTCATATAAACCCTCCTCTTTCTCGCTAACTGGACTCCCTGCGCTCCACCCAGGGCCTAGCCGTGGATGTCTGCATCCAGATTCCTCAGTCCTTGGGTGGGGTTTGTGGCCCAACTATTAGGGTGTTTGGCCATCCCATCACCAGAGTAGGTCAGTCCCGGCTATCTCTCGGCCATTGCCAGCAGTCTTTTGTGGGGGTATCTTTGTGGATTTCTGTGGGCCTCTTTAGCACTTTGTTTCTTCCTTTTCTCATGTGGTCTTCATTTACCATGGTCTCCTATTCCTTGTTCTCCCTCTCTGTTCTTCATCCAGCTGGGATCTCCCGCTCTCTTTCCCTCGACCCTCGCCGTTCATTGCTCCCACTCATGTCCAGGTTGTTCATGTAGATCTCATCCATTTCTCCGTCATTGGGTGATCCCCGTGTCTTTCTTGGGGTCCTGTTTTACAGGTAGCCTCACTGGTGATGTGAGTAGCAGTCCAGTCATCCTTGTTCCACATCTAGTATCCTCCTATGAGTGAGTACATACCATATTTGTCTTTCTGAGTCTGGGTTACCTCACTCAGGATGATTTTTTCTAGATCCATCCATTTGCCTGCAAACCTCATGATGTCATTGTTTTTCTCTGCTGAGTAGTATTCCATTGTGTATATGTGCCACAATTTATTTATCCATTCTTCAGTTGAAGGGCATCTAGGTTGTTTCCAGGTTTTGGCTATTACAAACAATGCTGATATAAACATAGCTGAGCAAGTGCTCTTGTGGTATGATTGAGCATTTCTTGGGCATATGCCCAAGAGTGGTATAGCTGGATCTTGGGGGAGATTGATTCCCAAATTTCTAAGAAAGCGCCATATTGATTTCCAAAGTGGTTGTACAAGCTTGCATTCCCACCAGCAGTGGAGGAGACTTCCCCGAGTTCCACATCCTCTCCAGCATAAGGTGTCTTCAGTGTTTTTTATCTTAGCCATTCTGACAGGCATAAGGTGGTATCTCAGAGTTGTTTTGATTTGCGTTTCCCTGATGATTAGGGATGTTGAGCAATTCCTTAAATGTCTTTCAGCCATTTGAGTTCCCTCTGTTGAGAATTCTCTGTTTAGTTCTATAGCCCATTTCTTAATTGGACTGTTGGTCTTTTTGATGTCTAATTTGAGTTCCTTATATATTCCGGATATCAGCCCTCTGTCAGATGTGGGGTTGGTGAAGATCTTTTCCCATTCTTTAGGCTGTCGCTTTGCCTTGTTGACCGTATCCTTTGCTCTACAAAAGCTTCACAGTTTCAAGAGGTCCCATTGATTGATTGTTTCTCTCAGTGTCTATGCTACTGGTGTTATATTTAGGAAGTGATCTCCTATGCCAATGTGTTCAAGGCTACTTCCTACTTTCTCTTCTAGCAGGTTCAGAGTAGCTGAATTTATGTTGAGGTCCTTGATCCACTTGGACTTAAGTTTTGTGCATGGTGACAGATATGGATCTATTTGCAGCCTTCTACACATTGATATCCAGTTATGCCAGCACCATTTGTTGAAGATGCTTTCTTTTTTCCATTGTACACTTTTGGCTTTTTTGTCAAAAATTATATGTTCATAGGTGTGTGGGTTAATGTCAGGGTCTTCAATTCGATTCCATTGGTCCACATGTTGGTTTTTATGCCAATACCAAGCTGTTTTTATTACTGTAGCTCTATAGTAGAGCTTGAAGTCAGGGATCGTGATGCCTCCAGAGGTTGTTTTATTGTACAGAATCCTTTTGGCTATCCTGGGTTTTTTGTTTTTCCATATGAAGTTTAGTATTATTCTTTCCAGGTCTGTGAAGAATTGTCTTGGTATTTTGATGGGGATTGCATTGAATCTGTAGATTGCTTTTGGTAAAATTTCCATTTTTTACTATGTTGGTCCTGCCTATCCATGCGCATGGGAGATCTTTCCATTTTCTGACATCTTCTTCAATTTCTTTTTTCAGGGACTTAAAGTTCTTGTCATATAGGTCCTTCACTTGCTTGGTTAGTGTTACCCCAAGGTATTTTATGTCATTTGTGGCTATTGTAAAAGTGATGCATCTCTTGATTTCCTTCTCAGCTTCTTTGTCCATTGTATATAGGAGGGCTACTGATTTTTTTTAGTTGATCTTGTATCCTGCTATGTTGCTGAAGGTGTTTATAAGCTTTATCAGTTCCTGGGTGGAATCTTTGGGGTCACTCAAGTATACTATCATGTCATCTGCAAATAGGGAAAGTTTGACTTCTTCCTTTCCAATTTGTATCCCCTTAATCTCCTTATGTTGTCTTATTGCTTTGGCTAGAACTTCAAGTACTATATTGAATAAGTATGGGGAGAGTGGACAGCCTTGCCTCGTTCCTGATTTTAATGGAATTGCTTTGAGTTTCTCTCCATTTAATTTGATGTTGGCTGTTGGATTGCTGTAAATTGCCTTTATTATGTTTAGGTATGTTCCCTGTATTCCTGATCGCTCCAAGACTTTTATCATGAAGGGGTGTTGGATTTTGTCAAATGCCTGTTCTGCATCTAGTGAGATGATCATGTGTTTTTTTTTTCTTTGAGTTTGTTTATATGTTGAACCACCCTTGCATCCCTGGGATGAAGCCTACTTGATCATGGTGGATAATTGTTCTGATGTGTTCTTGGAGTCTGTTTGCCAGTATTTTATTGAGTATTTTTGCATCAATGTTCATGAGGGAGATTGGTTTGTAGTTCTCTTCCTTTGTTGTATCCTTGTTTGGCTTAGGAATCAGGGTAATTGTAGCCTCATAGAAGGAGTTTGGTAATGTTCCTTCTATTTCTATTATGTGGAACAATTTAGAGAGTATCGGTATTAACTCTTCTTTGAAGATCTGGTAGAATTCTGCGATGAAACCATCTGGTCCTGGGCTTTTTTTGGTTGGGAGACTTTTAATGACTGTTTCTATTTCCTTAGGGGTTATTGGACTATTTAAATAGTTTATCTGGTCTTCATTTAACTTAGGTATGTGGTACCTATGCAGAAAATTGTCCATTTCCTTTAGGTTTTCCAGTTTTGTGGAGTAGAGGTTTTTGAAATATGACCTGATGATTCTCTGGATTTCCTCAATGTTGGTTGTTATGTCCCCCCTTTCACTTCTGATTTTGTTAATTTGAATGCTCTCTCTCTGTCTTTTGGTTAGTTTGGATAAGGGCTTGTCTATCTTGTTGATTTTCTCAAAGAAGCAACTTTTTGTTTCATTAATTTTTTGTATTATTTTCTTAGTTTCTATTTTATTAATTTCACCTCTCCCTTTGATAATTTCCTGGAGTCTATTCTTCCTGGGGTACTTTGCTTCTTCTTGTTCTAGAGCTTTCAGCTGTGCTGTTAAGTCACTAGTGTGAGATTTCTCCAACTTCTTTATGTGTGCATTTAGTGCTATGCATTTCCCTCTTAGCACTGCTTTCATAGTGTCCCATAAGTTTGGGTATGTGGTGTATTAATTTTATTGATCTCTAGGAAGTCTTTAATTTCTCTCTTTATTTCTTCCTTAACCCATTGATGATTCAGTTGAGCATTATTCTGTTTCCATGAGATTGTAGGTTTTCTGTAGTTTTTGTTGTTGTTGAAATCTAACTTTAAACCATGGTGAGGTTATTCCAATTGTTTTGTATCTGTTGAGATTTGCTTTGTGGCCAAGTATATGGTCGATTTTAGAGAAAGTTCCATGAGGTGCTGAGAAGAAGGTATATTCTTTTTTGTTAGGATGGAATGTTCTGTAGATATCTATTAGGTTCATTTGAGTCATGACATCATTTAAATCCTTTATTTCTCTGTTAAGTTTCGATTTGGGAGATCTGTTCAGTGGTGAAAGTGGGGTGTTGAGATCTCCCACTATTAATGTGTGGGGTTTTATATGTGGTTTAAGCTTTAGTAATGTTTCTTTTACATATGTGGGTGCCCTTGTGTTTGGGGCATAAATGTTCAGAATTGAAACTTCATCTTGGTGGATCTTTCCTGTGATGAGTATGTAATGCCCTTCTTGATCTCTTTTGATTGATTTTAGCTTGAAGTCTATTTTGTTGGATATCAGGATGGCTATACCCGCTTGTTTCTTAAGACCATTTGATTGGAAAGTCTTTTCCCAGCCTTTTATTCTTAGATAGTGTCTGTCTTTGAATTTGAGATGTGTTTCTTGTATGCAGCAGAAAGATGGGTCCTGCTTTCGTATCCATTCTGTAAGCCTATGTCTTTTTATAGGTGAATTAAGTCCATTGATATTAAGGGATATTAATGACCAGTGATTGTTCATCCCTGTTATTTTTGGTGGTATCGTGTGTGTACTTCTCTTCTTTGGGGTTTACTGCTGTTGCTTTATCTATTGCCTGTGTTTTCAAGTGTGTATCTGACTTCCTTCGGTTGGAATTTTCCTTCTAGTACTTTCTGTAGGGCTGGGTTTGTGGATAAGTATTGTTTAAATCTGGCTTTGTCTTGGAATGTCTTGTTCATTCCGTCTATGATGATTGAAAGTTTTGCTGGGTATATTAGTCTGGGCTGACATCCATGGTCTCTTAGTGTCTGCATTACATCTGTCCAGGTCCTTCTGGCTTTCAAAGTCTCCACTGAGAAATTGGGTGTTATTCTGATGGGTTTGCCTTTATAGATCACTTGGCCTTTTTCCTTTGCTGCTCTTAATATTCTTTCTTTATTCTGTACATTTGGTTGTTTAATTATTATGTGCCGAGGGGACTCTTTTTTGGGGATCTAGTCTGTTTGGTGTTCTATAGGCTTCTTGTATCTTCATAGGCATTTCCTTCTTTAAGTTGGGAAAGTTTTCTTCTATGATTTTGTTGAATATATTTTCTGTGCCTTTGAGTTGGTATTCTTCACCTTCTTCTATCCCTATAATTAATAGGTTTGGTCTTTTCATGGTGTCCCAAATTTCTTGGACATTTTGGTTCATGACTTTGTTGGCTTTAGTGTTTCCTTCGACTGATGAAACTATTTTTTCTACTGTATCTTCAATGCCAGAGATCCTCTCTCCCATCTCTTGCATTCTCTTGGTTATACTTGCATCTGAAGTTCCCGATCTTTTACTCAGATTTTCTATTTCCAGCATTCCCTGTTTGTGTCTTCTTCATTTTTTTTCTATTTCCCTTTTCAGGTGTTGGATTGTTTCCTTTATTCGTTTCATTGCTTTTTCATGATTTTCTTCCAGTACTTTATTGTTTTCTTCCAGGACTTTATTGTTTTCTTCTAATTTGTTTGCCCTTTCCTCTAGTTGTTTATAGTGTTCTTCCCATTTTTTGTCTTTTCCTCTACACAAGCCTCTACCTTCTTCATGATGTTATTCATAAGGCTGTTTTCTTCTGCTTCTTCCAATTTTTGATGTTCAGGTCTAGATGTTGGAGGCGGGCTAGATTCTGGTGATGCTGTATTGCTCTTCATTTTGTTGTATGTACTCCTCCTTGACGTCTGCCCGTCTCCTTGTGGTTCGTTCTTGGTCTTATCAGTGCACTTGGTTCAGACAGAGCTGACAGATTCAGGAAGTCTCTCTCTCTTGTCAAGATGGGAGCTCTCTTATCCAAATGGGAACTCCAGGGCAAGCTCTTATCTGGACAGGTTGTCTGGGGCAGGATGTCCCCCAATGTTTTTTCAATTAATCTTTTGGCAGTGTACATAATGGTGGATTTCATTATGGCATTTATCTATATATAACTGTACTTTGCTCATATTCACCTTCAATTATTGTTTCATGTCATCTGCCTCCTCGTCCTTCTCCCTGCTTTCATTAAATCTAGATTTCAAGGGATGGGAGAGATAGCTGACGGGTTAAAAGCACTTGTTATTTCTGCAGAGGACCTAGGTTTCATTCCCAGCACCCACATGGTGGCTCATAAATATCTATGGCTTCAACTTCAGAGGATTAGTACCCTCCTTTGACCCCTCTGGCCATCAGACATGCAGTCTTTCCCCCCTCCCTCCCTCCCTCCCTCTGTAAGGAGCAAGGTCTCTGAGTCTGTGGCTTCCTGAGTTGGTTAGGCTAGCTGGCTATCAAGCTCCAGGCACCCCCTGTCTTTGCCTCCCCAGTGCTGGGATTACAGATGCCCTTTACCGTGCTTGACTTTTTTTTTTTTCTTAAAGATTTATTTATTTTATGTATATGAGTGCTCTATCTGTATATATGCCTGCATGCCAGAAGAGGGCATCAGATCCTTCTAGAGATGGCTGTGAGCCACCATGTGGGTGCTGGGAATTGAACTCAGGACCTCTGGAAGAGCAGCCAGTGCTCTTAATGGCTGAGCCATCTCTCCAGTCCCCGTGCTTGACTTTTTACAGGAGTGCTGGAGATTAAATTCATGGCTGTACGGCAAGCACTTTATTGACTAAGGTGTCTCTCCAGCCCCTCCACCATGTGTCACTAATGCACACATGCACTCTCTTGCATGCGCACACACACAAACAAACAAATATATGACTTCTACATATGGGAGAAAATATGCAGATTTGTCTTTATGTCTTTAACACAATGCTCCCCGGTTCCACCCATATCTCTACAAATGACATACTTTTATTCTTTATGACAGAATAAAGCAATATTGTGTAGATCTGCTGCATTCACTTTATTTATGGATCTATTAATGAACACCTAGGTTGGTTCCATATCTTGGCTGTTAGGAATTAGTGTTGCAATACATACGTATGTGCAACTATCTCTGTAGTATTCTGACTTACAGTCCCGTGCATGCACATCCAAAAGTGGGTATAGCTGTGTCACCTGGTACTTCCAGCTTTCTGAGGAGCTTCGGTGTTGATTTCTCTAGTGGTTGCCTCACCCCAGTGTGCAAGGGTCCCTCTCTCCCCACATTCACCAACAGTTTTTGTTGTGTGTTTTCTTGACTGGTGTGAGATGGAATCTCAATGAAGTTTTAGTTTATATTTTCCTGAGGTCTAAAAATGTTCAACATGCTTCAAATATTTATTTGCCAATTGTATTTCTTCTTCTGGAACTGTCCAATCACTTAATCTGCCTGTTATTAATCAGATGGTATGGTTCAGTTGTGGTGTGTTTCTGGAGGACTTTATAGATTCTTGATATTAATTCCTGTGGGATGTAGAGCTGACAAAGGTTTTCGTTTATTATGTGAGCTTTTTTTTCCCACTCTACTGATTATTTCCTTTGCTATGCAGAAGCTAAATGGTTTCATAGAATTCCATTTGCTGATTTTTTAAATTGTTTCCTGGGCCATTAGAATCTTTTTCAGAAAAATGTGTGCCTGTGCCCATAGCTTAAAGCTCTTCCCCTAATTTTTCGTATATTAGTCTCAAGAGTTTCAGGTCTACTGTGAAGGTCTTAGTTACATTTTGAACTGATTTTTGTGAATGGCAAGAGATAGGGATGGAGTTTTAGTCTTTTACATGTAGATATAGTTTTCTTAGCACCCAGTTGTTGAAAATTTTCTGCAATGTGTGTTTTTTGTCAACCTTGTCAAAACCGGAGAGATCTAGCTCATGGATTTATTTTTGAGTCCTCCATGCTGTTCTATTGATCTATATCTCTCTGTGTTCTTGCCAAGTTTATTCTTGAGAAGTAAACTTTATGAATCTGCAGAGCTAGGTTTTTATTTATATTTCAGTTCCCATGTTGAAGACATTCACTTGTATTTATAGTTTCCTAAGAGTTAATTTAAACCCCTTTAGTGGTGTTAAACTTTAGTGACTGCTCTTTCTTTATTGATTGAGATGATCATATTGTCTCCTGTATTCTTTAAAATGTTGAATTAAATTTCTTAATACTCCACCATTCTTACATTCTTGATTGTAATTGTCTAGGATTTTGTTATTAACAGAATCATTAACATAAACATTAGTTTTTATTTTGACTTACAAATATATGTGAATGGAATAAACTTAGTTTTGCTTATATTGTATCAAAACTTATTCACCTCATACAAAGATCTGTAAGGCTTTTATTATTGTTTAAATTTTAATTTTGTAGAACAGTTTTGTATGGTGTGAATTCGTGATTCCTTGGAAGTCTGGTGATCTCACCTGTAACACCTCTCCAGCAGTTGTTACAGGTGCTCTCCACACACTCCTTCAGCTCACCCTGATGTCGTCTGCATGGTTTGTGGGCCTGCCAGCAGACTTAAACTTCTCTGCCTGAGACCATCTTATGATCAGAGAAGTAAGCCTAACCCAAGGAGAGATGCAGAAGTTCCATTTAGTTACTAGATCAGTGGCCCAGTCTCCTTACTCTTGGTGCAGTGACTGAGAACATTCCCTCATGGCCTAGCTTCATAGGCCTCTGCCAAATAGTCTATTATTTAATTAGAATTTTTTGGCTTATCTTCCTTCTGTGTTTTATTTCTCAAACTTGCACTGTACTTTTTGGGATCAAATTTCAACCGAAGAAACTACTCTGTCTCCTAATTTTTCCACTAGAATCTTAAGGAGAAACCCCAGATTCAGTGTAGACCGTCTGGCCCTGAAAGTTCTACAGAAAACGTTTCCCAGAGGAGGTGTTTCTTTTTAATTTGTAAACTAGTGCATAATTTGTATAACAGAGAAGTCTACAAGCTAGTGGTTTTTAGTCTGTTAAGGATGCCACACCACCATCACCATTGTGGAATCTAGAACATTTCCCTTTCTCCTCCCCAAGCCTACCCTAACTAGCAGTCATTTCTGCACACTCTGATAACCACCATGCTACATTTTATTTATGAGTTTTCCTGTTTTGGACATTTCATATAAATTTATTTACACAATGTAATATATGGCCTTTGTGTCTGGTTTGTGTCAATCCTGATAGGTTTGAAGTGTCATCTCATTGTTTTCTTTATTGACAAGGTCTTTCTGCATAGCCAGCTTGTCTAGAGTCTCACTAAGTAGCCTAACTTCTAGCCACTCAGTCCTGGGATTACAGGTTTGTGCCACCAAAAGCAGCACATTTCATTTGTGTTTCTTTAGTGACTAATGACGTTCAGCATCTCTTCATGTACTTGTTGTTATATTCAGTGGAAAAATGATTATGTCTGTTGATCATTTAATAGTTTGGTTGACTTTTATCATTGAATTGTAAGAGTTATATATGTGCTTTGGATACTAGTTGCTCATCAGATATATATAATTTCCAATTTTTAAAAAATTTTTTGGATGGTTTTTCATTTGGTGTACCAAAATTTTCATTGTTTTGTTTTGTTATACTTAAGAAATGAAGTTTCTAAGTTTCTAAATTACAGTCATGGAGTTTTACTCCCTTTTTTCCTTTAATTGTTGTATGAGTTTAGGTTTTACAATAAGGTTTTTGAGCTATTTGAGTTAATTTTTGTGTATGATTTTATTAAAACCTTATTGTGTTGTAGGTGGATATCCAGTAGTTCAGTGCTGTTTGTTGAGAACAATCCTGTTCAATGGCCATGTCACTGTTTAAGGCCAGTGTGAGCTGACGTCTGGGTGCCAGCCCTGTCCCAGTGGTCTTCTGACCAGTGTGGGTTGACTTCTGGGTGCCAGCCCTGTCCCAGTGGTCTTCTGACCAGTGTGGGTTGACTTCTGGGTGGCAGTCCTATCCCAGTGGTCTTCTGAGCAGTGCGGGTTGACTTCTGGGTGCCAGCCCTGTCCCAGTGGTCTTCTGACCAGTGTGGGTTGACTTCTGGGTGCCAGCCCTGTCCCAGTGGTCTTCTGACCAGTGTGGGTTGACTTCTGGGTGCCAGCCCTGTCCCAGTGGTCTTCTGACCAGTGTGGGTTGACTTCTGGGTGGCAGTCCTATCCCAGTGGTCTTCTGACCAGTGTGGGTTGACTTCTGGGTGCCAGCCCTGTCCCAGTGGTCTTCTGACCAGTGTGGGTTGACTTCTGGGTGGCAGTCCTATCCCAGTGGTCTTCTGAGCAGTGCGGGTTTACTTCTGACCAGTCCTATCCCAGTGGTCTTCTGACCAGTGTGGGTTGACTGTGTGGGTGCCAGCCCTATCCAGTGGTCTTCTGACCAGTGTGGGTTGACTGTGTGGGTGCCAGCCCTATCCAGTTGTCTTCTGACCAGTGTGGGTTGACTTTCTGGGTACCAGTCCTATCCAGTGGTCTTCTGCTTTCTCCTCTTTCAGCAGCACGTTGTCTTGACAACTGGCTTTCGGTGTAAGTTTGAAGTAGGAAAGATGAATCATATAAGAGAGCTGTGATCATCATAAATATTCCATCAGGACTTACTCATACATATTTAAAAACTACTCACAGTTAGGGTCTTAGTGAAAAAAAAATGTTCTCAAGAGTATTATATATACACCAATTGATTTTTATATTGAGTAATAAATGTGCCATTTCCCCAGTAAAGACCAAAATATTATTTAAAAATAAATTAGGAAATGAAAATATATTGAATTGAACAATTTTGGAAAACAATGAATAAACTTTACATATAATGTTTTCAATGAAATAAGCAATCTTATGTACATAAAATAATATTAAAATATGTTTTTCTGAACTTTTAATTTTATTAAATAATTTTGATCAGAAAAATATATTTTGTAATAGTATTTGAGTTTGGGGAGCCTTAAATATTATTTTTAAGACATATGAAACTGAATTTTAGAACTTTGCACAGCAAAAATTTTAAGGAAAGCAGTGTATAACTCTCTTATATGTCTGTAGTTTATATACCAGTTCATTCAGTCATTGGTGTAATATATCTGTAGTTCATATACTAGTTCATCCATTCACTGGTGTTAAGGTTCTGGAAAGATGATAGTGAATTAAAACAGGTAAGTATCTCATACTTTTCTAGAAAACATGTTCTAATTAAGGAATGAGACAGTACCTGAAATAAATATTGGAATATGTAAGTGACCTGGGAAAAATGAAAAAGACATCTAAAATTAATATATATTATTAATTTTATAGCATTTATATATTATATGTGAGTTATATATTAGTTATATATAAAACATATATTTATAATTAATATATATATAAATTAAATGTACACACACACACACACACACACACACACACACACACACACACACACGCGCGCGCGCGCGCGCACACACACCCCATTTATTAGAATGGCTTCCAGGCTCTGGTCCAGGTAGTACAACAATGGTTATCTCTGAATGGAAGGTCCAAGACTCCTGTAGCTGTTCAATCCACATTGATGGATGTTTCAACTTTCTTCAGTGTACACTGGAACACCAACGAAGTAGACTCTAATGCCAATGAAGGAAAGACTTGATAGAGCAAAAGAGAACTTCCTTCTTCCATGTCCTTTATGTAGGCTGCTAGCATAAAGTGTGGCCAGATTAAAGGTGGATCTTCCCACCTCAGAAGATTTGCATGAAAAGTTTATCTTTCTGGACCTCTTGAAACTGAGAAGCTTTTGTAGAGCAAAGGATACCGGTCAACAAGGCAAAGCAACAGCCTACAGAATGGGAAAAGATCTTCACCAACCCCACATCTGACAGAGGACTGAGATCCAGAATATATAAGGAATTCAAGAAATTAGACATCAAAAAGACCAACAGTCCAATTAAGAAATGGGGCTATAGCCGGGCGGTGGTGGTGCACGCCTTTAATCCCAGCACTTGGGAGGCAGAGGCAGGTGAATCTGTGAGTTCGAGGCCAGCCTGGGCTACCAAGTGAGTTCCAGGAAAGGCGCAAAGCTACACAGAGAAACCCTGTCTCGAAAAACCAAAAAAAAAAAAAAAAAAAAAAAAAAAAAAGAAATGGGCTATAGAACTAAACAGAGAATTCTCAACAGAGGGAACTCAAATGGCTGAAAGACATTTAAGGAATTGCTCAACATCCCTAATCATCAGGGAAACGCAAATCAAAACAACTCTGAGATACCACCTTATGCCTGTCAGAATGGCTAAGATAAAAAACACTGAAGACACCTTATGCTGGAGAGGATGTGGAACTCGGGGAAGTCTCCTCCACTGCTGGTGGGAATGCAAGCTTGTACAACCACTTTGGAAATCAATATGGCGCTTTCTTAGAAATTTGGGAATCAATCTCCCCCAAGATCCAGCTATACCACTCTTGGGCATATGCCCAAGAAATGCTCAATCATACCACAAGAGCACTTGCTCAGCTATGTTTATATCAGCATTGTTTGTAATAGCCAAAACCTGGAAACAACCTAGATGCCCTTCAACTGAAGAATGGATAAATAAATTGTGGCACATATACACAATGGAATACTACTCAGCAGAGAAAAACAATGACATCATGAGGTTTGCAGGCAAATGGATGGATCTAGAAAAAATCATCCTGAGTGAGGTAACCCAGACTCAGAAAGACAAATATGGTATGTACTCACTCATAGGAGGATACTAGATGTGGAACAAGGATGACTGGACTGCTACTCACATCACCAGTGAGGCTACCTGTAAAACAGGACCCCAAGAAAGACACGGGGATCACCCAATGACGGAGAAATGGATGAGATCTACATGAACAGCCTGGACATGAGTGGGAGCAATGAACGGCGAGGGTCAAGGGAAAGAGAGCGGGAGATCCCAGCTGGATGAAGAACAGAGAGGGAGAACAAGGAATAGGAGACCATGGTAAATGAAGACCACATGAGAAAAGGAAGAAACAAAGTGCTAAAGAGGCCCACAGAAATCCACAAAGATACCCCCACAAAAGACTGCTGGCAATGGCCGAGAGATAGCCGGGACTGACCTACTCTGGTGATGGGATGGCCAAACACCCTAATAGTTGGGCCAGAAACCCCACCCAAGGACTGAGGAATCTGGATGCAGACATCCACGGCTAGGCCCTGGGTGGAGCGCAGGGAGTCTAGTTAGCGAGAAAGAGGAGGGTTTATATGAGTGAGAATTGTTGAAACCAAGGTTGGATAAAGCACAGGGACAAATAGCCAAACGAATGGAAACACATGAACTATGAACCAAAGGCTGAGGGGCCCCCAACTGGATCAGGCCCTCTGAATAGGTGAGACAGTTGATTGGCTTGATCTGCTTGGGAGGCACCCAGGCAGTGGTACTGGGTCCTGTGCTCATTGCATGAGTTGGCTGTTTGAAACCTGGGACTTATGCAGGGACACTTGGCTCAGTCTGGGAGGAGGGGACTGGACCTGCCTGGACTGAGTCTATCAGGTCGATCTCAGTCCTCGGGGGAGGCCTTGCTCTGGAGGAGGTGGGAATAGGGGGTGGGCTCGGGGGAAGGGGAGGGAGGCAGGAAGGGGGAGAACAAGGGAATCTGTGGTTGTTATGTAGAACTGAATAGTATTGTAAAATAAAATAAAAAAAAAAGCAAAAAAAAAGTTTATCTTTCCACCTTAAGGATCCAGTTTAGAAGTGGGTTTTCCCACTTGAAAGGATTTAATTAAGAAAAAAATCTCTCAAAGCTGTGCCCAGCCATTTGGGTTTTAGTTAATTCCAGATGTAATCAAGTTGACAACCAAGAATAGCGGTCATAGCCTGATTGTTTATACTTGGCTAATGTTACTGTATCTTTAATAGATGTTTAAATTACTTCTTTATTGGGGTGGGGAGAGGTGGGAAATTAACAGTGTAGTCCCAGTATGCAAGGAATGGCTTTCAGTGTGATTGAACAAAGTGCTGTAGCACAGACTAGTGGTACAACATTACAATTGCAGAAAGGTTCTGTTTCCTTATGTTTGTAAGTGAACCTAAGCTTTCAAATATAATTCAGAATCCAAATTCAAAGATATAATGTTGCATATTTATTTTGAAGGCAGCAGTTATCTATTTTGATAATAGTCAATACAGAATTAAATACTTCTTAATGGCTAATTTGCTTTGGAAACCACTCACCTATTTTTTTTCCTAAAATTTCATTAAAAAAAAAAGCATTAATAAAGAGGATAAAAAAATCACTACAAAGTAGGTACAACTGAGCTGAGGATGTCACTCTGTGGTAGAGTGTATGATTAGCATGTGCATGGTCCAAGGTTCAGAACCTCTTCTCTCAAAGTGTACTGATTGGATACTTTTGAGGGAACTGATTGGCCACATTATTCCCATCATGGCATGTGGACAGACACAGACAATCAGATACACATCTCTCTGAAATAACCTGTGTGGTATTTTTAACTTATATATGTATGAAAAATTGAGAAGTCATTTCTCAGTTAGCTAATATGTTGATATCATATATTAATTTACCAGAAGTGTGAATATAAATATCAATATATATTTTATTATTTCTATTAACCTTTAGTAGTTACCAGTTTTACGTGCTTAGTTATGCATGATTGTTGCCACCGGTTTCTGTTGTCCTTTTAAATTTTTTCATTTTTGAGAATTTTATGCATGTATACAATGAAATATGATCATATCTCCTTTCCATTTTCTGCTCTAATTTCCTCTATGTCTCCCAGCATCTTCCCTTTCCAACCTTACATCTTTCTTTTTTCTGTTAATGTTGTGAATATGTGAGGTGTGGTCCAGCCAGTAGATCATGGGGCACCTACCAGTGGCCACATCTTAAAACAAACAGTGATTTTCCTTCCTCCTTCAAATATTAGTTCTTCAGTAAGGGGTGGGCCTGAAGATCATTTAATCCATCTATCCTGCAAATTTGCCTGTCTTGATCTGTACAGGTCTTAGGCAGGTAACCATAGCTCCTGTCAATCCATGATTGTTTTAGCCATGCCCTGTCCAGAAGACAATATTATACAGCACTTTTCCTTTTCCCTGGCTTGCACATCCCTTCCTCATCCCTCGTGGTGTTGCCTGAGCCTTGGTGTCATCACTGATATAGAATCTCTCACTTAGGACTCAATACCTAGCCTCTTATTTTCTGCACATTGGCCCTTTATGCACTTCTCCACTGACTGTTGCCCACTGCATGAAGAAGCTTCTGTGACCACGGATGAAGGTAGTCTAGGCCTATGGGTATAAGCATAAATATTTAGTAGTTATGTAGTGGCACAATAACATGTATATGGCTTTTGGCTGGGATTACAGTACCAGGCATGAAATTCCCTTCTGTGGAGCAGTCCCCAAATTCAAATGAGAAAGTTGATAGTCACCCCATAACAGTCATGCCACTATTACAGCAGTAGGTCCATATTGCCTGGCAGGCTGGTAGTATAGCATTTCCCTGAGTAAGGTCATTCACTGGTGCCTTTTCTCCGCCAGCAGATTGAATAGCACTTTCTAACACTATGAAAGTTAGGCAGCGGGCAAGGCTTCCTGGTTAGTTTGAAATTGACTTCTCCATATTCTGTAGGTTAAGTGCCTGGCTTCCTCAGCATTAGTGTCTTATCTGTAGTTATGGTGGGTAACCCAGGGCAATGGCAACAGTTTGTTTTGGAGAGCCCTGGAACCCCTTAACCAGTAACTTACAGGGATGTATTCCATGTCATGTCCTACAATTTTCCCTTAATAAACCATGTCTTCTAGGAGCAGCATTGCCTACCCATGCAGGGCAATTATGTTTAGACCTTTTATTTTTTTTTAATGTTGCATTATGAAATTAACTTCTTAACTATTGGATTTCAATAAATTGTTTTCATAGATCATTTTTTGTTTTTAAAAAATTTTTTTCCAGACAGGGTTTCTCTGTGTAGTTTTGGTGCCTGTCCTGGAACTCACTCTGTAACCCAGGCTGGCCTCGAACTCACAAAGATCCACCTGGCTCTGCCTCCTGAGTGCTGGGATTAAAGGCGTGTGTCACCACTGTTGCCCGGCCTTAGTTTTAATTAAACCATGCTCTGTAGCCTCCTTTCCTGCAGTCCCTTGTCCCATCTCTGCTTAATCCATTTTTAAATAAAAATTTTTTGGCCGGGCGGTGGTGGCTCACGCCTTTAATCCCAGCACTCGGGAGGCAGAGGCAGGCGGATCTCTGTGAGTTCGAGGCCAGCTTGGTCTACAGCGTGAGATCCAGGAAAGGCACAACACTGAACAGAGAAACCCTGTCTCAAAAAACCAATATATATATAATTACATCTTCTCTTTCCCTCTCCTCCCTCCAATCCCTCCTGTGTTTTGTTCTCAAATTTATGGCCTCTTTTTCTGTAATAGTTGTTACAGATACATGCATACATACATACATACATACATACATACATATATACATACATGCATACACGTGCTTAAATACATAAATTTAGCCTGTTCAGTATGTATAATTTTACTGCACGTGTGTGATCTCAGGGCTGACCAGTTGGTATTGGATAACCGATTGGGAGGCTCTTCCCTCGGGCCACCCATTTCTGTTGCTTTCAGCATCCTCCAGTTGCCTGAAGTTCTTAGTCTAGGGTTGAGACTCCCCCTTTCCGTATTAGTACGTCCGTTGGTGCCATCATTGCTCAGGTTTTATTTAGGCAGGCATGTGATGAGACTTAATGAATGGGCTTCTCTGGCATTTCTAGGAGAAGAAATCTCATAGAAAATGTCCTCTTCCTCTGGCTCTTGTGCTTCCTTTTCCACAAAGAACCCTGGACCTTAGGTGCACGGTGTGGTAAATGTATCAGTTGGGACTGGGCAACCACGTGGTCTCCTGTTCTTTGCATTTTGATTACTTGTGGTTTTCTGTAATGGTCTGTGTTGCCAAGAGGTTTCTTTGATGAGGGGTGAGAACTGCACTTATCTGTGGACATAAGGATAACTGTCTAGAATGTAGTTAGGGATTATGCTGGTTTAGTATAGTGACAGTTGTAGGTTCTTCTCCAAAGTCCATGATTTCACTATCCCTGGGTAGTTGGCTAGGTTTCTAGTACTAGACATTGTTTCCTCCTTATTGAGCAGGCCTTAAGATCAATTAGAGATCTGTTGGTTTTTCACCAGGGTTTGCATGTCAACCGTTGCATCCTGAGGATTATTGTGGTGTGCTGGTGATTGTAGTTCATAGGCATCACAGCTGGGTAGGGACTATTGGTTGCTGTTGGGGAATATTATTTGAAGGTGTGTTACTTTTGTTTATGTTGCATTTGTTTACCTCTGTGAAGCTGTGTTACTGTGCCTGTCTAAAACACCTGATGGTCAAGTAAAGAACTGAATGGCCAATAGCAAGGCAGGAGAAAAGATAGGTGGGGCTGGCAGGCAGAGGGAATTAATTGGAGAAATATGGAAGAAGAAGGAAGAAAGAGCAATAGAAGGAGGAGGACACAGGGGGCCAGCCACCCAGCTACCCAGCCAGCCATGAAGTAAGAGTGAAAGTAAGGTTATAGAAGTAAAAGAAAGATAAAAGTCCAGAGGCAAAAGGTAGACGGGATAATTTAAAGTTAATAAAAGCTGTCAAGAAACAAGCCAAGCTAAGGCCAGGCATTTATAATTAAGGATAAGCCTCCATGTGTGATTAAGTTGTGAGCTGGGGGAATGGACCCCCCAAAAGAGTAAAAAACAACCAACAACAGGTTTCTTTCCTCCGATGGGAGCTTGCTTGGCATCTTCTGGAACCATGAAAGCTTCTCCTCAGGAAGGAGGTTTTCTGATCAGATGCAGCTCACGTCCTCTGAGTCCCGTGTCTGAAATAATTGGTACCTGCAACAATAGAGACTGACCTTCCATCTCTGGGAGACAGCTAAGGCAGCAGCAGCAGTTTATAGTATTTTGGTAGTCTCTTGGACAACCCTAAACAACCCAAGAGGAGGCTTCTTATTTCTAGTGTTGGCTTTTGTTAGTTAATCTTTGGCTCTTGGGGGGCAAGAGTCAGTCCAGATAGGGAGGTTTCATTTAAACTGTATATGTATATGTATATGTATATGTATATGTATATGTATATGTATATGTATATGTAGTTTTTTGTGTATTATATATAATTTTAGGTAGATAACTTTTTCAGACATTACTTTAGTATACCCACCCCTTTCCTTCTGTATTTATCTAATTAAATTTTACCACTTTCCCCAATTAAAGTCCCCTCTCATTTTTTTCTATTTCCTCCTTCAAATGGCCTGTAGCTTCTTAGTCCCCTATATTGCCCACTCCACCCTAACTGTAGTTCTTTTACTTTCCTTGTTTCTGCAGTTAACAGTTTTGGTGGTTTGGTTGAATATCGATGCTCATCCATGTTCTTTAGGTTTTCCAACTGAGAGGAGTATAGGGTTTTAAAGTATTCTCTTATAATATTCTGAATTTGATTGGAATGTTGCGATGTTCCCATGTTCATTTCTGATCCTGTTAATTTGGATCCTCTTTCCTTTGGTTAGTTGGGCCAAGGGTCTGTCAGTCTTGTTTATCTTTCTCAGAGAACTAGCTCTAGATTAGTTGATTCTTTGTGTTGTTTTCTTTGCTTCTTTGCTTTACGAATTTTGGCTCTGATTATTATTTTCCTTGTCCTCTAGTGGATTTGGGTTGTTTTAGTTTTTTTTTTTTAAATTTTGAGTTGTATCATTAAGTTGTTTATTTGTGTACTGTCTGATTTTATAATGTAAGCGTTAGAGCTATCCATTTTCCTCATATAATGATTTTTAATGTGTTACAGAGATTTATTTGCATTGTATTTTTATTTTCACTTACTTCCAGTAATTTTTAAATTTTCTTTCTTGATTTATTTTTGACACATTCATCATTCAGTAACGTGTTGTTTAATCTTCATGAGTTTTATTTACTTACTAGAGAGTTTGTTTTCTATCAGTTCTGTCTTATTTCATTACAGTCAGGTAGGATGCACAGAATTACTTCAAAATTCTGAGTTTCTTAAGATTTGTTTTATGCCCCAGGATATGGTCTATTTTAGAGCAGCTTCCATGTGATGCTGAGTAGAATATATATGTATATGTATATATATATGTATATGTGTGTATGTATATACACATACACATATATATATTCTTTGGTGTTTGGGCAGAATATTCTAGGTATTTGTTAAGTTCATTTGATGTTCACACATCAAATTATTATTTAATTCTGTTGTTTATTTATTTTTCATCCAGACAACCTGTCTATTAGATGAAGTGAGGTATTGACATCACCTACTGTTAGTGAGTTGATATTAATCTGTGTCTTTAATTCCAGTAGTACAGTTCTTTATTTTTTTAAGATGAAATTGGGCACTCTAGAGTTTGGTGCATATATGTTTAGGATAATATGTCTTCTTGGTAAATTGTCCCCTTGATTAGAATGAAGTGTCCTTCTTTACCTCTTTGGATAAGTTTTAGTCCGATATCTCCTTTGTTGGCTATTAGAACAGTGGCACCTGCTTGATTTCTGGTCTCGTGGAAACTTTTCTTCATCCTTTTCCTTTAAGGCTTGTCTGTAAAGTTAGGATGTTTTTCTTGCAGACAGCAGATAGATAGTGATAGTTAAGTTTTCTTTTGATTGGAGAATTAAGATTGTTAATATTTAAAGTTATTATTGAAAGGTATGTGTTAATTGCATTCACCATGTTGTTGAATTTTGGTGGGGCGTTCTTAGTAGTTCCTTGTGTTTCAGTAATTTTTAAAATATTTTTAAAGACTTATTTATTTATGTACTTTATGTATATGGGTGTTTTGTCTGCATGAGGGCACCAGATCTCATGGGACTATGGTTATAGACAGTTGTGAGCCACCACGTGGTTTCTGGGAGTTGAACTCAGGACCTTTGGAAGTGCAGCCAGTGCTCTTAACCACCAAGCTATCTCACCAGCCCTGTGTTTCTGTAGTTATAGTTTCATTTTTCTACATTCTCTTGGCTATGCTCATTCTCTTAAAAATAAAATATTCCTTCTTGTACTTTCTCTAGGTTTGCACTGTTGGATATAGTGTTTTCAGGTTGTTTATTTCATGGAATTTTTTTCTCCTTCAACCATGGCAGATAGTTTTGGGAATGTTAATCTGGGGTTGTCATCGTTGTCTTTTGGGGCTGAGAACGTTCTGCTGCAGGCTCTCGGCGTGTCCTTTGAGAAACCAGCTGCTGTTACTTTGATGTGCTTTCCTTTATATGTGCTTTTTTTCTCTTGCTCTTGTCAATACTGTTTCTTTCTTCTGTGTACTTGGTGTTATGACACGATAAGACGTTTCTTTTCTGGAATTGCCTATTTGGTGTTCTCTGTGCCTCTTCTGTCTGTACAGGTGCGCCTTGCCATAGTTGGGGGAAGTTTTCTTCTATGGTCTGTGCAGGAGCTGCTCTGTGATATTGACTTGTGATTATGGCCCTCATCTATTACCATAATTAAAAGTTTTGGTTTTTCATGGTGTCTTGTTTTCTTATATGATCCTTCCTTGTGTTTACAAATTTTTTTTTTTTATATTCTCTGCTTATTTACCAGTATTCTACCTTCTGCTTTTCTCATTCTTATTGTAAAGTTTGAGTTTCTGGTTCTGCTATTGGGTTTTCAATACCATCTTCATTTCATCTCAAGTCTTCTTCAGTGTTTCTCTTTATCTACTTCCATTTTCAAATCCTGGATTGTCTTTGTTATTTTCAACAGCCTTAAATTTGTATTTTCTTGGTAATCCCTCAGCTATTTATTCTCTTTAAGTTCACTGACCAGTTTCTTTGTGTGTTCTTTAAATTACTCAATAGTTAATGATCTTTAAAATTTTATGTCCTGATGCTCATTTGAGTAATTCTCATTGGTGAACATTTTGGTGGTGGAGATTCTGGCATGATCTTTCATATTGTTTATATTTTCAGTGAGATCTTTTACCTTATAGGCATGTGTATTTATTTTGTTAGGTCTTTGTGTGATATGAACAGAGCAGACTGGGACAGAACACAGAATATGTGGACTCGGTTGAACCTAAAAGTTGGATGTGCCTTAAGTGGCATGAAGTCATGTGGGTGAATACAGAGTGCTGGCTGGCATGCAGGTTGTGTATTCTGGAGTTTGGGCATTAGATCTGGGGGTTCAGTAGGGTATGTGGAAGGCAGAATCAGGTGGATTTATCTGGTCAGACCCTGGCAGATGATGAGTAGGGTCTGCAGAGGGGTTGAATGTGGTATGTGAGGGGCTTGTAATTTGTGGGCAGGAAGGGAGGGTCCTAGTAGAATCCTGGAGGCACAGAATAGGCCAAGGCACTGAATGTGGGACCTGAGCTAGATCTAGGGGTTTGTGGTGGGTGTGTGGAGGGTTGGGTCGGGTGGATTAGCCTGGGTAGGCCCTTGTGAAGGATGTTTGGGATCTGCCTGAGCAGAGGAACTGTCTGCTTAATCCTTTGTCCAGTATTTCTCCAGTTGTTTCATTTCATATGCCTTCTTTATTTTACTTTTTAAAAGTTGTGTTGTAAGATAATAGCCTCCATATAGCTTTTCATATGTCCTTCCTCTGGGTTAGCCCCCCACGGGAGTGGAGTGAACCCCTGATTTTCCCTTGATCCCATGCCCTTTCTGCTTAAGGTTTCTATCCCTGGTGTTCTACTCACTACTTTTGTTAGTCCTGTAATCTACTGTTCCTCCTCCCAAGTCCCTTTCTACTTTCCCGTTTTCCACCCGTGCTCCAGATTAAGACACATAAAACACAATATTGGAAGCTAAGATCTGCATAGGAGAGAGGATACAAGACACTTGTCTTTCTGGGTTGAGTTACCCCCACCCCACCCCAACACACCTATGTATGTTATTGTTTGATCCACTTACCTGCAAATTTTGTGATTTTATTTTTCTTTATAGCTGAGTAAAATTACATTGTGTATATTATTGTTTTTCTTAATCATTCATCTGTTGCTGAATATCTAGTTTGATTCCATTTTGAGTGATTTTAAATAGACTTGCAGTGAACAGGAATGTGCAAATGTCTTTGTAGCAGGATATGAAGTCCTCTGTGTTATGATGCTTTTGGACACTGGTTTAATAAAACGCTGATTGGCAAGTAGCCAGGCAAGAAGTATAGGCTAGATAAACAGACAAAGAGAATTCTGGGAAGAGAAAGGCTGAGTCAGGAGATGCCAGCCTGCTGTCCAGGGAGCAGCATGTAATGGCACACAGGTAAAGCCATGGAACACATGGTGACATATAGATGAACAGAAATGGGCTGAGTTTAAGTGTAAGAGCTAATCAGTAGGAAGCCTGAGCTAATGGCCGAGCAGTTTTAATTAATATAAGCCTCTGTGTGTTTACTTGGGTCTGAGCGGCTGCTGACTGGGAGGGTCACAGGAGAACTTCTGGCTACAACTCTGAGTGTATGTCCAGGAGTGGTATAGCTGGGTCATGTGGCAGTTCATTAATAGTTTTTTTTTTGAAAACCACCCGGCTGACTTCCAGAGTGGATGTGCTGGTGTGTACACCCACAGTCCTCGTTCGCCACACTCTCACCAGCCTTTATTGTCCTTTGTGTTTCTGATGATGGCTGTTCTCATTGGGGTGAAATGGAGTCTTGAGGTAGTTTTAACCTGTATTACCCTGATATCCAAGGATGTTGAATGTGTTGAAGGATGTAAAAGTATTTCCTAGCCATTTATATTTCTTTTGAGAATTTTCTATTCACTTCCATAGTTACCTAATCCCCTTTAAGGTGGGTTGTTTCTCTTGTTTAATTTTTAGTTTTTTTTTTTGGGTTTGTATGTTTTAGGCACTAATCTGTCAGATGAGTGGCTAAAAATGATTTGCCTCCATTCTGTAGGCTGCCTGTTCACTCATGTCAGTGTCCTTTGCCCTACAGAAGCTTTTTATTTCATGAGATCCCGTTTGTTGATCTTTGCTCTTCCTGTGCTACCAGAGAATCATTCAGAAAGTTCCGATCTGGGCGCTCTCTCCTCTTTTCTTCTAGTAGCCTTAGGATGGCAGTTCTTGTGTTGAAGTCCTCATCTGTGTGAGTTGAGTTTTATAGAACATGAGAGATAAGGATCTAGTTTCATTTTTCTGTGTGTTGAAATCTGGTTGTCCAATCATTATTTGCTGAAGCTGCCTTTTTTTCCAGTGTATATTTTTGGCATCTTTGTCAAAAATTAGGTAGTTGTGTGAACTTACATCTAGATCCTCAATTCTATCTCTTTGATCTATGTGTCTTATTTTTATTTTTATGTCTTATTTTTATGTATATAGAAAAGCTAGGTGTATGTGTTTTCGTTTTGTATTGTCCCACTATGCTGAATTTTTTTTTTTTTTATCATTTAAGATTTTGTGTGTGTGCGTGTGTGTTCAGGGATTTTTCTTTAAAGGATGATATTTTCAGAGAATGGGCTTCCTTGACTTCTTCTTTTCCTGTTTCTGTCCTTTTATTTCCTTTCTTATCTTACTGGTCTACCTTAGACTTAAAGCACTCTATTTAATAGGAGTGGAGAGAGTAGACACCTTTGCCTTGTCCCTGATCCCACAGGGAACTCTGAATTTTTCTTTTTAGCATGGTGTTGGCTACAAGTTTGTCATGTCCTGTCTTTCACTGTGGTGAGGCAAGCTTTCTCTGTCCCTGTCCCCCATCACTTCTATCATGAAGGGATGTTGGATTTGTTTTATTTTTCCAAAAGGCCTTTGGGAAAGTATTAATTTGACATTCTCTTTTTTTTTTTTTTTTGAGTGTGGGCACTTAGGACCATAAACTTTCCCTTTAAGACCACCCTCACTGTGTCCCATAGATTTTGGTATGTTGTGTTTCCATATTCCTTTAATGCTAGGATTTTTTTTTTGATTTCTTCAAAAAATCAAATGACATAAGTCTGTTCTTATATTAACTTTAGTTCTGTCATTGGAATTTTGAAGGGGATTGTGTTGAATCTAACGACCACCTTTGTTACTGTAGCCTTTAAAAACTCTATTATAGTCTCTCTGTGCATGTATGTGTGTGCACACAAGTGCATATGCAGGATCATGCATGTAGAAATCAGAGGATAACTGTGGGGTTGTTGAAGCAGGGTCTTCCTTGTTTGTGTGATGTGGCTACTCTAGGTTTTGAGTTTCTGGGTGATTCCTGGTCTCTATCTCCATTACCCTTAGGAGTGCTGGATCTGTAGGTGCATGCCACTTGCCAGCTTTTTATGTGGTTCTGGGGGCTGAACGCAGATTGTCAGACTTTGCAGCAAGCAATACTGGTTGTATTGTCTGCCTGCCCGGTATAGCCATTTTCACAATATAATTCCTGAGCATGGAAGCCCTTTCTGTCTTTTAGTGTTTTCTTAAATGTCTTTCCTCAATATTTAAAAATGTTACTTGTATAGATCATTTACCTTTGGTTACATTATTTTATTGTAGTCTTTTTTTTAAGCTATTGTAAATGGTTCCCCCACTATGATTTCTTTCTCAGCAAGTTATTAGGATATAAGAAAGCTACTTATTTTTTCCTATGTATGTATGTATGTATGTATGTATGTATGTATGTATTTGTATCTTAGAGGTATAGAGTGGTTTTTTTTCATTTTTCCAACATAATGTTTTATATTGGTTACTTAAGAATTTTACACAACGCACCCCAGCTGCACTCACTGCTCAGTCCTCCCAGCTCCATCCCCCCTCACCCTTGTGCCTGCCCCCAAATAGAAGAAGAAGAAAAAGAAGAGGAGGAAGAGAAGGAATATACCAAGTCCAATTTGTGTTGCCCATATGCTCATTGGAGCATGGTCAAACTCCTAGTGGCCAGCCTCTTAAAGAAAACTGGGGTCCGTCCCCCTGGGCCTCCCATGAGCCATCTACTGTGAAGAGCTTTAGCATCCCCATCACATTTTTAAGGGGCTCTCTTCAATAGCTTCCTGTTTAGACTATTTCTTTGTTTTGGGGTGGTAGGAGATTGTCACAGAAGCCTTGAATGTCTCTCATTCTCAACTGCGAGGCTGCAGTCATTGATATCACTGCAAAAGAAGCTTCCCTGTCTGTAACAGCCAGCAGTAGTGTGGATCATGAACTTCCACATGGCCCCTGGCAGCAGCATGGATTACAGACATCCATAAGGCCTTTGGTAGCAACTTGAACCATGGACCTCAACAAGGCCTCCATTGACAGCACAGACCATGGACATCAACAGAGCCCTTGACTATAACACAGGCCATGCCACAGGCACCAACATGGCCCCTGGCAGCAGCACAACCCACACATATAAACATGGCCTTTGATGGCAGCACAGACCATGAACCTCAACGTGGCCTCTGACAACAGCATAGACTACAGGCATTGACATGCCCTCAGTGGCTACATAGGCTTCTGGTGGCAGTACAAATTGCAGACATCCATATATACTGTGGACATAAACATGGCCTTCTTTGGCAGCATGGACCGCAGACATCAATAAATATGGCTTCCAGCAAGAGCACAGACCACCGACATCCACATGGCCTCTGGTGGTAACAAGTACCATGGACATCGACATGGCCTTTGGCAGCAGCATGGTCAACAGACATTAACATGACCTCAGGTGGCAGCACAGACCATGGACATCCATGTGGACCACAGGCATCAACATGGCCTGGGTTGGAAGCATGGTCCATGGATACTAGCATGTCCTCTGATGTAGCAGGAATCTTAAAAGTTCTTATTAATAAAATCAAACCTGAGCCAGGTATTGGGGTATAGCTGGAAGATCAGAGAACCAGAACAAGCCACAGCTACCTCACCTCACCGGATCCTCAGCTGGTCTTGTTTCCTCAGACTGGAGTCCTCATCCAGAATGAATCTCAGCTGAACTGCTGCTCCAAAGCCTGAAAGCTTAACCAGCCAAATGCCTCTAGTTTCTGGTCCTCACGCCTTATATATCTTTCTGCTTTCTGCCTCACTCCCTGGGATTAAAGGCTCACTTTCTGGGATTAAAGGCTGAGTAACCATGCTTGGCTGTATCCTTGAACACATGGATTTCTGCCTCTGGAATGCTAGGATTAAAGGCGTGTGCTACCACTGCCTATCCTCTATGTTTAATATTGTGGCTTTTCTGTCTCTGACCCCAGATAAGTTTATTAGGGTGCACAATATTTCAGGGAACACAATACCACCTCACTCTGGCCTTTCTTTATGTCCTAAAATTGATCTATTTTAGAGAAAGTTCTTTATTTTAAGCCAGATGGTGTTTGGAGAACGTATTAGGTGTATAGACAAGAGCAGTTGAAAACAACCAGCTGCCCCTTCTGTGCTTGTGTGGACATGGGTGTGGATGTGGGAGTGTGGAGAATTCAGACAGTGTTAAGGCCAGTATTTGATATCACTTGTGTTCTATTTCTCTTCTTTAGACATTGTCTTTGTACCAGACAATGTGCTTGGTTAAATTTAACAAGTATCTTTTACTTTATTTATATTTGAAATTCTTATAAAGGAATCACCCTTCAGGATGCGATAGCACTCACTGGTGCATTAGTATTTCAGAGTGAACTCAGCATTGCATTATCATTAAGAATGGGCCAGGAGGAAAAGACACCAAAGTGTTTGTCTATGCCTTTTACGTTGTTCATCACAGTAGCACATTGCCAGATTTTTCTTTAAAGCCACCCAACAGAATTTTAGTTTGACAAATAAGTCCTCTGGATCAATGGCCTATTTCTGATATTTGTGTGAGTAGGTGGGTGGGTGGGTGGGGGAGAGAGAGAAATAGAGAGGGACAGACAGATAGACGGAGTATGTTGGACACACAGCAGAGTGTTGGGTGTCTTCCATCACTCTCTGCCTTATTCCTTTTAGGCAGGGTCTCTGTGAACCTGGAGCTTGTACATTTCAAGTCTGGCTCATGAGTGACCCAGTGATGAGTCAGTGTGTGTCTGCCATATCCCTGTCTTTTATTGTCCCAGGTCAAGAGATTAGATCTTGTGTCTCTGATAATCTTGTATATGTTCAAACATGTCATTGCTGGCAAAAATAGATGGCCAGTTGTGCCCAGGTGTGCCTGGAAGATGCTGGTCTACTCATATAAACAGAATGTGGAGTCCTTCCGCTTTGACACTTGTGCTGTGAGAAGAGTGACTTAAGTAAACAATGCTGCTTTATGATTTGCAATAATTCAAGTCTAGGTACAGTCTGAATGCTGTTGATATAAGTAACAGAAAAACCAGAGTAGGCCTGACTTGTTTTCTTCACATATTGAAGAAAACTAGATAAACCACTGAGAAACAAGGTATATTTTGGTGAGTTACTTGTCAAAGCACAATAGTAGCCAACAGAGAAGAATGTAATGACTTAGCTTGGGAAATGCCCAAGTTTAAACTTGCTCATTTTTCAACCTCCTAGACACTTACCAAAGATCCCATTAGCTTGCTTTAGCCTATAAATGTAGCTATTACCAGAAATGGCATGTTAGCTGTTTATGGAGGCCATGCATAGTCTTGTTGTATATATCAGGTGAATATTTCTGATTCGTGTTCTGTATCCCAGCAGTCTCTTACATAAGGATTATGGTGACCTGTTGGAAAGCCTTAACACTCGAGGATATATGCCAGTATACTGATTTTGAAAATCCATCCCAGCGATCTTGAGAGAATAACTTATAGGTAGTTGCCTAAGTACCTATAAATTCTGCCCATTGTGAGACAGAGATACCTTCAAATGGGGAATGCTGTGATTGAGCTCCTCTGGATTCCAGCTATGTTGCCAATAGCTTTTGCACCCTCATTTTTTTTCCCTTGACATAGGGCTAGGCAGAGAAGAAAGCTTCAAGGGATCCGTGGTGTGATTGCAGCATATGGCTATATTCCATAGCACTGAGTGTAATATGACAGTGTTTGTACTTGTGTGTTTGCTCCCCTCCTTCTACTCTTTAACATTCACAACAGAATTTACACCTCTGTACTCACTATCTCCTTGCAGAGTGTCTGGCATGTACGCATCATCTAGTGAGTGTTGTCTGAATCCATAAACATAGTGAATTAGTTTTAATAGTTATTTTCCCTTCTGTATACAAATTGGAATTTTCTGGTCTGAAATTAATTTTTATGGTAAATTACAGTTTCCTTCAAGTTTGTCTGCGAATGCTGAATATAGTGTCATTATTTTCATAGAGTAAGTATTGTGCTGACAGCTGACTTTTGGAAAAAGCTACTGTTTGGACTTGTCTCCTCGTTTCTGTAGTCTCAATATGTCTGCGATTTCCAGTTAACCCATGTTACTTCATGGGATGAAGTTCCAGGGGGAGTTGGGAGTTCTTGTGACGTGCTTCATGGTACTGAAACTGTGTATACCCCAGTTAAAGATTTCTCTAGTAGTGCATTTTCAATAGAACACATACTTTACAAAGATTTCATTTGTTATCAATTAAAATAATAAATTAAAACCAAATCTTTGTGGCTCAATGAAGAAGTAGTTATTCTATGAGAACTTCACACTAGTGTGGTGATCAGCTAACTTTCCTTAAGTTTTCATTCAGATTCCTAGACTTATGGTTACTATTAATATTTTTGAGGTCCATGATCTTCAAGCCCCATCCCCATTTTAGGAGGTTAAATCATTGCACTTTCAGAAAATATAATAAATTAACTGTGGTGCCAGCTTGCAGCTATCCCCAGAATTTGTTCTTTATTTTGTTCCTAATAATGTGTTGGACTTTATAGCTGATTTGTTGAAGTTCATGACCACACTGAAGGGACTGATAAACCAGCTATAAAGTGTAGATTTGTATATAGTGTATTGTGATTGCATTTGTTGTCTAGCTACCCTTTCTCACCCTTTCCCGACTCCCACCATTCCCTTACTTCTTATGTTTAGTCCCCTTTCTTCCTCTCTCTCCACAGTGCCCACACCCTTCCTTTAAGAAAAAAATTCTTGATAAGGGTCTCACGAATCCAGGCTGGGCTCAAACACCACAGGTGGAAGGTTCACCTTGACTTTGTGACCCTCCTCCCTCCATCTCCCAAGTGCTGAGGTTATAGTGATGCACCGTCACTCAGCTTTAGGTTATTTCTTAAAATAAGTTGCTTTTGGAGTATTTTATACTAAGGATCCTTTCTACCTGTCTCCATTAAACTGCACTGTGGTTCTTTTGCTGCAGTTCTTTCAAGCTATCATCTTGAATATATATTAGTTTTGGATCTTTTTGACAGAGGTAAATAACAGTACTTAGATGATTGCCTTGCAAATTCATTTGTTCCATTGTTAATTATCAAGTTATTCTTTAATGTCTTGAATGTGACTTATTCCAAAGACAGCTAAATTTTAGAGTCCTCTAACAGATTAGTGATTTGTTTCAAACCAGAGAAGTTGAACTTTGATTTTATTTGCTGGTTGAAGACTGAGCTTAGTCAGAGAGCATCTGCCTGGCCAGTGTTCTTGGTTTGCTTCCCGGCAACAGTTCTTAATGTGTTTTCAAAGTTCCTTCCTTTAATAGAGGTTGGAAAGTGTCTGCATTTGTCACATGTCACCTCAAAAGTGGTCATATCTTGGTTATCATTTGGACATAATATGATTTTTAAAACTATTGGTTGATATATTTGGATATATTTATATTTAATGTCTATTCACATCAATCATAGAAAATGAACTGTGGAGTTTGTTTACTAAAAAATGAGTGAAACCACAGTGTTTTTGTTAAAAATACTGCCTTACTTATTTACAAATTAAAAGTGGCACATATATTAACATTATTGTTGAGTAACTTATTTGGGAATTGATGAAACATAAATCTTGGTTTTATAGTATCAAATACCTTACTATATTTCCTTCAGGATTACTTCAAGTGACTTCAAGCTAGTAGGCATTTAGATCTTAGTAGTCTATGATTTATATGGTCTTACTATGCTAACACAAGATAGAGTCTTTGCTTCCAAAATAATAGTCAATTCAGTAGTGGATAAAGGAATATATACCCCATGCAATGAAAGAACAAAATCATAATAAACAATTATAATGCTGTGTGATACAAACTATAATACAACTGGTTTAATGGAACATTTAAATGATATTTTACAAAGCACCCTTATTTCAATGAAAACCACTTGGTTGGATGCAGTGATGGGTAATTATTTATCTCACAAGTTGATTTCTGCTTTGTTGTTGATTAGTAGGCAGAAAGGCTTTCTTTTTTTGTGATTATATTATTGGAAGTCATTTAAATATGAAAAAAATCTTGAAATGTGGAGTCTGTGTGAGAGTCAGTGTAAGCATATAATTCATATTCATTTGAAATACATGCTTACCTTACATTTCACAAACACATTTTTTGTTTGTTTGTTTATTTATTTATTTATTTGTAGAGTTTCCAATTAATCAAAAAAAGAGTTTTGAGATGATAGAGAAGGTTTTCTGGTCATACAGCAATAATGTCCTTAGATTACTGGATTCTGAAAAAGATATTTCAATTACCAGTTAAGCATGAGATAGGTGTTATGGTTGGGAATAAGGGAGGGAAGGGGTATTTCTGTCTAATGAGTATAGAATTGAGGTTTATAAGAAGTTTTCAAATTCTGCTTGGGAACAATTTGAATATAGTTAATATTACTTGAAGTATCATTTAAAAGTAGTGAAGATGGTTCAATTTGTTGGATTTAACTAACAAAACACCACAATAAAAATCAAGTCTATCTCATGTTTTTGTGGAAATATGTTTTATGGATGCCCATTTGTTGTGTTAGGTACTTTTACTGTAGTTACCCCCTCTATGCTCTCTTTTCACTCTCTGTTCCCTTCAGGTCCCCATCCAAAATCGTGCCTTGCCTGCCTGCCTGCCTGCCTGCCTACCTGCCTGTGTGTCATCCATCCATCCATCCATCCATCCATCCATCCATCCATCCATCCATCCATCCATCCATCCATCCACTCACCTACCTGACCACTCACCCACCTACCTTCCATATTCTCTCTCTCCTCCTCCCTCCTGCCCACCCTTTCATGCCTCTCCCACTGCATTAGTACCTCTTCCTTCCCTCTCCTGCTGTTCTTTCTACTCCAGACTCCGCCCCTAAATCTTGAGTCAGCATAGGAGAGAATGCATGTAGTATTTTTCTTTCTGAGTCTGGCTCATTCCATAGCCTAGAGATCTGCTGCATTTGTTTTCCTGCACACATCATGATCATTCTTGTTTATTGGTGATTAAAATGCAGTTCTGTATATGTAACCTATCTTCTTTATCTACTCATCTCTTGATGGATACCTAGATTGGATCCATTACTTAGCTATTTTGAATAGTACCCAAATAAATGTAGATGCAAAAGTAAAAGAATCAAATATATCATTACAATTTATGATCAGTGAATAGGTTTTTATTGAAATTAATAGTGTTGTCAGCTTTGTTTTAGTCATTGATAGCTACTTAAAAGAAATAAAACTCTTTAAATAAGCACATAATATAGTTGGTGGTAGACTATTACTGTTAATAAACTGTTAACATACTGGAAATCTAGTATATAACATGCATTTTTATGAATTATTTTTATTTTAAAAATATAAGAGATGCTATCATTTTGTTTTTATCCCTTGTTTGTTAAAGAAATTGAGTTCTATAGTTATAAAGGTTCAGTATCTTGCTGAAAATTTTAGTTTCCTGTTTTGGAGATACTATTTAAAATTGACTAACTCCAAAATTCATTTTCTGTTTGCTACATCATGCTTCTAAATAAATAAATAATTACAGAATACAAGCAAACAACTATTATTTTGATGTAAGTTTTTCTGTAAGTGTAATTTCATTATAATCATGCTTATAAAATTAAAAGAAAGGATGAATTATTTAATTTATAGTAGCATTTAATCCTGAGTTCATTTTAACTGCAGAAGTATAACCATGTAATTTTTTTGTTGGCTTGAATTTTCTCTCCTTTTGTTTGTCTTTCATTCTGAGGGAGATTTATTTCTTTTTTTTTTCTGTGTTATTTTGTGCAGGTTATGTGGGTGTGTAATTTGTGCCGAAAACAACAAGAGATCCTCACTAAATCAGGAGCGTGGTTTTATAATAGTGGGTCAACTCCATCACAGCAGCCCGATCAAAAGGTTCTTCGAGGGCTTCGAAATGAGGAGGCACCTCAGGAGAAGAAAGCGAAACTCCACGAGCAGACCCAGTTCCAAGGACCCTCAGGTGACTTACCTGTTCCTGCAGTGGAGAAAGCTCGCTCTCATGGCCTCACAAGACAGGATTCTATTAAAAACGGATCCGGAGTGAGGCACCCGATTGCCAGTGATGTCCCTTCTGACAGGTAAACATCTTGTTGAGTCTCTAATGTTTGTGTTTATGTGCATGGTGTGTCGGGGTTCCCATGTGCAGGTCAGAGGAGGCCAACTCTGTGGAGTTAGTTCTCGCCATCTGCCTTCTCGTGTGCTCTGGAGATTGAACTTGGGTCATCAGGCTTGTGTGGTGAGTGCCCGCTGAGCCATCTTGCTGACCTAATGTAGTACTCGTTATATGCATTCCGAACAGAAATAAACATAGGAAAATTTTAAGCAACAGTGAGTTGCCTACATGTTGTATCCTTTTTTTTTTTTTTTTTTTTTTTTTTTTTTTTTTTGTAAGTGCTCTATGTGATGTTCAGGTGTTCAGGATTTGAACTACGACAGATTTAAAGTATTTTATATTTGATATGGGCAAGATTATAAGACAGATTTCCAAGAATAAAGAAATGAATTTTAATATGACAACTTTTGTTGCTGTTGTTGTAAATTGCAGCCTTCCTACTCGGTGTATTAGCTTTTCACTGTAGTCTTTCTTGAGTAAAGGCAGGGGCTGTTTCTTCTTGTATTTAGTAGGCATTTATATAGTTTCTGTGGTAAACAGTCTTTTTTTTTTTTTACACGTTTGCACTAAGTTGTAAAAGTACTTTATATTTCTTTTTAAACTTATGTATTACAACTTTTCTTTTTAAATTTCTTGAAATATAATTTGATAATATACAGGGTTCACTGTGTAGCTCAGGCTGGCCTGGAGCTTGTAATGTAGTAAGGGTTCCTTTAACTTCCTTATTCTCTCATCTCAGCCCCCCAGGTGCTGTCATTTGCCACCATACCCATCTTATCTGCCTTTTGATGAACACAATCCTTATTTTGATGATGTCTGATTTGTTGTTGATAAGTACTTCCTAAGAAAAATCATTGATTCCAAGAAATCATTGCTCACCCTTGAGTCGAAATGTTTCCCTCCATTCCTTTTAGAGGCTTTGTGTCTTTAGTTTGAATCAAAGGCAAACCCTCTTCTTGAGTACTTTCTTTTGTGGTGATGGGAAGCGGACCCAGTGCCTCATGCATGCAAAGCAAGTGCTCTTCCACAGAACTGTTGTCAAGTTGCTTCATCTCAACTGCTAGAAAATTTATGCTTTTATGTTTCACAGTTATACACATGATCCATTTTTGGTTAAGTTTCTTAGAATTAAAAGAGAAACACTTTCAATGTATATTTCTCTGAATTATGAAACTTTAGTTGTTATACCACTGTTTATTACAAAGGCGATTCTTAACTGACTGCTTTTGTTCTTCTGTCTAGAATGAGTTGTCAGCTCTGAGTAGTCCTCCATGTAGACTTGTCTTCTCCTTCACTGGTCTGCCTTCATGCCAAGGCCTCGTTGTTGTGATTGCTAAACACTTATTTGCCTTCAAACAAGATAGTGGTAGGCGTCTAACTTTGTTATTTTTAAAGCTGTTATGGTCATTAGAAGTTTTTATTTGAATTTTAGGATTGTGTAATGAGTATAATTTAGACTAATTACACCACAAATGCATAACATTGTACTTAATTCACATAGAATGGTGTCTGCCATTTCTGAACAGTAGAAAGAGTATAGGAAACATAGCGTTGGGTTTTTAATTTATTCTATAGCTTTTAATTGAGAAATTTACTTAATTTAAATTTTAAGTAATTATTGATTAGTTAAGGTCTTATAACTACTTTGTAATTTGATTTCTAGCATTTTTGTTTTTATCTTTCATTTTCTCTCTCCACCTTTTTTTGATATTTAAATTGACAAGTCAAAATGGTATGCTGTATTTTTAGTGTGTAGCATAGTATTTGGCATATATATACACATACATACACATGCATATATATATATATATATTTATGAATTTTGGAATGGGTAAATCAAACTATTTAACAAATGAGTTTTATTACTTATCTGTTTATCCAGTGAGAAGATTTGAAGGCTGTTCATCAAATTTCAAATCTATAATATCTTTTTACTAATTATAGCTATCATGGTACAAATAAATCTCTTTCATTATTATCTATTAGTGTACATATTCTTGGATGTTAGTGTGATGTATACATGTATGTAGCTAGAGTTTTCCTGCCTTGCCCATAGTCAGGACAAATCTTTGTCACCTGCCAGTCCCACAGCCGCTCAGACCCAACCAAGTAAACACAGAGACTTATATTGGTTACAAATGTATGGCTGTGGCAGGCTTCTTACTAACTGTTCTTATAGCTTAAATTAATCCATTTCCATAAATCTACCTTGCCACATGGCTCGTGGCTTACCGGCATCTTCACATGCTGTTTGTCATGGCGGCGGCTGGCAGTGACTCCTTCTGCCTTCCTGTTCTTTCTTTTCTCCTCTCTGTTAGTCCCGCCTATACTTCCTGCCTGGCCACTGGCCAGTGTTTTATTTATTGACCAATCAGAGTAATTTGACATACAGACTATCCCCCAGCACAACAGAGAGTGAACTGTGTGTCACATTTGTCATAGTTTGAGCATAGGAGACCTCAAAACCTACACAGCTACTCCAACAAGGCCATACCTCCTAATAGCGCCACTCCTCATGGGGACCATTTTCTCTCAGACTACCACAGCTCACTCCATTTCTCTTGCTTTCTCTTGTTTCATCCTCTGTGTTCTTGAATAGTGTGTCTTGGGGCTTGTTCTTTGTTTGCTCAGGTTAACTTCCATATTAATGTCTTTTTTGGGCATGCTTTAAAATTCTCTAGTGTATTTTTCAATTGTAAGATTTCTGTTTGATTTTTAAACATTGTCTCCATTTTTGTTTTTGTATGAGAATTTTGAATTACTTCTTTGTGTTCTACAAGCTCTTGGTTTCTTTAAAACAGCGATTTAGAACTTCATTCAGGAGTATACCTGTTTTCAGTATCTCTTGCCTTGTTTTGGCTGTTAGTTGATCTCAGCTAAAAGTTCTTGGTGTTTGTTGGTCTTAAATCTCATTCTTGCATTGAAGAGTTAGGCACTTATTCTCAATTTGCAATATTTGTGTCTATTTTTCCAAGAATTCTAAGCACGTTGTTTATTTTTTATGGATATGTTGTCCCTTCTGCTATTTCAGCATTTTGTTTATTAGTGTGAATCTTAATTGGTCTTAATAATAAAAACCCAGAGCCAGATATTGGGGTAAATGCTGAAAGATTAGAGAGACAAAGGAACAAGCCACAATTACCCCTTACCTTGCCAACTCCTCAGCCTGAAGGGAGGCCGAGCTCCTGTCTCAGCCTGCCTTATAGTCCTCTCTTGGCCCAACCATATCAATTCCCATTTCCTCCTCCCTAGTACTGGGATTAAAGGCATGAGATCCCAAGTGCTAGGATTAACAGTGTGGGCCACCACTGCCTGGCCCCTATGGTTAACTAGTGGTTAGCTCCACACTGATCTCCAGGTAAGCTTTATTTGTTAGAACAAAAACAAAATATTATCATATTTCCCCCTTTTGTCTAAAATAAAAAGGAAGGTTATAACTAATATAAGAAAAACTATATACAATAAGTACAATAGCTATATACAGTATATACAAGCAATAAATACAACAAGAATATCTAGTCCATTAAAAATTGATAAATTCAGAGAAAATACTCCACATCTATCCTCTCCTGTTGAGTCCAAAAGGTTGTACCTAATTCACCTTCTATTCTAACTTGCCTCACCAAAATTATCTTTTAATGTTTCTCAATCTTATACACTTTACACCTCTTTAGTCAATTTCTTTACTGAACCTGTTAACAAGCAAAACTGTAACTACAACTACAGAGTCTTCAACTCTACCAGAGACCTGAGAAGGAAATAATATTACCTGAATAAGCAGAAAGTGCAAACAAAGCACTTCCAAAAAATGTTAGAAATGACAGAAACAGCAGGCTGCATGGACAGTCACCCAAGTTTCCTCTGCAACATCTTTAGCCTACAGACCTAACATATCTGACAGACGTATCTGTGAAGCAGGATTTTCTGAAGAGCTGTCCTATCTTGTCTTGGCAAAGTTCAGCAGTCTTTTCTTTTGTGTCCTGTTTGTCCATTTGGATAGCATACTGTCAGCATTTGAGGCAAGGGCATTTTCTTGCCCAGTGGCTAACTTTTGCTACAAAGAAAGTAAACTCCATATGGAGTTTCTTTGATGCCCATCATCTTCTCTGAAGTAGATTTGTGCTGCCAGGAGCAGACATGTCTCATTGTCATTTAAAAAAAAAAAACCTATGTTACTAAAGCATCTTAAATGCCATAATCTGTAGGTCTCTGAAGTGTTTGAAGATGACATGTCTATCTAAAATATATCTCTGTTTGATGTTGATAACATACCTAATATGACCACAATTATAATAGGTGACTAATTACTAACCTGCATTTCCTTATTATCTTAATAGTTGGCAATAATAACTTTCAAGGACTAGAAATTTGCATTACCTTGTTAAATGAGTTGTATAGGTACAGTACCTTCAACAAGATTAGAAATGTACATATAGTATGTTCTAACAAAAATAATCTCAACTTTGTATCAGTATACAAAGATCCATATTAATGTAAAATATTTGAAGCAAGTAGTTGCTTTTTAAAAGTAGATTCAATAATCTACCCTTTTATCCTATCATATCTATATCCCCCTTTTTTCTTTTCTTTTCAAGAGTCCTGAATCTAATCTTCTTTGTTCAGCTTTTTTTAAAAAAAAAAAACAAAAACTATTACCAATAACAACTTGTAACCAATCACCCTAAACAAGAACAAATATCCATGACCCAATGAATGACCAAAACCCACCCAACCCCCTATTGAGAATGTGGGTGTCATGTTCTTAAAATTACTTCTTGCTACCTGGGGCAATGGCATCTTTAGGGAATCCTGAGGAGAAAAAAAAATGGGTTAATTGCCAAGTCCTGGGGGAGGTAGCTGTATCATTTTTTATCTAGTCTCTGTGTAATGGGAAGATGCAGGGCTTGTGTAAGTCCTGCTAGAGTAGTCTGTGAAGCTGCATCATCTTAGCTAGCCACCTCAAAATTGTCCTGAGCATTTTGTAGTCCAAAGCCGATCTTTGGATTGTGTTTGTCATTTAGGGGTGTTATGATAGTCCATGTGGAATCATCGTTGTGAGACCCCATCTGTATTTTGGAGACTTCAAAGGTTGCTGTTAGGCGTTGTCATGGTTTTTGCAGAAAACGTAAACATTTTAAATGTCATATGCAGCAGATCTCAATGAGGTTAAAGGATCAATATTTGTTATGTACATCCAGAGTACAAAAACTTAATTCCTAGTTACCTGATAGAGACTCAAACCTAAAATCATGTATAGGAAGCTAGATGAAGCCTTTTTCTAGAATTAGTTAGTACTCTATATGACCATTAATACCATGACAAAAAGTTTAACATATATGTGTGTGTGTGTGTGTGTGTGTGTGTGTGTGTGTATGTATGTATGTCTTAGAAATTTTGAGATAATATTTGTACCTTAAGAAAAGTGTTAAAGAGTCAAAATAAAACCAAAGGATTGTAAGATTGGTAGCAATAGAACAGTCTTTTAATTTTGGTTTTTCTTCTGTCCCATATCAGGTGGCTCTCCTGACATTATACAGAGATTTTGGATTTTCCTCTTAACAAGTATGCTTGGGTTTAGACAAGGAGAGAGCCACACTCCAAATCCATAGCCAGCTTTATTTTTTATTGGACTGGGACTACAAAAAAGCCATTTGTATTATATGTCTGTAGAGAACAGCAGAAACAAACATTTAGGAAGATGTATGAAATTCTATCCTGTTGGAGATGTGATATACCAATCACCCAATTTACTCTTTTTCTTGGGACTTTTTCTCTGGATGATTCATCCTTTTTCTTCAGGTGTCTTATTTGTCCAGTGGTCATCAGATTCTTTAGCTGGGTGCCTTCATTGTCCTGAAAAGACAAAAACAAAACCCTTCTCCAACCCTAATTTTGGGGAGGTTCTCTTTTGGCAAGTTATATCTGATCAAATGAAAAGCATTCGTTAGTCTTAAAGTTAGTTTATATTGACATTGTTTGAGATTAAGAGCTCTCTCTTGCTCAAATTGAACCTTTATCTATTTTGATGGTATCTGTAGCTTATCTTCTTCTGTGGAAACAAAAGTAAAACCTCTTCTGCAACGTAACTCATGTCCTAGTTTTCATTTTTAGGTCAACACATCTTTTAGGTACACAAGCTGATGTAATTCCATAGTTTTTTCCATTGTCCAGTGTCTCTTCGCAGCTTTCGTTCCTTTCTCATTAGCATTTAGAAAACTTAAAGTTAATTAAGCATTATGCAATCTATTTCTTGGGGGTTTTGTTACTCCTTTCTGTTTATTTAGCATATCCTTTAGAGTTCGATTTGCTCTTTCTATGACTGCTTGCCCTGTAGGATTATGTGGTAAACCTATAATATGTTTTATATTGTAATAAGCAAAAATCTGTTTCATTTTAATAGAGACATGTGCTAGAACATTGTCATTTTTAATTTGTACAGGTATACCCATGATGGCCATAACTTCTAGCAAATGTGTGATTACAAAATCAGCCATAGATAGGAAATGTCTTCTAATAATCTTTGAAAGTCACTAAGAGTCCTCAATTCATCTCTCCTAATTTGTACCTTTTGTGGTCTATTTTTTTTGTACACCTATTTTACATTCTTAATAATTAATAGAATCTCCTCTTCGTATTTTTTCAGGAGCAATTTGTAATCTCTAACAAGGCCAAATTTTCTTTACTTCTTCAAACCTTCTTTCTAAAGTATTTAAATTTGAGTCAGCTAATAAAATATCGTCCATGTAACGGTAAACTATAGATTGAGGAAATTGCTTTCATATCATTTCTAACAGCTGACTTACAATATATTGGCACAGGGTTGGGCTATTTAGCATTCTCTGTGGGAGAACCTTACATTGATATCTCTTAATAGACTGAGAATTATTATAAGTAGGTACTGTGAAGGCAAAATTTTTCTCTGTCTTTTTCTTGTAAGGGTACAGTGAAGAAACAGTCTTTTAAATCGATATGCTCCAGTATCAGCTGTTCTAAGGCCTGCAGTTTCTCTGATGTTAAAGGCCATTGCTCAACCCATACAGTTTTGTCCATCAACCATTTTAAAGGTAGGGCTGTTGATGACTTTGAAAGATCAGCAGCTATTGTGCCCTCTTCTTGTATAACCTGAATGGTCAATGACTGTTCTTTATAATACCTTCTGATATTTTCCCCAGAAACATATGTTACTTTATGATTTGTTTCTGAGATTGGAGGAGTGTTAATCTGGGTATTCCATTTTGCTGGAACAAATCATGTCCCCATAAATTCATTGCTATGTTAATCACATATAGCTTTAATTTTCCTCTCTGTCCTTCTGGCCCTATACATTCGACCCATCTCATGCTGTTTTACCTGAGATAATGTTCCAATCCCTAAATGCTGAACATTTACCTCCTTAAGAGGCCAATTTGGAAGGCAACATTCTGGTGCAATTATTGTTACATCTGCACCTGTGTCTATAAGACTTTCAATGACAATGTCATTTATTTGTATTTTTAATTTTGGTCTTTGTTCACTGATCTCCAAGGAAAGCTTTATTTGTTAGAGCACACAAAAAATATACCCATAGCATCTGATGGTTTTGTCAGGTATCTCTTGAATAGTGGACATTTTCATCTATAAGACTCAAGTGTAATCTGCTAGTGTCAGACTTGGTGACCACACGATCCATTGTTCTGAACATTGATACTGTGTCAGTACTGGAGAGCTATTCAAGTCCAGTTTTCTTCCAAGTCAACAGTTGGTAATTTTAGTAGGAATGGGGAACACCTGAGAAGATGTTCCTCTAAGCGTCTTCCTGCATCTAGGGTAGTCACAGAGATCCCATCTACAGTTACTGACCTTGTGAGTGGAATGCTGCCTGACTCTGGGCAGCACTGCTTTGGAGGGATACACTTCAGCATCCTGTGTCAGGAGTTAATGCTCTCCTCCATTTTCCTCCTAGGCAGTTATTTTTCTGTGCTTTGCTAATTGAACTTATGTAAAGAATGGAATGGGCTCTAATACCACAATGCTGTATCATATCCCCAATTCAAAACCCATTAAGACCAGCAGCACTGAGATTGGACCAAGGCCCATCCTAACCCAAGATCATACCAGCCACAGGGAATGGTGGTTGGAATAGAATCTGATGGGCTAGGGCTTAGGGCCTTTCTCTGTCATTGAAGGTGCTATAGGGATTTCATTTTTGAGTCCTGGCCTGGTGATGGGGCTTTAGGGTTTGGGAAGGTTAGGTTTTGCCAGCCTCTTACTGAGTACTAGAAATATACCCTGTGCTTCCTACCTGATAGTTCAGTATGGAGTTTGGTTCCACACTGTGCTGGCCAGGGTTGTAACAGTGTTCACCTGGTGAGTATGATTCCAAAGGCTCAGTGGTTAAGAACTAACTTCAGGGCATGGATTATGGGGCTGTGCCTGGTACTGGGCTTCATTGTAGCAGTCTTGGTGCAGACTTTCCAGCCTAATATCTGGCCTTTATTTATTATTTCTTCTTTATGGCTGCTCTTTCCAAGCAGAGCTGCAGTGCTTGGAGTCTGGGGAGGAGTTATGTGGGTAACTTTTTCTTGCCTTCTGCAGAGATGCATCTTTTATTTTTACTAAGCACCATGGTCTGTTATCTGCTGTGGTGATTTTGAATAAGAATGGTCTCCATAGTTAATATATTTCAATGCTTGGTCATCAGGAAGTAGCACTACCTGAGAAGGAATAGAGGTGTGGCCTTATTGGAGTAGGTGTGTCTTTGTTAGAGGAAGTGTGTCACTGGGGGTGGGCTTTGAGGTTTCCAATGCCCATACTGCTAGATCTAGTGTCTCCTCTCTCTTCCTGCTGCCTGCAGATCAAGATGTAGAACTCTCAGTTACTTCTCCAGCACCAAATCTGCCTTTTACCATCATGCTCCCTGCCATGCTGATAATGGACTAAACCTACTCAACTGTCCACGGTGACATGCTTTCTTTGATGAGTTGCCGTGGTCATGTTGTCTCTTCACAGCAGCAGAACAGTGACTGAGACATCTGCCTTTGGTAGCTCCTAGGAAGAGAGTTTGGTGTGTGACTTGCTGTTCAAATTGAGGAATACTTGATCTGGAGAGAGAACCTCTGAGGATTTTAGTGCCATTTTTTTTTTCACCTCCTGTTTTCTACATTTCATCTTGCTGATTTCATTGAAATTTCATTTGGCACCAAAATGTTTAAGACATAATGTAAAATTGAATAAAAAGTAATTTTTTTTCACAATCAGACTTTCAACATAGTAGTTTTAACATTTGGAGATGTATGTATTTATTAAATACTGACAGTGTGCCTAGAACAAACTAGTTGCATTTAAAATTTGCCACGCGGATATACATGGTTTAAGGCATATGCATTTCCTTTTCATGAGCTCTCTGAAGAAACCGTGGCACAGTGCGCATGAATCTTATCTAAAATGGTTATCACAAACAATGTAGGAAGAAGTAGTGTGAACGTGACAGACATCAGATAAAAAGATACACATTCTTTCTGCACTTTTTTTTTGCACTGCTGCATTGCTAGAGAAGTGCTCTGCTGCTGAAGTGCGTCTCTAGACAAGGAAGACATGTTTACAGGAAATCAAAGTGCGGTTAAGAAATACATTGAAGTATAAGATATAAAACTGATAATTGCCTCAAGAGGAAAATGAATCTTAACAACTTGGAAGCAAATGTACCTCATAAACTTTATCCCTGGATATTTCTTCCTTTGCCTTCTAGATTATCTAAAGAAATAAAAAGCAGTTGTCTTAGTTTATTTTTCTGTTGTTGTGATAAAAATCCTTGACAAAAGCAACTCAGAGAGAACGTTTATTTCAGCTTACAGTTTGAGGTTGTAGCCATAATGGTGGCAGGGTCATATCGTCCTGATCTGTGGCATCTGAGCACATCACACCTACAGTCAAGACGTGAAGGACTATGAAGCTCTGTGCCCAGTACTCTCACTTTCACAATGTTTAGGGAATCATCCTAGGGAAATGGTGCCACCCACAGTGACAGGACTTCCCACCTCAACCTAATCATGATAATTTCCAAGAGGCGGGTGCAGAGTCCTGCCTCCTAAGTAATTCTCCATCTCATCAAATTGATAACTGGGCTTAACCATAACAACAGTGATGTTGGCTATGTGTCTGGTATTAGTTTTGGTGAATTGAACCCATTCAGTAAATAGTTCATATGGTAAATAAGTGAAAACTAAAATATTGTTCTTAATGTTACTGATGTCCTTACTGCCTATACTTGGTCATTTATTCACAGAATTATCTGTCAGTATACTTGAAGATAAATGGCATGCTCTGAGATAGCCAATGCTATGTCACTTGTTTATATTGAAGGATGTGATATGAATTCTGAAAGACAAGCAGTATTTTTAAAAAACGATGTGTATTGACATGCCTGCCACACAGCTCCCGCATTTAAGGCTCAGGGATCCTATCAGAAGAGGGGTGGGAAGATGGTAGGAGCCGAGGACCAGGGAGTTTGCTGTGAAATTTCCTGTCCTAGAAATGCCAGAGAATGTGAGTGTATGAGTGTGAGTGTGAGTGAGTGTGTGTGTGTGTGTGTGTGTGTGAGAGAGAGAGAGAGAGAGAGAGAGAAAGAGAGAGAGAGAGAGAGAGAGAGAGAGAGAGAGAGAGAGAGAGAGAGAGAGAGAATATCATTAGCAATCCATGGAGTCTATTTAATGAACAAAGGAATTTATTTGGGGGTTAACTCACAAGGCAGAATAAAGGAATTTGTCGCAGGATCTTGGAAGGGTGAGGCACGGTCCAATACTGTTCTCTGGCAAGCTCTGCCATGGTCCATTCCAGCATCCCAAACCATGAGGTAATAAAGAGAGAGTGTGTACATTCATCCCAGGTCTTGAGGGTCTCCCAGAGGCCTCGCCCCAGGGGCCATGTACCTCCAGGTCAAGGTTAAGGTCAAGGCAGGCGGAACAGCTGCCTGCTACCTCAGTAGGCATGGTGCTTCCGGGCATGGCTCAAACAGCTCCCACACAGTGTTTCTATACTCATGGCATCTCATCAGCATGGCTGCCTAAACAAGAGCTGTACAAGAAGGACACCAGTAGACAAGCTGACAGGAAAGGAGGAAATCTCATGGAGCCTCAACCCTAGTCAAAGAACTATGGCAACGAAGGAATGCTGAGAGCAGGACTAAGTCTTTCCAAGGGAAGATAACCACCTTCAAAGTGGTTATCTACTACCAAGTGGTCAGTCCTAAAATCATACCATAAGTAACTTTATATGGACTGAGCAGGTTGTATTATACTTACGTTATATGTATGTATATACAATATATATTTATGCCTACACACATACACATGCATATATATGTAACAACAGTTAAGAAGATAGAGGCCATGAGTTTGAGAGAGAGCAAGGGGCCTCCTGGGAAGGGTTTGAGGAAAGGAAGGGGAAATGATGAAATTATGTTTTAATTTCAAAAAGTAAAAAAAATGATGTCTAATAAGTTATAATAATCAATTTTACCAAATAGCAGTCAGTTTGTTCTTTTAGAACAACAAACTTAGATCTCATTCTTACGTGTGGAGATCGAGATTAGAGTCAGGTGTCTTCTTCAAGTACTCTCGGCCTTACTTTCCGAGACTCAACCTGGTGTTTCCTGATGTCCCAGGCTGGCCAGTGAGCTCTGGGGATCTACCTGTCTCTGCCCTCTCAGTTCCAGACCACACCTGGCTTTTTCACTTGAGTGATGGACAGCTAAACTAAGCTGCTTGTGTGGTAGGCCCTCTACCTCCCCAGCCCCTAATTTAAATATTTTAAATGTTATTTGTGTGTGTGTGTGTGTGTGTGTGTGTGTGTGTGTGTGTGTGTGTGTGTACAAATTACACACCCACACACATATACACATCAGATTTATATGCTCAATAGAATTAATTTATTTTCAAATTTCCTTTACTTAACTGACCTAAGAAGATAATTGAAACATGTGCCAGGGCTTTCTTAGGTGACTCAGTCATCCTGCATAGGTTGGTATTTATTCTGTATTTTGACTATTTTATTAAGGATTAAATTAAAATGAACTGATATGAGCTTGAAAAGTCTCCACCCACAGTTCCTGCCATGATTTCATCCTAAGTAGGCTATATGTGCAGTGAACACAGGTCTCAACTAATGTGAAACGTGCAATAATGCATCTTTCCCCCTACTTTCAAGACAGTGACCATTTTCTTTTTCAGGATAGGTTGCAGCGTGCTTAGATAAAGTACTGTGTGACAGGAAAGTATCTGGCGGCATTACATGTGTGGGACATTGCCGCTCCACCTGCAGTCTAGCCCTGACTCGTCTTCAGTGTGCTGCAGGAACATGATTTCTGGGAGACTTTGGAGACCATAGGTTAAGTTTCTGTGAGTGTGTGCAGGAAATAGAGAGAAAGTAACCTGTGCTCTTTGTACAAAGTTTTTTTTTTCAATGTAGAGTATGAAGTTTCACTGTTTATATATTTTGTTCAATATTGAAAATGCCTTAAAATAAGTATTTTATCAATTAGGTACTAAAAGCATATTATTGATAACGAGGTAACTTGCATAAAATTTTGTCAGCATTTGCTGGCCACTAGAGGGCTCCTAGCCACTGAATTTACATTAAAAAAGTACACCATATGGTGAAAAACAACATCACTGACTTTAAAACAACAATAACAAAAAGGAATTCTTTAAAGAAAGCCCCTAATGTTGGGATGAGATGCCCAAGTTGTCCAGAAAGCCTCTAAAGTTCAAGTAATACAGATGGAGAAGATACACTTTACACCTTACTATGTGAAGCATGACTTTTCTCAAGGATGGAAGTGCTTGGCTGGTTTTCTCCTCATTTTCATTACTGGGTATCAATTTACCAAAATAATGGGTTTATTATATATTGTATTAACTCCTTATCCTGTCTTGGTCTTTAAAACTGACTTCAATCCCAAGATTTTTTTTTTTGTGCACGCAAATGCTGAACTATTGCCTCCACTGTCCCATAAGTAGTGAAATTAACGTTTTTTTTCTTTTAAAGTGAATGCTTTTCAATACCAAAATACTGAAATTTTCTTCTATAAAGCAAGGGAAGATTTAACCAAAATAAACAAATTTAACGGTGTAAAAGTCATATGTGTTTTGTTTACCCCGGATCCTGGTACCTTGTATGGAAGTTGGTGCTGGTACTCCTTGAGTAGTAGTTCCTGAGAGTCTTAGCAGTGAAAATACAGTTCATGTCCAAGATAACATAACGCATAGTCCTGTGTGGACATGTTATTAGCATTGAGATGCATCAGACATATAAATTCTGCTGTTTGAAAACTAGAACAATGTCTCGGCACTGCATTCCTTAGTGGACATATATAATAGTATTTTAGGATAGGCTATGTGCATTGGGGTTTGAAAATTACATGTCCTAATTGATCTTGCCAGTAGACCATAAAAACTGTTCCACCTCAAACGGGTGTTTATATTTCAGACAGAGAAGATGACAGCTGCCTAACTTACTCATAACTTACAATTTTGTGTAGGTCTTGTTTACCCGTTACTAAGCTTACTCCAATTTTGAAATTGTAAAAAGTTTATTTCTTCATAGATTGGCTAAAAATTGAAATAACATACAAAACATAAAAACAACAAAAATAATAAAAATAAATATTTTTGTGTGTAGGCCTAAACAATATTAAAGTATTTTATTAGTGAGAATTAAGTTGTTTGTTTCAAAACGACTTCGTATTATTGCTGTTGATGTAACTTTGATAGAACTATTATAATGGGACTAGAGAGATGGCTCAGCAGTTAAGAGCACTCGCTGTTCTTCCAGAAGACCTAGCTTGGACCAGTTCCAGAGGATACTATGCCCTCTTCTGGCCTTCATGGTTCATGGGCATACAAACAAACAAAATGTGTACTTAATCTTTCAGGCATCAATTTTTAGGATAAACTAAAGTTCCCATAATGACAAGCATTCAGTTAAAAGAATACGTAAGTGTAGTTGAAAATTTTCATAGGCATTGCCAATCTGCCCTGTAGAAAGGATTTACCAGACTTTTTTTTTTTTTTGCCAACATTTACTAGGATTCTTACTTCATAATTCTTTAGCCAATAAAATGTAATAGAACTTTTGATCTTTACCAGTCTACCTGTTAAAAATGAGATAGCATTATATACTTGAATAATTTTTCTATCATTATTGAGTAAAGTTGAACATTACTATATGTATTTAAGAATATTTTTGCCGGGCGGTAGTGGTGCACGCCTTTAATCCCAGCACTCGGGAGGCAGAGCCAGGCGGATCTCTTTGAGTTCGAGGCCAGCCTGGGCTACCAAGTGAGTTCCAGGAAAGGCGCAAAGCTACACAGAGAAACCCTGTCTCAAAAAAACAAAACAAAACAAAACAAAACAAAAAACGAGAATATTTTAAATTTCTTATGAATTGTTATCTTTTCTATTTGGTTGTCGATATTTAATACAGTGTTTTTAATAATCTCTACTTATATTGTGGAAAGGAACCTTTTGTAGGATAGATTGTTTGGTTTTTATTCTGTGTAACAAATGACACAAATTTAGTGGCCCCAGACAACTTAAATTTATTATCTTCCAGTTTGTGTGGGTCAAAGTCAAAGTGTAGGTTAACCAGGCCCTCTGCTTAGGATGTCACCAGGCTGAACTCAGATTTTGACAAGTCTCATCTGATGCTCCCAGTTCTCTTTCACTGTGCTGTCAGCAGAAGTCATTGTCTTGCAGTCATGTGACAGGTTGTCAGCCATCAGAGACGCTGTCCCGAGCTGTGCCAGCACCACACAGCCTGGCAGGGTTTATTTCAAAGCCCACAGGAGAGAGTATGTGCTGCTGGACATCTCGGGCTAACATCATCGACTAACTTACCCGGGACAGTCTCTCTTGTTTGCCTTAGAGCAGTTTTAGGGGGCATCACATCCCCCAAATTTCCCCCCTTTGTCATATATTGTGACCTAATCATGGGCGTGATGATGTCATATCCATAGTCCCTCCCCACACTCTAGAGGAAGGAAGGATGGCAGCAGATGCCTGACCTCTGCTCTCATAGGCGACAGTGTTCCAGGGTTAGATTGCCGATTGTCCCCACCCCCAGTTGTTATTAGTGTTTGATTTTGTTCATACTATTCTTTTCCCAATGCATACATGTCATAATTGGATATAATTTTTTTCTTTCATGCCTCTTGATCTTTTTCTTGGGAAATGGAGATATAATTTACTTGGTATAAAATTAATCTTTTAAAATATATACAGCTCAGTGATTTTTAACGTATCTTTGAGTTCATACAACCATTACCATTGTCGAATTTGAGAGTATTTCAGTAGCTTCAAAATAAACCCCAAAGTAATTTGCTATTATTCCCTGTTCTCTTCTCCCCTCACCCCTCTAGTGATCATTAATCTGTTTCATGTTTGTGTTTTTGCCTCTTATGAGCATTTTGTAAAATGCAGTCTTGAACTATGTGGCTTTTTATTTCTGATTGTATAAGTTAGCATACTGTTTTCTGGAGTTTATTCATTATATCGCCAAATCCAGCAATTCCTTCATTCTTACGGCCAAATAGGGATTATTGTATGGGCATACCATATTCTTCAACTGAAAGGCTTTGCAGATGAACACTTTCTATGAGGACTAATGTCTTCAATTCTCTTTAGAGTTATCTCAGTGAATGTAAATTGATCTTGCTTGTATATCTCTAACATTGAACATTTTTCCCTCTGCTTATTGGCTGTTTATGTTTATTCTTTGGATGGTTTTCAGTTAGATATTTTATTAAGATAATTAAAAAACCTTCTTTACCAAAATTAAAAATATTCTCAAGATTTCTTCTAAATATAATGATATCATTAAATTATAAAATAGTGACTTATTTGTAATTTCTAACAATGTTGTAGTAGGTACAGATCCAGCCCTTTAAAACATCATTGTTCAACTGTTAATATTTTTTATTGAGTGATAATTATTTCCTTCTCTTGGCTTGAGATATCATATTTATGACACTGAATTATATCCTAGGTTATATTTATAACATTCAGTTCTGTTCCATTAATCAGTCTGTACAAACATAATGTCTAGTTCTTAAAAAAAATCTATCTGAGCTATTAGATATTGAAAGCAATAAAACTTGACGCATAAGCTTTGTTAATCTATTTAAGTTTATAGATACTTAACTAATTTTCATCAAATGCGTATGGGAGGATGTAATGAGTTAACTAGGAAGGTCCTAAGGAATTGGGAACATTATGTTTTCACCAGTAATATTTTGCCAATCATGTAGTTTGAATGTGTTAGTATTCAGATAAAAGAAAGACAGCAATTAAAATAGAATTGAAGGATGAGAGAGCCTTTCCCTCTAAATATATTTATAGACTGTAGTTTTTTGAGTCAATAAACCTGTATTTATCATATTTGCCACCAGATGGCAGAAGTGTACCCTGAAAAATGATTCACAACTCAGCTGTTTTAGCCAAACTCACTGCAAAGATGATTTATATGTTTAGACTAGAAAATGCATTAATTTACATCCAAGACTGTGAAAAACAAGACCACTGCATTTTTATATTCAAAACTGGTACTTAACCCTACATATGTGCCTCTAGTTCTGAGATTTTCATATACTGGATTTATATTTACAAATGCAAGTTTTATAATTGCTTTCAATTTCACAAATACTGCAGTATTAAACTCTTCAGTAGCAAGTGTTCAGTCCCTCCCAAAGTACTGATTTCCTGTCATCCCTGACCAAGCGGACAGCACTGCCAATTAAAGTACTGGTTTCCTGTCTCCCCTGACCAAGCAGAGAGCACTGTCCATTGTTCTGCACCCTGAGTGTACATACTGAAATCTCAGTCTTATCTTTTCCTTGTTGACTGTCATATTACATTTGTTTGTGATTTTGGTCAATTCAGTTTCAGAAATCCCTTTTGTATCCAACCCTTCATTTTCAATAGATACTGTCACTGGGTTTGTTTGGGCATCAGCTTATCTTATTCCTTCCCAGACTCTTGCTTCTCAGTGAATTTGCGCATTGTACTTTGTTTCTAGATTCATACTATTTAAGTAAAGCTAGGACAAGGTCATTTTTGATGCTTCCCAACTTATACTTCAATTTAAAAATACTTTAATTGAAATATAATTGCATAATTTTTCCCCTTTCTTTTCCTCCTTCCGTTCCCTCCCACATGCATCCCCTCAATTACTCCCTCTCAAAATCATGACCTCTTTTTCCTTAGTTATTGTTATACACACACACAGGCACCCACAAATGCCTAAATATAAATACAAAATCCATTTGGTGTTACTTGTATGACTTGTATGTACTTAAAGTTTTAATCCTTAGCTTTTAAATAGACAAAATTTCTCACTGAGATTGCTTATTTTGGTTGGGAAGACAATGTGTAGTGTCCTGGGAACTATGGGCCTGTGCATCTGCCTGCAAGGAACTCTAGGTGGCACCCTTCATTGAAGGATGAGTGCTCCAGCCATAGTGGTGTGCTTCTCAGGGCCTGGACAGCTCTGGAGAGGGGTTTAGATAAGGGGAGGAAAAAATGGGATCTTTAGGTGTGGGAGAAGTTAATCATTTTAAACAGAACGCTGGAAAAGACCTTACTTAACAAACTCACTTAACACTTGGAGGAAGTTACGAAGTAAGCCTGTAAGGCTGTGTCTGCTGGGAGGTCACTCCAGGCAGTGCCAAGATGAAGTCAGGATATGCTTTGATGTGTCTGTCTAAATATTGTTTTTTTTTTTTTTTAAAAAAAAATTAAAAGCTCAGTTCAAATGTTCCTACTTAAACAAAAGCTGCCTGTATCCAGCAGGAATTATACTTTTTGCTTATAAAGGATACTTTTTAATTAATTTATTCCTTATTGTGTGAGAGTTACTTACATGCCTATAATATGTTTTGATCAAATCTACCCCCATGTTTTAATCTTCTACTCCTCTCTTATTCCCCCACCATTTTCCCTCCCAACTTTTGTGTTCTTTGAAAAAAAAAATAAAATAAAATGGAGTCTACTTAGGGCTGCCTCGATGTTCATGAGTTACACCATCTACTGGAATGTGGGAAGATCTCAGGGGCCACATTTCTGGAGAAAATGACTCTCTCCTGGCAGCCGTTATCCAATAGCTCCATAACTGGGACTGGGACTTCATGAGACCCTCTCCTGTTCATGCTGGGGTTTTTGCTTGGCTTGATCTAGTGCAGGACTTAGGGATGCTGTCACAGCTGCAGTTAGTTCATGCGTTGGTGACATGCACTACCTCTGGTTCTTGAGTCTTTCCGACTGATCGCTGAGCCTTGCAGGGAGGTACTTTTACTAACGTATTTAATACATCTTACTTCAGTACACTTGCCAAGCTCCTGTTTTTGCTAAACGTTGAACTATTTAAGGACACAGTCTCTTTCATATATTTGTGTTAATACACTGAGATTTTAGAAATAGTAGATACTCACTGACCATCGGTTGCAATAGAAAGAATTGAAATAAATTGTATTACTGAAAAAAATTAATGGATTTCCAAGTATTTTTTTTAGCACACTCTTCGTTTATTATTATTTTTATTATTTGTTTATTGTTTTTGAGACAAGGTCTTGTGCATCCCATGCTGACCTTGTATTTGCATTTTTCCTGACTTTGCCTTAAGAATGCTGAGGTTACTGTCATATATCACCAGGTTTGACTTTTCCATACTTTCTGTGTATCAAATTATCTTTTACTTACCAAAATTGAATTTATTCAAAGACTACAATGATTTTCTGTCTCTTAGTTTTATTTTGCAGTAATGTCCTTAAAAATATCGGTCAACACACCTAAGTATGTATTAATGTGTATTAAGGTTATTTATTATTATTATTATTATTATTATTATTATTATTATTATTATTATTATTTTTGAGACAGGATTTCTCTGTGTAGTTTTGGTACCTGTCCTAGATCTCGCTCTGTATACCAGGCTGGCCTTGAACTCACAGAGATCCGCCTGGCTTGGCCCCCCCCTCCCCGAGTGCTGGGATTAAAGGCGTGTGCCACCACCACCACCACCACCACCACCACCACCACCACCACCACCACCACCACCACCACCACCACTGGCATGTATTGACATGTATTAAAGTTCTTAAAGGTCCTTACAAGATCGGTACCCAGTACCCTTCCTTTGAAATGTGTACCATTGATGCGGCATTAGCATAATTTTACAGAGATTCTTAGGCCTTCATGTTTGATCTGTCACATTGTAGCATTGCTGTAATGGATTTTATTGACTGTCTTCCAGTTTCCATGTTCTCAGAGCTGTGTTTGGGTACTTTATTTTGGGTTGGCCTGGCTTGTAAATGTTGTGCTATCAGGATAATAATAAGAGGACTGACATTCTCATTCTTGATAACATCTTGGGTGCTGGAGAGATGTCTCAGTTGTGAAAAGTCTTGCTTCTTTTTTTGTGAGGACTCGGGTTCAGGTTCCCGCATCCATGTTGGGGAGCTCACTAATGGCTGTAACTCAACCACCAAGGGTCCAACTCCCTCTTTTGGCTTGCGTGAGCACTAGCATGCACACTTGAAAAAACACACCTACGCATAAGTACAATGTCTTTAAAAAGTACTCTTATGTGGACAGTACATTCTATGGTTTTCTGAGTCTTTTTAGAGGTTTCCGTGTGACATCTGATGAAAACTGTGCAGAGTTGTTGGACTTCCTGAAAGTTCCCAGTGACACTGCACTGTAGCACACGCTACCCCATGACTGTGTCCTCAGCTGCTCAGGCTGTGCCTCACAGCTGTATCCGGTTAGGTAGCAAGTACGGAGGCTTGTGAAGAAGTGGATAAGAAAAGGTTTATAAACATGTGCTGTCTAAAGTTGAATCAACTGTCATGTGTAGTGACTCCAAGGGTTTTGGCAGCAGTCACAAGTGCTGTACTGTACAGCTGCGCTATAGCCTTGGGCTCTGCAGTGCGGCGTGTCCAGTGCGCACTGTGCACTGCATGTGCTGTCCCATTGGACTGACCCAGCGACACTGGCCCGAGCACCCTGGCTCAGGCTGTGTTGTGACTTGCAGTGATTTCACTGTACACACAAAGTTTCTGTTCTTACAGAAACACGATTTAATATAGAAAACAAAGACTTTTAATATTTTCCTAACTTTTCCTTATCATATAAGAATTAAGTGAGTTTATTTTTTTGATTCTATTGTGTTAGAATGCTTGCTTTTAAAAATATCTGTTTGAGTTACTGACTTGACTTTTATTTAATTTTTGTAAGCATTAAATGAATTTTAGCTTGTCAGGATAAACTTTATAACAATTTCTGAAAAGATCATAAGTATTTCTACTATTTTGTGCAACATACTTCTGTTGAAGTGGTATTCTTAGCGTTGGTGATTATAAAATCAATATATTGATTAACTCTGAAAAGCATTGTGGGTATTCTATGCCTTAGAGTATCAAATTCTCAGTCAAGATAGACAATACATTTCATTGGTATGCAATTTTGCCTTCATCTGTAACATATTAAAGTTATATATGCTAGAGAGTAATTTTAAAATAAGTATCTATATGCTTTATTATTAATAAATGATTTGTATATGTATCTTACATACCTGTGTACCTAGGTAGTATACAAATATCTTTGGCAAAAATGGAAAAATTTTAAGAAGCTCTGATTTAGTCTGTGATATTTCCTGAGCCTGTATTTTAATTCTAATATTAGCGTACATGGAGAATGTAGTCGATGAAGATGCTCTGTACTAGAGACACTTATAATCTACCAAGTCAGTATTAATGGTGCACTTACAAAAATCAATATTTGAAAAATGTATGGAACAAAAATAATTTAGAAAAAATGTAAACTAGGGAATTAAATGAACAGATTTAATGATAGAATCAAGTAGGGAAAATATGTCTTTATAGACATTTGTTAAAACTTCAATAGATTTTTTAATGAAGGAATTTTAAAGACAGATGGAATGGCATTTAATATTAGGAAAGCGAGATTTTATAGTTAAGTTCCTGGTTTTCAGTGTCTCCTCTACCACTTTGATTTTATCTTATTGTGGTTATCAGGTGCAGTGTGTTTGGTTAATCATATTTTCCAGTTTATAATAGTACTCGAGTAATCTATTTAAGGTACCCCCACTATGATTATTTTCACCTCACAATTTATCTTTATATAACCTCTAATGTTACATATGCACACAACTCTGCACATTATATAGTAGTCTTACATTTAAAGAGATTTATTCATGTAGGGATGTTAGATTATTGCTCCAGAGTTCTGCATTACATTCTGTGGTAGATGGTACAGAGGTCTATACATCCTGGTCATAGCATCTTGTGAATATGTCTGTCCCTATGTTACAGGAGAGATTTTTACAGATGTGATTAAAGTTACAGACATTGATTATTCTCAATTACCTTTGTGGGTGCAGTCAAGTCCTGTGTATTTCAAAGTGGTGAATCTTCCTTTAAAAGTATGAATGAAAGAGATAAGAAAAACCCAAAGCAGGAGAGGCCATGCTTCTGTATGAAGATGGAGGAACGAGGCTTTGAGTCAGTGATCCTGGTAATCTTTAGGACTTGGATATTGTCTTCAGTTTATACCCAACAAATGGGGGTACTAGTCTTATAGTCACAGGGACTGAGTTTTGCCAGCAGTTCAGTGAACAAAATATGAACCCTTTGCTAAAATCTCCACAAACCCCTTAGCTGAAACTTCCTTCTGAACAACTGGACTGTGTTATTTAACCTCTGTACTTGTGGTTATTTACTATAACAACAGTAGAAAACTAACGCAGTCCCTAGTGTGTTTCTGTTTTATTCACCATTTCTTTAGTAATGGCAGTCAAGGCTGTGTTAAAAGGCCTAATGATTATAGTGAATCAATGAACTCATATGCTTAGACATGTCTCCTTATGATCAATGCAAGACTTCTCTGTAGTCTCCATATGTAGGTAGTGATTCATATGTCATATAGTATGTTTACTTAAATTTCATTAGTTCTTTGAAAAATCCTTCCAACCCTACTCCTATCTAGAGTACTGAAGCTTTATGATTTCTATTTCTGCATTTTATATTCATTACTTAATATTTCATCTTAAGACTCTGAGACTCTGGTAGTATGGTTGATATGAGGTGATGTGTAGTCTTAGTCATTTATTTATTTATTTTGGTGGATGTGGTGCGCACATGTATGTGGGTGCACTAAGCAGTGCTTGCATATGCGGAGACCAGAAGTTGCTGTCACAATGTCTTTCTCAATTGCTTCTGCTCCTTCTTTTATTTTTAAGATCTATTTTATTATTTGTGTGTTCGTATGCACATATTTGTGCAAGTGCCCATGGATGCCAGAAGAGTGCATTGAAACATTTGAACCCGGAGTTGCAGGTGGTTGTGAGCCACTCATTCTGGGGACTGGGAACCAAATTCTTGTTCTCTGGAAGATCAGCAAACATTCTTAACCCTGAGTCATCTTTTAATACATGTCGAATGGGCCTTAAGTCCAATCATACAGCTGTTGGTTACCACTCTTGTAGCTTTAGGGATAGAGATGTCATCACACTGTTCATTGTTGTGTGGTTCATAAGCAGCAAAGCCAAGTAGGATTGCTTTCCTTCCTTGGCATCTTGTGTAGCACCTTCTGGGTCTATGAAAGCCAGAATTCAGGAAGGAGGTTTTCAGGTAACATCCAGCTTGACTCTTCCAAGTCCTGTGTCTGAAGTATGTGGTGTCTTCAGCAAATAGTGTTATCTTTTCATCCTGTCTTAATTTAGAATCTGCTGTAGATATGGTGAAGAATCCAAGTTTATTTTTTACATGTTGTAGGCTGTTTTCACAAGGAATAGCTACTAAATAACTTACCCACCACTGGGTTTTGATACTACCTACCTGTGTTGATGACATTCATGGTCACTGGCCTACTTTTGAACATTACCTGTCCTCTTCATCTGGTTATCTACATAGTGACAGTGCCACAATGTATTTCCTTCTCCTCCCCTCTCCTCCTTTTATTGCTTCTTCCTTCTTGATTTTCTTCCCAGATGACCATGTCATTTATGAATCAATTCTTTTTTTAATATAGACCTCTTCTTTTAAATTACCATTTTGAAGCCAGCATATAAAGTGATGGATTTCATACTATGTCAGTATACTTTGTTCTTATTTATCCTCTTTCCATACCGCCCATCTTCACTCCCTTACCACTCTCTTCCTGGTCCTTTGCTTCACCCTCCCCACTTCCCCCCAGATTTTTTTTAACAACCAGATGTCTTCATTATGTCGTTGAGAAGAAGTGGTTAAAAAGTGGTTATCTTTGCTTTGTTTCAAATCTTATTGTAAATGTGTGGATATTACAATCAAATTTGATGTTAGCTATAGATTTTTCATAAATATCCTCTACTCTTTTGAGGAAATTCTATTACTAGTTTCCTCAGTTTAATAATGAATGACTGTAAAGCTTTGACAAATGTTTTTCTGCTTCTCTTAAAATGAGAATATATTTTTCCTTCAGTCTGCTGAGTTACACTGATCATTTTGAAGTGCTATACTTACCTTGCATTGCTGGACTCATCCTTTGGTTTGAGGGTGATATTCTGTTTGTGTATTTCTGTATCTGATTTACTAGTATTTTACTGGAGAATTTAAAAATCTTATATTTATAAGAGATATTGGTATATGGTTTTCTTCTAACTTCACTGGCTTTGCCGTCAGAGGAATACTGGCCTCATAAATCAGTTACCAAATAATACTTTATCTTTAATGTTCTTCAGAACTTAATGTAGAAGTGTTCTTTTTTTTCTTAGAATTTTTAAACTATGGATTTAATTAAATGGATATAATCTGTTCAGGTTACTTACTTTTCTCTTGAATGTGCAGACATTTTTACAATTTGGCTTTGTAAGGTGTAGTAGCTAGATGATGCCCACTAGTCACTTGAAAATATTTTTTTTCTTTTAAAATAATAGAGACAAGCAGGATATTCACCTGTAATCAGGTATGTAATGTACCTACCTGTAATGTAGGTGCTTTGTAAGTTTTGGGACTCACTTGATAACTTAGGAAGAGTTATCAAAAGATACTTACAGAAAAATGGGGAAGCCTGGGTATAGCTCTGTGGTATGAATCTTTGCCTAATGTACATGTGCCTTGAGTTAAGTGATTTCATAGTATTGCCATAAGGTGCTGGATCAGATGGTTTGATAGTTTGTTCTTTCTCATACTCCATATCCACTTCTATGTCAGACATACATTTTATTCTTTCAATTCACTTTTATATCTGTTGGTGCATTTGGGATAATTTCCATGATCATTCTTCCTCTGTCTGAAGTTGGTTACTGTTGACTTTCCACATAGAGACATTCAATCAAAATCACTTTCTTTTGTCTTACAGAGATTTTCCTTTTTGTTTACTGTCTGATTTTTTATTTATTTTTTATTGTTTTGTCCTTCCTATTCAAAGTCTAGGGAACCCATTCCATTGTCTACTTCTTTTATATCAACTTGACAAGACTGCTTGCTCCCTGTTGAAGTAGTCTTCAGTTAAACATGCACAATTATAATTGATTGTCATGTCCGTAGTGACAGTTGATTATCTTAGGCTCTTTTTTTTTTCTTGAAAGTGCCTTTAATTTCATTTTAACAACTTTTTTCAAGCATTGAACATTCACTTACAAAATATAGTTTTGATATTAACAGCACTAAGGAAATCGCCTCCGTGACTCTAGAAGGACAGAGGGAAAGAAAGCTGGAAAGACATTGACACAGGTCATTGTTACCCAAGAAGTGGTGGTTTGGGGAGCTAGCAGTGTCCTTTCTTTTAGCTGTTGCCAAGAAAATTGTATGTTAATACAAAATGGTCATTTTTTGAGACTATTCAATTTGAACACTAATTTATGTCTTGGATTACTCAGGTCTCCTCTGTTTAAAAAATATAGAAGTTAATCTTTATAATAAATTTCATGTGTTTTTCCAATTTTTTCCATTACAATGTTTTTCATACATTCTGACAATATTCTTTCCCCACCCCTAACCACTCCCAGATTTTACCATCTGACTATATGCGCTCGCTCTCTCTCTCTCTCTCTCTCTCTCTCTCTCTCTCTCTCTCTCTCTCTCTCTCCTTAAAAAACAAAACCAAAAACCAAAAATCAAATCAAAGAAACCATCCAATAGGAAAAAACAAACAAACAAAAAACTAAAACAAAACCAGTAAGACAAAAAATACCAAAACCAAAACCACACCACAGAGTCTGTCTAGTGTTGGCTGGCTACTCCTGGGCAGAGTTCTTGTCCTGGAGTGGCTGATAGACCCAGTGTCACTCCAGTGGAGGAAACTGGTTTCTCCTTTCCTGGCAGCTGTAAACTACACATAGCTTCTTCCTAAGAGGTGGGACTTGGTGTTCACATTCCTTCTCCTGTTAAGATTTTGTCTGGTGTCAATTTGTGCAGGTCTTATATGTACTGCCACAGTCTCTATGAGTTCACATGTATGTCAGCTCTGTTGTGTCTGGAAGACATTATTTCCCTGAGTCATTCACACCTCTTGCTCTTACAATCTTACTGTTTCCTGCTCTACATAGATCTCTGAGCCTCGAGGGGAGAGGTGTGAAAGGGCTGAGTGCTCTGAAGTCTCTCACTCTGTGCATATAGTCCAGTTGTGGGTCTCTGCGTTAATTACCATCAACTGCAAGAAGCAGCTTCTCTGACGAAGGCTTAGTGATGCACTGGTCCATGAGTAGGCCACTAGGAATCCTTTGATTGATGTGTTCCTTTAGTACAGTGGTTCTCAGTCTTCCTAGTGCTGTGACCCTGTAGTACAGTTCCTCATGGTGTGGTGATCCCAACCATAAAATTAATGTGAAAATTTGATATGCAGGATATCTGAGATGTCCCTCTGAAATGGTTGTCCAACCCTCAAAGGGGTTGCAACCCTCAGGTTCACAACCACTGTTTTAGTACAGTGATTGTTAGTAGTTGTTTCCCTTAGAGCCCATGTATTTTTAACTGATACTGATTTGTATGTTCATAGAATTCTTTACAAATATTTTGTAGATGTATTGGCCATGGACATGAATCTGAATGGTAAGCTTTGGGCCTATTGCTTCTAGCTTAGCTTTTTTGGGCAATTTTTAATGCTGAATACTAACTTGTAGGGTTCCTCATTCATGTCTCCCTTACATTGCCTCTTCCAGTGTGTTCAGTATAACAGTCCTGCCATTTGGCCAGAGGTATAAGGATAAGGGCTACTACTAAGTTAGACTGTCACCCTGAGATGAGGCAAGTGTAGAGACCATTGAGTACAGAATAGTGAATAAACAAAATGAATTGACAGTAACTTCCTCAATGCTTCCTTTCCTTATGGCCAAATGTGATGAAACAAGCCTAAGGTGAACCTGTTGGCAGACTTCAGGGCACGGGGGACAGAACCAAGGAGGCGACCAGTAGACCTCCCTTGTCCAGTGTGCAGGGCAGCAGCGGTTTTTTCAGGGCTCATACCGGCCTGTCTACCTCAGCGTTAAAGCAAACAAGCAACGAGAAGCATGGAGTTAGTGACAAAACTTTAACTAAAGATATACTTTCTTATTTTATACAGTAAATTCTTTAGTAATTCAGGAATTTAAGTTTGTCAAATTGTCACATAGATTTAACATCATGGTGAAACATTTGTGTTCTTTATGTCAATCATTCTGCGACTTCTGCTCTTGTTCTTGGCCTTTCTTCTCGTGACTGTACATAAGCAGTCTTTCTCCATTCAGCTACAGAAGATTCCCTCTTTATCTGTTTAGGGCAGAGCTCCTACAGCTATGTATAATTCTTAAAATATGTGATTGGGTAAGGAATATTTAAGCACTTACCAAAAATAGTTACTAGACTTCAAATTTTCAAGGTACATTGTACAAAGAGCTGAATAATATGAATAATTTTCATAATTTTAATTCCAACTTAATATCCTTTCTTTAATTATTAAAAAAAAACCCCAAACTAAAAATAAAACCCCACCAACTATAATAAGCTTTGTTCGTATGCTCATGGGTAAGGGGCCCTGCCCTGCCCTGGAGTGTGATCATCTTACCTTTAAGAAAACTGACCTCCCTACCTCAGAAGCTCATCCTTGCTCCTAACCGTAGTGTTCACTGATTTGATCTTATGCAGTTGTGAGTGTATGACTGCTACAGCCCTGTCATGTCCAGAAGACACTGGTTCACCCTGGTCTTCCATGATCTCAGTCTCTTGTAATCTTTCTGCTTCCTCTTCCGAGATGGTCCCTGAGCCTTGAGGGTAGGGATTATGATGTATGTGTTTCACTGTGGCTGAACACTCAATAGACATGTGTTCTCTGTACTTTTACCAGCTGTAAGTTTCTGTGTTAACCACCATGCTCTGCATAAAAAAGTTCCTCCGAAGAGTTCTGAGAGCAGTTTCTTACCATGTCTGCATAGCAAAATAGTATCAAGAAATTCACCTCCAGGGTCTATACCTTTCCAGCCATGGTTCTTGAATAGAAGTACAGCATCAAGCATGTATTTTTCTTCTGTGGAGTGGGCTTTGAACCTCACTAGAAAGTGCTTGGTTACTCCCAAGCCCCTATTGCATCCCTGGGCACACCTAGCCATGCTGATCATTATTGTAGCTCACGGGGTACACAGCTGGCTAAGCCTGCTGATGACCCCTGCTCCCAGACTGTCAACCCTGCATAACACTCTAGTACTATGAAAGCTAGCCAGCAGGGAGGAAGCTTCCTGGTTAGTACTAACTCCATTTCTCCATGTCCTGTGACCAGTGTGCTATTTCTGTTTTAATTTTGTATGGTTACTTTTAATATTAAAATCCTAGAGAATGAATTGAATGAATTAGTCTTGTGCATGTCAAGATAGTTTAGTACATATCAGAATGCTCTTTTCCTAAGATTTGGAATGCTAAAATTAATATAGAATTGTATGGATTTCCTTAGTAATTTTTGAATACTCTAGGTTTTTTCACAATAAGACAGTAAAAATAAATGGTATAGAGAACGAAGCTTATAATCTACTGATTTTCTCTCTGAGATACATATCTAGTAGTTGCGTATACATGTTATGTGATACAGTTGGGGAGTTTTGAATGAAAGTCTTTCAAGGGTAGTTTGAAGGTTATCTGTAGAGTAGTTCTTACTGTGCTTACCTAATTACACAGTGCCTGAACTGGAAAATTGAACTTTAGCATGATTTTTCCTCCCTACGGATGCAGAAACCCCTTCCATTTGTTACTTTGCATGTCCTTTTCTTTTAATGTATTTCTATGTAAGCATTTTTCTTTGTCCATATCTTAAATGTTATTTTCCTCATTAGTATTTTCAAATTCTGAGTTTTCTATTTGTATATCCACTTTAAAATATGAATAAAACTTACTTGTCTTAATAAAGCAGACAATGTAGTTAAATCTTTCAGAGAAATTGTATCACAGCTTTTTATGTAATTAAAATGATAGCACTGCATAGTTTAGGGAGTCAAATTTTGATGCCAAACAACCCTTTTCACTTCGGTGATATATACACATGTATATATGTAAAATGCATGTGAGTTATTCGACACAACTGAAGGTCTTCCCATTTATTTTGTGCTTTAGTATTTTATTCCTTCAGAAAGACATGTGATTTAGGAATTGTGGTTATGACAAAGACTTAAATTAGTCTTTTACTCATTTTTACATTATCTTGTCTTGTATAAATTCTGGGGCCACTTAAAAGCTGCAACATCAACTTATAAGTCAATTGAGAGATTTTGTAGGAAGGAGCTGAATGAGATGAGGCACGGGAGTTCTGTGTAAGGAGCATTTGGTTTCCATGATCAGAGTTGCAGAAATTCGGTTTTAGTAAAACAGAGTTTGATTTGCTTACTTTTCATGAAGGGAAGAGAAGGTTTGCATAAGTCAGATGTCTGTTCCCAGATCCTGTCAAGTGTGACTTGGGTGTTTTGGAATGAATAGACTCAAGTCAGAAGAGCTATTTTCAGGATGCTTATCCTACCTTTACCATAAACCACTTGGGAAACACAAACAGCGAAACCAAAATTCACTTGTACGAAATAACACATCTCATGCTTGTCTTACAAAACAGGAGAGTTTAGCATCTTTGACATACAACTGGATATCACTATAGAGATTAAGCATGGAAGAAACATACTGCTTGTGTTTTTTGAAAATATAGTCATTCTCTTGCGTAATAGATACTGAGGGTCAGTATGTGCAGAGAGAAGTTAAGACACTCTGGATGTGGACTTTTGGTAGCCTGAACTAGAATTATATTGAGATGGAAAATGTTGATGAACTTGTGTTTTGTAGGTAGAACTGGTAAAAATCTACTGATAGTTTGGATGTATGTGGTATGTATGTATGAAACAAAGAATATCAAGGATAGTTCCTAGATAACCTGGGGGAAACAGGTTTGATAACATCAATCAGGAATCCTTGTGATGCCAAATTGACAAATGATTAAATGAGTCTGAAATTTTAGAAGGTGAGGTCAAAGATTGGAAGTATAAATGATTGTAGTCATGGGACCCATGTTGCCTTGGGGGAGCCTGCATATGAATATACAGTGTAGCCACAACAGGACCTTCAAGACATCTAGAGACACAGGACAGGAGTAGAAGTTAACTGAAGACACTAAGAAACAATAGTCATTAGGGAAGAGGAAGTTCCAAGGGTATTGTGAAGAATGAAGAGTAAAAATGGCTTCTTGTCAAGGAGAACATAGCATTAGCATCTAATACTACAGGTATGTCATATTAAGTGGAGAAGGAAGAATTTTCTGTTGAATTTGGCAATATAGAAGTCATTGCTAAGAGTAACCTCAATAATATGTTAAAAATAGAAACTTGATCATTTAATCCAGAAAAGAATGTAAAGTAAGGAAGTAGATGCAGTGGCTGTATACAGCTTCCAGAAATTTTGCTATGAAGATGAACAGAAAGAGAGAATAGTCGTACGTAGAAGAAAATTTGAATTCAAGGGAGGTTCTTTTAAGATAAATGATTCAGTAACAGAATCAGTGGGGTAGAACTTGGTAAGAAAATGTGAATCTTGTGTGAATCCCCATGGGTAACAGACTTAAGAGAATACTTTCCTTTTATGTTCTTCAAGATAGGGCATAAATAACCTCATTCATAACTAGCTGGAATCTCAAATAAGTCCCCATTTCTGGTCTTTCTGAGGAACATAGGAATAATTTTAAAATTTTAAGATTGAACAGTAGACTTCCCGGTTCTTATTTTCAGAAGGTCCTTTTGGGTTGAACACAAATTTTGCCTGCTTAGTTTTAAGATGAGGGAAGAAAGGGGTAACTGCAAAACTAAGGTTCATAGATCATTTTCAAAGCAAGATCTGGATCCTATGGAATGAGTGAGTTCAGGTCAAAAGAAATATTTTCAAGAGAATTGTTTTGAATCAGAAGATTACAAGTTGTAGTTCTTCACATTCAGAATGCGTGAATGTAATGCCGAGTTAATCATATTCTTTACAATCACTATTTTTTCTGGTCTCTAGTTCTCCTTTGAGTTCTTCACCTGCTGTTTTAATGTGGAGCTTAGTTGCTTGGTGCCTGTATTTTGAATTATTTTTTATTTACTTGTATATGAGCATGTGTGTGGGCTCACATGTGTACACATGTGGAGGTCCGAGGACAAACCATGAGAGTCAAGTCTCTCCCTCTATCATTTGGATCCCAGGTACTGAACTCAGCCCAGTAGGCTTAGAGTAGGAGTCTTTACCTGCTAGCCATCCTGCTGTTTCTTGGTGCTTTATCTCACACCTCTTATTTTAATTTTCTCTCTGGGTTATCTCATCTACTTACTAACATTCTCATGTGCCCTGAAGTTACATCTTTGCTGGTAATTCACCTCCATGTTGACATGTCAGTTACTAACCCATCTACCTTTTAAAGAACCTTGTGCATATGCTTCAAGTTCAACTCAACCTCTCTCCCTTCCTTCTTTAAGCTGCTCCTCATTTAGCATTCTCTGTCTCAGCACATTTGGAGACTAACGCCTCGTTTCCTAAGAAAGAACTCTAAGAGCTGTTCCTGACTCTTTGACCTTCGCACTCCACTTCTTACTCCTGTGGACATGACTAAGTACTCTTGAGTTAGCCTCCCCATTGTTAGTCCCTTCCTTTCTCTCTTGCTCTACTGTGAGAGCTTTAATCCAAGCCAACTAATAGCTTGTTTGGCTTATTATATTAACTCTCTAATTGATGTCCTTACATCCTTACATAGTAAGGTGGTAATATTTTGATATATTTATGTTTTTCTCTTTTTGTGCTCATGTCTGAATCTTCTTGATTCTGACAATCAGGACTGTGCATTTGTTGGCACCTGTAATACTCGTTCTTGTTTGAACATGCAGTACACTGCACCCACAATATACTCTTCCTTGTTTACACATGTAGTGCACCATACATGTAATACTCTTTTTTGTTTGAACATGGAGTACATTGCACCCATAGTATACTCTTCCTTGTTTGCACATGCAGTGCACCACACCTGTAATATATTCTTCCTTGTTTGCACATGCAGTGCACTGCACCTGTAATATACTCTTCCTTGTTTGCACATGTAGTGCACCACACCTGTAATATACTCTTCCTTGTTTGCATATGCAGTGCACCGCACCCATAATACTCTTCCTTGTTTGCACATGCAGTGTACCACACCTGTAATACTCTTCCTTGTTTGCACATGCAGTGTACCACACCTGTAATATACTCTTCCTTATTTGCACATGCAGTGCACCACACCTGTAATATACTCTTCCTTGTTTGCACATGCAGTGCACCACACCTGTAATATACTCTTCCTTGTTTGCACATGCAGTGCACACCTGTAATACTCTTTCTTATTCTCTTCCTTGCATGCTTGAAACTTTATTGTCTGTGATTCTTGTCTTGAATGGTCCTTAGTCCAGGAGAACATCCTCTGAACTAAAGAGTCCAAGATTATTTCAGGGTTACTGCTACAAATTCTCTTTATATTACTGCTCAGAATCCTCACAGAGGCAACAATATCACTTATTTACTGTCTGTCCCATTAGACTACAAGTCAAAACTCATGAGAACTAGGATGGTATTGTATTCTCTTCCCTCCGTCCTTTCTCCTCCAATCTACCTTTTTTCTTCCTGTGTGCTCTTTAAGAGTTGAAAAGTACCCATAAAACTGTAGTTAATACTTAACAGACACTTCTCGAATGAATGAATGAATGATTTTAAACAGGGATTTAGTCTTTCAATATTTTCATGCAGCATAACAGTTTGGATCATTTCACATTGAGATTCAGTACCTTTGGCTGGGAAATGTTGGGCTGTATCTTCAAGTGACTTAATGTTTAGCACATACCATTCAGAGGATAAAGGACTAAGAGTTAGAGAGTTGTGGGGCCCATATGATAAGTCTGAATTCTTCCACATGTACAGGAAGTCATTAGTTTGTCCTGAAACTGTAGTCCTGCTAAGTACGTCTGGGCACTAAGGTACTAGATTATTAGATATTAATTGATATTATTCCTTTTGTAATTGCAGTGGGATAGAAGTCAATTTTTTTTGGTTCAACATATAATTTAATTAAAAAAATTTAATTATTTTATTTTTTGAGATTAAAATATAATTATATCATTTTCCCCTTTCCTTTCCTCCCTCCCAACCTTCCCATAGACTCCTTGGCTCTCTTTCAAATTCACTGCAAACTACATTTTAGATATTTGTCCTTATATTCACAACATAAAATTTAAAGAAATTTAATAAATCAATTTAATATTTGTGTGTAATACAGTCTTTCATTAGATGAATGTCTAATGCCTCTGCTTGAGCTCTTCACAGATAGCAAGGTCGCATGTAGCACAGTTGACTGAGCCTTCACCATGTGACTGACTAACAAGACCTCTCTTTAGAGACTCTCCAAACACTCCTGTCGGTTTTGAAACAGGTGGGAAAATGGCCCAGTGGGACTCTCTGCTGTTGCCTTAAGTTTAACTGTCTTAATGATAGCTGTGGTTCTGTGATGGCCACTACGGCTTGTAGATGGACCCGAACCACAGGTAGGAACGATGGCATAAACACACAGGGCAATGGAGAACAGTTACATTCTAACTCTGTTTCCCACTTGCCCTGAGCCAGAGACAAGCTGTTGCTTACTTTTTCTGTACATTGAATTGCATGTTTTATATAAATGACAAGAATAAAAATGTATTCTCATTTATGAGAAATGTTTTGTAATGTGCAACTTAATTTGAAAACAGAGGACTGTAATGTTAAAATTTATTCTTATATTTCTATGTTGATAACTTTTTTCAACATAGAAACTAATTGATGTTCTTTTAAAAGAGGAATTAAGAGTCAAATAAGGGGAGTGACCATAATCAAAGTATGATACATACATGTGTGAAAATCTCACAACTAATATGTGCTAATAAAGTGAAAAATATTGTGTATACTTGAGATCTACAATAGCATGCCCTGATAGTAAGGTAGTTATTAGAATTAAGCAAAAGCATATTCTGGTGTTTTAACACAATTTCCTGTAGCCTGTCTCATGGCTGAAACACATTTGTATTTTTGGTTGTAAGCCTAGCCTTTAACGGCTGAGCCATCTCTCCAGCCTGGCTGAAACACATTTGTATTAGTGTAATAAAATTACCAATGGAGAAAAAAAATCCGTTCTTTTTTATAATGTAACAGGTAGAGAGGAATTACGTGAAAGGAATTATAGATAAGAGCTCTTTAGGCCAATATTATAGATGCCACTGTTCTCATGTCTTGCTGAAACATGTTTATAGTTGTGACAGTGATTATTGTTATTTTCACATAATAGCAAGGTTTTGTCAGTATTCTTTCTTGAAGTGTGTAGGGAAGCTTGGGAATTACTAGGTGGCAAAAGTGCTTTTTGATCTCTCTTCTCAAGCTCAAATGGAGTCCTTGGGGTCCCAAGGCTGAAAACATCCCTTACATTGTGGTTCTGGGAAAATGTAATTCAAGCAATTGAATTGGCTCTGATCATGTTCAGATACATTCTGAGACTGTAGAGTTACTGCCAGTGGCTTCCTCGGTGGCTATACTTGGAGCTAGCAGTCCTGACATTGGGCATACATTACCTTTTCTGAAAGACTCATTTTCCTCCTTCTAGGTATTGTGTATCAATTAGAATATTCTCATTTGGGAGGTAGAATCTGGTTGTTCTCAATAGCTGGGTTCTTGCATTCTGTGAAAAAGTATATTCAAGTTGCTGCCAGCTTTTAGGCATTTTTCAAAATATGTCTGAGCCAGAGCACAGCAGGATTCGCCCTCATATCTCCTGGCAATGAAGAGAAGCCTGAGAGATTGTGATGCTGGGACTTCATGTGGCATGGTGGCTTGTCCTTGTTTTCTCTTTGCCCTCCGACTTAGATGACAGAGGTGATTTGGATTGAGTCTGTTCTGAAGCCATGGTGAATAGTATATACCAATATAGTTCAGTCTATGAGAAATCTATAGATTAACTATTTATATTAGAAAGCAACTAGGCATCTACAGAAATTTAAAATCATTATACAACCTGCTTTATTTTATTTTATTTTTTTTTGAGAGAGCGTTACTCTGTGTAGCTGTCCTGGAATTCGCTCTGTAGACCAGACTGGCCAAAAACTCAGAGATGTGCCTGCCTCTGCCTCCCAAGTGCATATTTAAAGGCATAGGCCACTCCCACCTGGTGACCTGCTTTAATTTTAACTTTGATTTTTTTAATCGGATTTTTTGTATGTGTGTGTGCATGTGTATGTGCATCATATGTGTATGTAGGCATATGTATGCATGTTCACATGAATATGGGCATTTAAAATTAACGTAGGTGTCTTTCTAGATTGCTCTTCACATTTGAGCAGTCTCTCTGTGAACCAGGACCTTGGCACTTGGCTAGTTGGGTTAGCCATCTTGATCCTGGGGTTCCCTATGTTCTGTTCCCATGTTCTGGGATTACAGAATTAATCCACCTGACTTTTACATGGGTCTGGAGGTGAGAACTTCTGTCTTCACCCTGCCTATTGGGTGCTTACATGGGTCTGGAGGTGAGAACTTCTGTCTTCACCCTGCCTATTGGGTGACTTTTACATGGGTCTGGAGGTGAGAACTTGAGTCTTCATCCTGCCTATTGGGTGCTTTGCTCACTGAGCACTGTCCAGCCCCTTTATCAGACTTTTGTGAAGACAAATGTTCTAGTTTTTAGATTTGAATACATGTATTTAGGTCTAATTTTTTCCTCTCTTTGATCCCGAATATACTGTCTGGTTCATCCTAAGTTGAGACATAGGGCAAATGACCTGTTTTAAATGCCTCCCATTTATATTTGTTAGGAATTCTATGCTTAGTGTTTCTTGTCTAATTTGTTTTCTCTGAAGTGAATACTTCTGCGATCGTTGCTTCAGTGAAATATTTCTAATAGATGATATTAATTTGCAAAACACAGGACAGGATTTTTAAAGATGTTCTCTGCTATCTGTTTCCCTCTCCTACACTTCAGATAGTCAATGGAACAAGATTAGTGAAGTGGGGAATTGTATCAATTATATGTATACGAGTAATGTGGATATAATACATAACATATGTAGAGAGGAGACTGTATGTATACAGCTATATAGTTTAAGAAATTAAAAGCTCTGTTAGCACTTCTAGATTTTTGTCATGACTTCAAATATTTGTCATCACAATCTCCATAGCTATGCTTTCCATAGCTAATTTCATTAGCTATGCTTAGATACTAGTTTAGTTGTTTGCAGGTTAAAGAGTGTAATAGAAACATTGTGGTACATTTGTTTACATTTACTTATTTTTATGTGTTTGTATGTATGTGGATTTTGTTCATGTGTGAGTACAGATAGGTACATGCCATGGTTCATGAATGAAGGTCAGAGGACAGTTGAACTCAGGGTCAGGATGCACAGAAAGTGTCATTTCCCTTTGGGCCACCTCATTGGGCCTACTTTGTTACTATTAAAAATTTAAAGTGAGCCACATAGTATGGTTCACGCTTTTGGTCCCTATTTGGGAGGTTAAGGCAACAAGATCCCCATGTTTCAGGCCAGCCTAGGCTGCTACATAATGAGGTCATGAGGTTAGCCTTTGCTATGGGGTGGGATCTTATTTAAGAAAACAAAGTACTAGAACTGGTGAGATGGCTCAGGGGTAAGGATGCTTGCAACAAAGCTGGGTGACTCAGGATCAGGCAGTGGAACCCACAGGATGGGATGAGAGAATTGATTCCTTCAAGTCATCTGCCATGAGCTCACAGGGGCAAATGTACACACACACACACACACACACACACACACACACACACACACACACACAGACGACAGACAGACACAAAAATTAAAGACAAATGTGCACATCTTTAAAATAACAAACCTAACTATGCCTTGAGTAATGGTGCCTTGGCAGGTAAGAAACTTATGTTTCTTATCAGGTAAGAAATATCACCAGATTCTGACTCTTACCTTTTAAATTTATGTTAATTTTCTTAATATTTAACTAGCATCTCTTAGATATTTGTAAACCAAAACTTATAAATGACCATGAATTTATAACTCTGATTTTTGAAGATAATATAAAGAAACTAGCATTAAGTTTTGTTTTCTTGTTTCATAGTAACAAATTATATTATTATAGAATTTCAGAAATTTGTTGTTAAAGGAGTCTATTGCTAATGGACATTCATAGCTAAACAGAAGGAAATTAGTAAGGTGGTGTATGATTTACTGAAGCCTTCCTAAGCATATGTTTAAAGGCCCATTCTTAACTCCCACTTCTAATGGTTAGTGATTATCTTGTGATTATAGGGTTATTTATACAAACTGTTGAAAGTTTGCCTTTTCTTGTAGAAAAAAATTGTTATTTTCATATCCTGAGGTAATATTAGTGTTTTGCCTTTTTATTGTTCTGTTTTGTACACTTTTAATTCTTTGATTATATCACTAAATATTGTTCCAAAATGCTTTACCAATGTAGGATATTGCCCATATGATGATCACTTGGTCAATATTTTGCCTATTTAATAGGTGGAAAACCTTGTTTTCATTTTTTGTAATTATTTTAATTACTCTTGGATTGAACTTCAGGTGTTGATTGGCATTTTATATATCTACTTAAGTGGCCTTTGCTTAAAATGTTTCTAAGCACTTCTGAATCCGGGAACTCTTAACGAGCCTGCTGTTTGCAGTGAGTTGCTAAAGATCTTAGTAGAACAGCCACACAGAGCGGAAGGATCTCCTCATCACTTCCAGTGTTAAGTTCCATTTCTACTAGACTAGATAGAGAGGAGGTCACTCTTGGTTGTGAGGCATTTCTTCATTTACTTAAGTTTTCTGGAAAAGGTAAATCATAAGTATTATCTGCCACTGCCGTCTGTTGAAGAGGATACTAGAGGCATGCATGAGAAAACTATAAATATTTTTTGATAAATAAATGTGATAACAACTACACCCGAATGTAATAGTTAAATTTTTATCAGTAATTTGCTTCTGTAAGTTCTTTCTTATAGTGAGATTTCCAAATACTATGTATTGTAGAGTTTATAAAATACATCATGTACATTACATATTTAGTCCAATAATAACTATAGAAGATGAATGAGAGTACTGTTTTGATGTGAAGAAATGAGTATGTACTAAATATATAAAATGAGCATCCTGGGGGCATTATAGCTCACAAGGGTTCAGCCAGTGCTTATATCCAGCTCTTTGCAGACAGACTCTGTGATTTCTGTTCTCCTCGTGTTGGTTAATTTGCACTATAACAAAACATGAAGCCAATAGCTTTAACAGTCTTTGCAACACTTGAGATCCATGGACAGTTGCAAAGTCCATCAAATCACAGTGCTTTTATTCATAAACATAGTAATTCTTCTCTTTATGAACTTTATTGCATGATGTGATACCATGTGGTAACTTGAAAACTAAGAGGCATAGATAAACCTTTCACTGATTTTTCTATTCCATCTATGGAGGTTACTAAAAACTAACAATTTAATAAAGTCTGCATATCTTTTTATTTAACATGTTTATTGTACACTGACTGTATTGGGCACTGTGCTAAATGACTAAAACAGAATGCAAGACACAACTCAATGGATGAATGAATCTTTCAAATTCTGTCGGGTAACTACATGGATTTTACTTTCTCACACACTGTAAAGAGGAAGTGAGGTCATGAGGAGAAGGTACAGTGCAGGACAGAATCTAAACCTGAAGACTTGCTTTGCCATTTGATGCACTAAGAATTAGAAGGACAAGGGAAAGGTAGTACTGGCGAGGGAGAGTAAGAAGTGCCATTGAGGGATGTTGAGGAAATAGGAGCAAACCGGACAGTAGGGTCAGTAGTATGTGAGTTATATGGAGAGAGTATAAAATAAATCTCTGAACAAGCCAGTTGATGAAATTTTGGTTAATTCAAGGATTCATCTTAAAAATTCATTTCAGTGATATCTCTGTGCTTAGGCCACTTTTGAAATTCTTACTGTGATCTGCCCCCAGATCCAGTTTTCAGACACAGAAGAAACATTTTTTTAAACAATAAAACATGCTTTATTCTATATTTATGTAAGTTATCAGGCTGTTTCAAAAGAGCTTTATTTATAAAAATTAAATCTATCCACAAGAACAGTTATTTAGCTAGTAAACCACATATTGTAAGCCATGAAATTAAGCCAAAAGCAGTAAGAATCTTAAAAATATATGCTTCCATTTTATAAAAATTGACCATTTTAAGATCAAAATTATCACGTTATGATCAGAGTCCTAAAAACACACAGCATGTAGGGTTTCTTCTGATTGAGGTAGATGGAAGAAACATACTTAAACTTACTATGCATTAAAATGTAGAGTTGCTTTCTCTTAATTGAATCTCCCTGTTTAGGTCACTGGGTAATAGTTTTCCTGTTCATCACTAGAGAATGGCTTATTTATAGTAGGTTTTGTATATGTGCCAAAGACTGTGTGCACATATATAGAAAATAGAGAGCAGGGACACATGAAATGGACAACGTGAAGACTCATTCCAAATATTCTTTTAAAAACTGTGCAGTCATTAAAGTCCTGTTTTCCATTCTCTATAAAATGGTAGCAGAACTAACATATAAAGTATTTTCTGGGCAATAAAAATAGTTAAAAGGCCCTTGAAAACTGAAAATGTTCTTTATGAATGGACATGTGTGTGTTTGACAAATAGATTGATGGTCACCTATAAAATATGAAGTAATGACATCAAAATAAGGGCATTCTTAGTTTAGGTCAAAGCTTGAGCTGAACATCTTAGATAAATGGCCCTATATATGGAACCACCTAAGATTTCATCTGAGACAGTTATTGGCAGTGGATGCATGCTGATTTGAGAGTGTTCTAAGACCATCGTTGGAACCTTCAGGAAATAGGCTCTTATACTGAAATAAATCGAGAATAATTGATAAAATATCTCTGATCATGGTTACATTTTTTAATTTATGGGAAAGATTTTATATAATGTGTCATTTAGTTGGATTTTAATTAAGATGGTAAAATATTTTTCTATAATTACATAACCCACTATATCGTCACTGTATGGAGTCTTTAAAAAGAGACCAGAAGGAACACTATTCACTTTTCTTTAAAAATAATTTAGGGTGGGTTAAAAAAGAAATTAGTATGACCGAGTGCACGTTTTCTGAGTGTACTGTGCTGCAGAGTTACAGCCTGAAAGCTGTAGGTGGTAGAAGCCTGTTGTCTGTCATAGTCTCATTACTTCGTGATATTGAAAGGAGAACAGAGCACTTATTTTTAGTGTTTCAGTCCTGTGCAGTAGCTGGAAGAGACACATTCTCTGGCTGAAGTCATTCGTTTTTCAGAAAAGAGAAAGAGACTGGAAAAAATGCATAATTTCTCTTCTTTCCCAGTAGCAACATTGAGAAGATACCTTGTCCCATTTTTTATTACTTACAAGATTTTATTGCCGGCAGCCAGATGTGCAGAAACTCCTGACGACAGCATATATTCGTTGCGTGTTTTTAATAGGCTTAGAGAAATATGAGTAGAGTACATGAAAGCAGCCCAGCCTCACACTTCAGCTGGGAATGCCCAAAAGCTCACTGCTGTTTAGAATTCTTGCTACAGTCAGGAGAACGCCGAAAGCTGCACGAGCCCGAGTCTCCTCCGACTGAAGTAGAAGAATAATGACTGTACAATTAACCATCAACCTCTGCTCATTTAAGCACAGTTTTCACAGAGCTCAGGAGAAATATGGAACTTGATTGGCATGTTTTTATTTGATGGTGTCTGCGAATAGATGACTTTTAAAGACAGGTGGTAAGGAAAAATAAGAGGAGGATAAAAGGAAAGAAAATGCAATTTGAGACATTGCGCCAGGTCTGCAATTCTGTTCTATCTCATTTCCATGGGGTTTTTTCATCCCCACCAAATATTATACAGAATGAGCTTTTTGGACAAACGCTGAACAATGCAAGGTAAGTAAGGCTAAAGTATATTTTTTCTAATATTATTTTCAGAGTAGTAATCTTGTATGTCTATGACATTGTTTGCCTTGAGGTATTAGTAATATGGGTGCTGTTTTTTTTTTTTTAAGTAAAATACGGCATTTACATAGCATTCTTAATTTGATTTTAAGAAGGAAAGTCTCTTATTTTTTAGGGCATATTGAGGATATTAAATGTAAGTAGATTGACCTCTGAAACATAATACAGATCAGGCTGTTTCACTATCTCTTTCCTAATAAATAAAATGATTAATTTAAAATGCCTAATAGATGTTTTTCCTGCAATCATGGTAGTGATTGCATTGCACATATAAGCATGGCACTGTATAATCATGTGTGATTTGTTGGAAAATATGAATAAGCAATCATGCGTGCTCTTGTAAAACATGCAGAAGATGATTTCTGGCCTGAGACATTTCTCTATGCAGGGCAGATCAATACTCACTCTTAAATAGGCTGGCTTGTGAGACTGCAGGCAATGTCGTGTGTTAGGTTTGCTTCTTTGGGAGGATTCTTTATTTTAAATTTCTACTGCTCTCTCAACTGATCTTTTTTTTTTTTGTGGTGAAGGTTGTTCAGTTATGAACATATGTTCTAGATGGTTTTTCTGGCTCACACTAACCGAGGTATTCTACTGAGGAGAGCTTTAAAAATGCAGTTTTATCACTAGGCTCTTCCCTCATTGAAGTTGTTCAGCTTTTGAGACTCTTTCCTGTTTTATTCCAATATTAATAAAAAAACATACCCCATTTAGGCAAAATATACACAGGGAAGGACTGAGAAAGATGTCTGATAACACAGAAATGCCCTGAAATTTTCTAGAAATTGATGGAGGGGCTAACAGTGCTTAGAGTACTGAATGGTTTTATCGATCTACTTCTTTCAGGACCTCTGAATACTGTGAGGCAGCCCATTTTAGAGATTAAAAAACCCCTCATTATACATTATGTATCTTCATATAGAAAGTGAAAAGGATGCCCTGAAAATGTATTGTCACTTAAAAATTTTCTTGGTGGCAAATATATTTGACCTTTTCTATTTGTATAGAGGTTTTTTTTTTCCCTTAGTGAATGGACATTTTTTTCATTGTTTCCTTTAAGACTTATCTAAGAAGTGATGGTGTATGAAATGCTGGGCTGTTCTACAGTAGGCTCTTTATTTTAAGACATTGTTTTCTTATTCTGCAACATATTACCTTACTTTCTTTAACTTACTGTAAAATTATATATATTGTGTCATTTTAAAATAAAAGTAATATGTGGCTTTCTAAAAATTTCCATGATCAAGCTACCAGAGTTTTAGAATGAATGCTCTTTTATAGTCTTCTCTGTATGGTTTTGATATGGAGAGTCCCGTGTGCCTCGGTCCATGCTCCCTGGAGAAGCTGTGTTGTAGCAGCATGGTGGGCACAGGTCCTCAGTTAGTGTTGGCAATGTGCCCATTGCTCTGCCATTGCCTTGGCCTTATTTTGCGTTGTTGTTGACATGTTTATAATTTCAGTGCTCTTATTAAATTCTGGCATTTTATTTTGGCACAATTAAAGAATAGGTTGTGAAATTTCTAGTGCTTTCATCAATCAATATTGTTTAGTTTTCTCAGAAATACTAGTAAATGATGAATTTATTCCATTTTAGGAAAAAATGCTTTTATAAGTTCTTAATGTCTTATTCTTTAAAAAAACATGCCATTAATTTACAAATTGCTCTTTAGAAATAATCAGCTACTTCATTTATGTTTATGATCAAGCAAAAGCATTTGTGCACATAGTTATTTTGGAAGTATGGAGAGTGTGAAATAAGTACATGAATTCCCAATGTGTATTACCACATTTAACAGTTTTGGTTATATTTTGTGTTTAGATTAGATAAATGGATTGCTTCAGTTTTCTTATTCTGCTTCAGTTCTCCTAAAAAGAAATGCCTGTGCCTCAGCAAAATGTTACAGTTAATGTTGAAGCAAACCCAACCCCACTATACTATTCCAGTTTCTGTCTTCCACAACTTCATGGAAGGAGGAGCTGAACTGTCAGCTGAGGGTGCACTCAGTGGGGCCTTCCCGCTGGTCTGCACGCCAGTGCCTCCGAGTCCCTCAGTTACATAAGCCACTTCAGTTGGGCTTGGTATGTGAGTAGTACAGTTTTCTTCTTAGATTAGTTGAATGGAAGATTCAGAATTTGTGCTGAGATATTAGTTATAATATTTGAAGTGACAGGAAAATAACGTTGTAAATTAGGCCAAATAATTTTATTCTGAATTGCTTTTTAGGAGAAATTACTAAAATTCGATGCATCCATTGTGGGAAAATCCATTATGAAAAGGGGACCTTGCCTGGCAGTTTTTAAATTAAAGACTTTTCTTAGGTACCATTCCTGTTTTCAAGCGTGTAACTCAACATGTATCGGCTTTTTGGTGGCAATGAAGTTGTTTTCTATGACATATTAGCAATAAAAGGTTAAAAGCTGAACATCTTTTTAATGTGCTCTAAAAACATTTCTAAGTTCAACTTGTCAAAGAAGGAAAGATTTTATGAATGCCAGTAATACTGTGCAAATCATAAATCACTGAACTGGAGATTAATATGGATTGCCAAATCATTTCATTAGCTATAACTAGTAGATATTTATTAGATTATTTAGAGTAGTTTTTGTTTGGAAACCATATAGTTTAACTGTCATGCTTCAGGCTGAATGTTCTTAGTTGGTTCTCTCTTCTTTATGGGCCTTCAGTACCATTTTAGAACATCAGGGAGGCAGGAGATACGATCTGTTCTTCAGCAGCTAAGATGAGACAGCTAATGACCCAGCAATGAAAACGGAAAGTGCCTGGATTCTGGTAAACCACTGCTGATGGCTTTTAAGGAAATTCTTGTCATCTAGTCTTCTCATTGTGAGCTCGTTTTCCCACAAATTAAACCGTGAATTACTTGAATCAGCAGTATACAAGTCCTCAAGTGCTGATTTCATCATGAAATCTAATTTTTAAGTTTTGCGACCCTGGCTTTGGAATTAAGGTTAAATATGTTTAGACTCCAGAAACTGTCTATGACAGAGGGCACTGCATTGAGTTAACAGTTGCTATGGGCAGCACTCAAACGAACATAATAACAATGACTTGTTTTGTAATAAAATTAGGTAAAAGTATACTTTATTCTCTAAATTTTTCTCTTTGTTGGTTTTTAGCATTGTCATACAGTGGAGAAATACGTATTTTCCTTTAGATGCAATTATTGTTTTGGTCATTAAATGTGTGACAGTCAGTTTGCTGTTCCATCTGACCAGATAGGGGCACAATAAGACTGGAATTTATTCAGAAAAGATACTATAAATACTTTTCTCTCCACTGTGCATATATGCAATGGGATATGCAGAATTTTTAAACTAAGATAAAAACCAGTAGAGTAAGGACTATTGTTTTTGTTGGCATTTCTAATGGTAAGTCCAGGAACTGCGTGGGCTAATTTAGCTGGAGTAGACCCATCTTAGACCTATTGTCCTTGATTGCTGTTAGTGCTACTTTTGTCTCACAATGTGTTTGGTGGTAAATGATAGACCACTATGTAATAAAATGAATTATAAATCTTTAACTTACCTAATGGAAATACATCATTTCTATTGTAACATTACAACAATTCTAAACATCAATGTTTTGCATGATTTTATAAAATAAATGTTTATTTAGAATGGTAGTACTTATGGTCAAAGCATTTAATCCTTTACAGACCATTTACTATTGCTTTGGTTTATTATGAAACCACTAATTTGTGTTCATAAATTTTGGCACGGGCACTGTTATTCATGCCTGAGCATTAATGATTGCTCTGACATTGAGGGAGCAGCATGCTTTCTTTTCAGAGCTTGAGGATGCACTCTGCACACTGTGTGCATTGTTGTGCTTGGCACAATCATAGCACAATAATTTTTCATTTTAGGAATGCATTTCCTGGACCGTCTATATTCAGGGGCATAAAGAATTGAATTCATCATGAAATGTAATTGTTAATTTTTGTGATCCTGTCTTTAGAAGCAAAAGGAAATATGTTTGGATTCTAGAAACTATCTTAACATGCACTGCATTGAGTTATCAGTGGACACAATTTATATATATATAAACTTTATTAAGTATATTTGTAATCATTGTTATAGTCATGGAAGGTTATTTTTACAATTGTTTGTGTTTGATTTCTGAGAGAAATGACTTGAGTCAGATATGTATATCATTGACATTTTTACAGAAATATTTATTATGACCTTTGATTGTATATCATGATTAACATGGATGCTTAATAATTATATTGGATATATTTAAGTGATTTCTTCAATGACCTAACTTACAAAGCAACTGCTTTTGATGATAACTGATAGGTTAATATAAATTGCAATTTCGTTACCAATTTATAATAATCTTAGTGAAGTTAAGCCAGTTATTAGTAACTTTACAGATGCTGATGCTGTTCGTGGCATGGTAAAATGCACTTATTTAATGTGTGCTGTGGTCCTCTGAGCTGTCTCTATAGCTATTTATAAATTACTCACAAAAATTTATGACCTCAAGAAAGTCAGTCCTTGGAGGCATGTGCAATTTGAATTTTGATTCTGAAATTTGAGATATTCGATGTGATTCTAAAACATGGCTGAACACTTCTTATGGGGAACTTTAACCGTTGCAGCATGAACACTCTATTTTTGTACAGTACTTTAAGGTCGTACTTCAACAGAGAAGATGCTTTCTTTGGAGTTTAACTCAGAACTATATGTTGTTTAGAATGTGAGGCACAAGAATCATGTTGAGTTATAAGAAACACAGTTTGAAACTTTTCTGGTCCACCACTGTCATATTACTCTTGAACAAACTAAAGTCCAATTGCTTAAATAAAACTCAAGATTTGGATGAACTTATATCCGTGTCAACTTTTTCATCTTTTTTTTTTGGTTTTTCGTGTCAGACAGGGTTTCTCTGTATAGTTTTGCGCCTTTCCTGGAGCTCACTTGGTAGCCCAGGCTGGCCTCGAACTCACAGCGATCTGCCTGGCTCTGCCTCCTGAGTGCTGGGATTAAAGGCGTGCGCCACCACCGCCCGGCAAACTTTTTCATCTTTTACTGTGAGACTTTTGAAATACTGATTTCCCCCTGACTTTCTATGGCACTTGTAGCTGTATGGTTGGGTGTTTTGCTTTGTGTCCCTGCTTATTCTCTGTGCTCACAGGTGCATGTGTACCTGTTAGGAAAACCAACACATATGCTCTTATAATTGCAGTTAAAATTATGTGTGTTACATACGTATATTACCCTTCGCTGATGCATAACATTCCATTTTGTGAACACACCACGATATTACATAAATCTTTAGTCTGGACAGATAAGTTTATGAATTTCTAAAATTGGAATTTGTAGATTACGGGGCATTTTATATACTTAGTCTTATAATGGTAGACCATTTTATAAAATGGTTGTACTCTATAAGCTTCCATTGACATGTCTGAATTTCTGTGGTAAAAATACTTTGACAAAAGCCACTGAACTGAAGGGTTTTACTTGATTATTGTTCCAATGGTTATATAGTCCATCATGCTGGAAAGGAGTGGAGACAAGATCAGAGGCTGCCAGATCACACTGTGTCTGCCTTTGGGAAGCTGAGAGAGAGAACAAGACACCAGGCCAGTCTACAAAGGCTGAGGCTCACTCCGGGTCCATCACATAAAGACTTCACAAACAGCCCTGCCTGCCAGGACCAAGTGTCCAGCATTCCCATTTGAACACAGCACTTCTGACACACTTGTGATCCCATTGGCTGTGGTTATTACTATTTTTACTTCAAGGCAACAGTAGTTCTTGATATTAGTTATTCTATGTTTGTCATTTTAATGTCATTTCCTTTTAAGCACTTTTTAAAAAATTTTCCCGATAGCTAACTATGTACATGAACAACTTTTTACGTGTTTATTGGCCGTTTGTATATGCTTCTCTGTGGGGCATCTGCCCTCTTCTTACAGTTTTTATTTTCTATGGGCTATTTAAAAACATTGTCAACTCCTAAGTCAAAAACCATATTCTATTTACCTTTTATTAGACTGAATTTTAGATTTTTAGATCACATCAACCACAGATTAAATTTTGTTCCTATAATGTTAGCAATGGGGGAGAGATTCATGTTTTTCCAGATAATAGTCAATTATCCTCCTGTGGGTTGCTGAAAGGACTTAAGGATATGTCTCCTATTGGACTGTTTGGACTAAAGCTAGCGTAGACAATTGAATCATTGTATAAAAGTGGCTCTCCTTCCGAACTCCCCTTTCTGTTGTATTGGTGTATTTGTGCATTTTGTGTAGCACTCTAATTTTTATAGTAAACTGAGTCAGTTATTTGTCTTACACTTGTATTCTTTTCATGTTAAGTTGGTGTCTTTATACATGCTTATCTATTCTTTTTTTTTTTTTTTTTTTTTTTTTGGTTTTTCGAGACAGGGTTTCTCTGTGTAGCTTTGCGCCTTTCCTGGAACTCACTTGGTAGCCCAGGCTGGCCTCGAACTCACAGAGATCCGCCTGGCTCTGCCTCCCGAGTGCTGGGATTAAAGGCGTGCGCCACCACGCCCGGCTATGCTTATCTATTCTTAACTCACAGTCCCTCCATTACCCTGTCTTACACTGCTCTTTGGACCTCTTCCTCCACACAGTCGATCTGCTTTTATGATGTATATATCTATATATTATATAAATCTAGATTCCTTATATGAGAGGAAACAGGTAATATTTTTTCTCTCAGTTTGGGTTATTTTGCTTAAAATGGTGACCCTCAGTTCTATGGATTTCCATGCAAATACTATTATTTCATTCTTTCTGATGAAATAAGATACCATTGTATAGATATATCATGTTTTCATTTAATTATTTAATCTTTAAAGTGTGTGTGTGTGTGTGTGTGTGTGTGTGTGTGTACGGACAGGCCCATCTGTGTGTGAATGTGGATGTGCAGGTGAGGGGCATGTGTGTCAGGGGTCACAGGAAAACCTTGGGTGTTGGTCCTTCCACCTTGTTTGAGGCAGTGGCTTCATTGTTTGTTGCAATGCATTCCAGTCCAGCTGTCCTTTGAGCTTCCAGGAATTCTCCTGTCTCTGCTTTCCATTTTCCAGTAGGAGCTCTGGGATTACAGATAGCTGCTTTTGTGTATGTTAAGGGGATTAGAAATCAGATCCTCAGATTTGAGTGGCAAGTGTTTTATCTACTAAACTGTCTTGCCAGCCCATAGGCAGATTCCACATCCTGGCTATTGTGAATTGTGTGTAGTGAACTTAGATGTGCAAGTGTCTGTATGGTACACTGACTTCTGTTCTTTCAAGTATATTTCTAGAAGTGGTGGTGTTGAGTAGTTATACTTTGAGGCGATTGTATGTGTGTCTGTTGTGTGAGTGTGCTCATGTGGATGCAAGAAGATGATGTTGAGTTTCTTCTTAAGTTGTAAGATAGAGTTTCTCTTTGAACTTGGACATTCTGATTTGGGTACACTGGCCTGCTGGTATACTCCTGGTCTTGCTCCCCAGAGCAGCAAGCATTTACCTGACTAGCCAACCCTCCACCACTGAACTTTTTCAGTAACTTTTGTTCCAGGTGGAGACAGGGATCTAGTTTCATTATTTTGTATGCAGATGTCCATGTCCGCAGCATCATTTGTTCAAGTGCTTATATTTATGTTAATACACAGTTTTGGCAACTTTATTGAAAATCAAGTTGCTCTAGCTGTGTGGGTTTATTTCTGTGTCTTTATTCTGCGCGCGCGTGCGCGCGTGCGCGCACGCGCGCGCGCGCACACACACACACACACACACACACGCATGCGTGCTGGTTCCGTGCTGTTTTTCTTACTAAGCCTGGAATACAGTTTGAGATCAGGTATTGTGACATCTCCAGTGTTATTCTTACTGTGACATAGTCCTGATGTTGTATACGTTGTCACTACAAAATTCACTCCCCAGTTGTTACAGATGTTTTGTAGATTTGTTTTGTGTTTTGTACACAAAGTCATCTCCTACAAATAGAGACCATTTTTAGTTCTTATACCATATGTATGCCATTTTTCCTGTCTTACAACCAATAATATATTATCAAAAACAAAGTGTTGTAAGTTTGCAATGATGGTGTTGTCCTTACATTTGACTTTAAATATTTTTGAGGATTTGCTTAAAATATAAATAGCATGAATTGCCTTCTATCAGGTAATATAATGAGTGTCTGACATTGTCAAGTCAGAATAACTGAATACTAACTCTTCCACTTCAGTGTGTTGCTGACCAGGTATGTGGGTTCTTTGAAGAATTGTTTGTGATTGCATTGCAGTATTGGCCTCTATGAGTTAAAACATTTCTGACATGATGTAAATGGATAGTCTGAGTATTTTTTTAATTACTTTATTTAAACACGTGAACTTTTCATTTCTAGTTATTCTTTTGTGTGTCAGGTTTTTATTTTAACTTAAAGTTGCATCTTGAGCCTTTGTGAATTGGCTTGTTGGATTTAAACTGGGCAATTGAAATGTGATTTTTTTGTGCAATAAAAATCCAAACAAAAGTTGTGAAAGTCTACTAGTTTACTTTGTTTTTGTTTTTGAGACTGGGTTACCCTGTGTGTGGCCCTGGCCTTCCTCGTACTTGCCCTGTAGACCAGCCAGACCTCAAACTCACAGAAATCCACCTGCTTGTGCCTCCTGAGTACTGGGATTAAAGGTGTGTGCCACCACTGCCCAGTTTAGTAACAACTTTTTAAAATCATGAATAAGTTGGGATTTATGAAATGCTTTTTCTATGGCTGTTGGAACTGTATATTAGTTCCCTGTACTCTGTTAACAATGTGAATTATGTTTTACTTTTAATTAAACCAACATTGCATTTCTGGGTAAATCCCACTTGGTAATGGTATGTTATTCATTATATTATTATATATATATTGCCGCTTTACCTTTTCTATGGTTTTGGTAAGTATTGCCTACATCTGTGTTCATAAAAGATCCTTTATAGTTTTTTTTATTGGAATATAACATCTTTTGCAAGTTTTCCATTAAGTTTATTTACATAAGCACATCTTATTTTTAAAAATAACTTTAACACTGTTTGCCTTTTTTAAAAAACAATTACTTTATTTTTTGTGTACGAGTATTTTACCTGCATGTATGTATTTGTGCCAAATACATGCCTGTTGCCTCTGGAGGCCAGAAGAGGGTGTTGGATGTCTTGGAACTCAAGTTCTGGATAGTTGTGATCCACCATGTGCAAGTCAGGTCCTCTGTTAGAAGAGCAGGTGCCCGTGACTGCCGAGCTCTGTCCAGCCTAGCAAGCTCTCTTCTACAAAGAACATTTCTTCAGATTTCAGTGCAGTTAGTGATGTCCTTCAATCCAGGTCTGTTTTCTTTAGATATTTGCTTCACTTTTGTTTGGTTTTCTGCTCTTTTAAAAGTTGGGTGACTGTTTTTGGGAAATCTATTTTACTACAGTTATAGTGCCATTAGATTTAGTTGGTTGTGTAAACTACTTAATGTTTGTTTCATGTCATTGAATGTATCGTGAACTTTTCAACCATATCAATCCATTCCCTCTTTCCTTTGACCTTCTATACGTCTTTTTTCATTTCCATGCATTATATACTTTTATGACAGTGTTACAAATTTTCTTTTTTCCTTTTTGTTTTTTTGAGACAGGGTTTTACTGTGTTGTTTTGGTGCCTGTCCTGGATGTCACTCTGTAGACCAAGCTGGCCTCGACAGAGATCTGACTGGCTCTGCCTCCCGAGTGCTGGGATTAAAGGCGTGTGCACCACTGCCTCCTGGCACAGATTTTCCTTTTAGAAGACTTTTACTAATCTTTTGTAACTATTCATATACTATTCATTTCAATAGTTTCTCTTTCTGTAGACTCCTCAACATGGAGAATTTCTTAGTATTTCTTGAAAAGTAGATTACTTCTCTACTATTATTACCTGGAAAACCTTTAATGTTCTTCCTTGTGATTATTTTCACTGCGTGTAGACAGCTATGCTGATTTCAAGTTGAAGTTCTGTTGCTTTCGTGGTCTTCCCAGTTTCCGGTGGATAAGTAAGTCGTTCAACATCACTGCTGTGCTGTCTTGAGGCTCTCGTGACTGCTGCCACAGCTTGCTCTTCATCTTCTGTTTGTCACAGCGTCACTTTGACACACTTGGACACGGTGTGTGTTGTGTTTCAGATTTTGCATTTCTGAGTATCTGTCTCACTCTGATTTGATAATTCTTGGCTGCTGTGCAAATCTTTTATCTCTCTATAAAGATTTTTTATTCCTCTGATTGGCTAATTAAATGTATCTGTTTGTAGATTATCTTACAGTTCCTGTAATTTTTCGATGGAATGCATCCTCCCCTTTCAGATAGAAAAATGATGATTTTACATACAGTATATTCTGATGGTGGTTTCCCTCCCCAACTCCTCAAAGTCCTTCCCCCACTCCTCACCCACCCACTCCCCTCCTTACCCTCCCACTCCCCTCCTCTTTAGAAAACAAATTTAAGATTCTTATCTGTTCTTTTATGATCAACAAGATAAAAAGCTTAGTGAATTTTTAATTACATGTTTTTTATTTTTTAAAATTGCCATTTCATTTTTTATCCTTTTTTTTGTAATTTCTTATCTTTTTACTATTTTCTTTCTCATTATGAGTCTTTAATCTTTATTTCCTTGGACATTGTTGATATAGGTAGTGGCGTGAAACATCCTTCTTTGCTAATTTTAATATCCAGGTTGTATCTCCTTCAGTTTTAAGTGGTGACTTTTTCATGTATTAATTAAGTTTTGAATTGTGTTTTTCATATATGGAGTTGTCTTTGGACATGAAAATGTTTTATCTGTTTTCTGGAGTGTGGTTTGATGCAGGATCTTGAGCTTTACCACGAACTGTGTTTTCCTTGAGGTGATGGTAGCTGAAATGTTACTATTTTAATTTTATCTGATTTGTATATAAATGTTTGATTAGAGTGAAAAGAAAAAGAACAGGAATATTTATTAGAATAAGGAATACTTATTCCTTACATTCTCATGAGATGTACTTCCAGTTCAGTGGTTTTCTTCTCTTCTTTTGAATCAAGGTCTCAGATATGACAAGCTTTTCTTAAATTCTCTGTGAGGCCGAATGTGGGATCAAACCCAGGCCTTTGTGCATGCTAGGCAAGCACTCTATCAGCTGATCTACATCCCCAACCCACAAAAAAATATTTTGTACAGGAAGTTTTAAAGAAAATTTCATGATGTTTATAATTAGAATGAGTAGGCTAAAGATGAAATTCTAGTTTTTAGAACAATGTCTAAGCTTAAAATATGACTATCCGTGATTGTGAACAGTTTTTAAAAAATTTTAAATCCCCACACCTTATTTTTTACAATCTATTTCTGAACATTACTCTTTTTTGTGTGTTCTTCTATGGTACACCTTAATTTCAAAATGAAATGTGGCAATCATAAGAATAGAACTTGCTGCATTTTCTAGAAAAACTGAACAGCTTGTTCTAAGAACTATTTACACAAAATGCAAATCTGAAGATGAAAATACATTTGAAGCTTAAAGCAGTGTGTGCTTTAAAGAATATTATCCAGTTCCTATGAAGTGCATACAGGGGAGGAAATGCTTGTGTGTATTCTTTACTATTGGTATTGTAACAAATGCATGCAGGAACAGCTTCAACTAAATGAAGTACCAAGTTGGATTATATAATGCAAATATTATAATTCTTCACCTGCTTATGTGTAAGTCATAATTTTTTTCTACTTTGTCATTGATTCATTTTCTGTTTTATAATAACAAATGACTACAAGTTGAATGAGCTAAGCATTTCTTTATTGTCTTGCTGTTTTATAATCAGAATCCCAGTTGTACTCAGATGGATCCTAGGGCTGAACCCCAAGGATAGAATGGCCATCTGACAGCTTCTGGGAAGAGTTTATTTCACCTGGCTTCGGATATTTGGCAGCATTTAGTTATTCCCAGTTGTCACACAAAGTCCCCATTTCTTTGGGAATTGTTGGGGGCAGTGTTGTTTCTTAGTGTTAGAGGTCTCTTATAGTCCTTGAATTAGGGTTCCCTCATCCTTCAAAGCCATTCATGATTGGCATGTCCAATCCTAATGCTTGGAATATTTCTTATTTTTTTTCTACTGCTAGCAAGAAAATATTTGTGCTGTTCAAGGAATCCTGTGATTGAGTTGAAGTATTGCAAGTTATATTTCATTTGTTGAACTCTGAGTCAATGGATTAATAACCTTAAAACCCATGTTAAGAAAATTTCTTTCTATCAAATGACACAATGCAGTCGCAAATTCAGTGCCATATTGAAGTCATATGGTTTTACATGGAAATTTAGAATTTGAGATAAAACATTTTCAGAATTTTCTTACCAGACAGCATAAGAAGAAATATTTAAATTGAAATCATACACATTGGTAACAGATCATAAATTAATACAATTTGGATGCTTAGACTAGTAGATTACAATATTATCTTTAATCCTAATTCTGTATGTTTATTTTCAACAAAATGGTTTGATATCTCCCCCCACCCCGTGTGTGTGTGTGTGTGTGTGTGTGTGTGTGTGTGTGTGTGTGTGTGTGTGAGAGAGAGAGAGAGAGAGAGAGAGAGAGAGAGAGAGAGAGACCCAAGGAGTTTCATTAGGGTTAGTTACAGGGGCATACGTGAGGTTTTGTAGTTTTTTTGAGTCCTTATATATTCTGGGTAATAATCCTTTGTGACAAATATTTTTTTACTGCCATTTTTATTATGCTTACCTTAACTTATCAATTTAGAATTAGCAGGCTATAATCTTACATAGTAATTTTCAGTAGAAATGAGTAAGTTCACTTGAAAGCTATCTAATTATTAATGTTTGATTTGATTGGGATCTTGTAGGAAAATTTTTGTGCTTTTATTAAACTTCTAATTAAAATTACTCCTTTACCTGTTATGTGCTATTTAAACTATTATAGTAACTTACTACTTAGAAGAGATTCAAGTACAATTTTATGAAAATTTGTCTATTTTAATTTATATATATTACTTATTATATAATATGTTTGATGGTACACAAGTGTAGAACGTTAAACTAGTATGTGCAAGTACAGGTCACCATAAATTATAATGTAGAATTCCAGCGTTTGCCTGATGCCCAGGACTATACCAGTATAACAAGAGGAAGCCAAATAAAAATGTGCCCAGCTTTTAAAGTGTTACCTCCTGTCTATTATCATTACCGTTTCCATATTTATCTCAAAAAAGTCAGAGGTTGTGTTAGCAAGTTGGTTGTTTATTCGGGCCTGCATGAGGGCAGTTGTTAGTCTTCTGTACCCAGGTGGCTTTCTTTTTATCTCTTCACCACTGCCACCATCGCTCGTGTTCTGTTTGGTTACTTCTCAAAAGTTAGGTTTTCTTTAACCCTTTTATTTGTGTATGTTTTATGTGTGTGTGTTCATGTCTGTTGTGGTATGTATGCACTTGAATATGTGTGTGTATGCCATGGAGGCCAGAGATTGACACTGGGGTTCTTTCTGATCATTGTCTATTTTATGTTTTGAGACTGTGTCTCTTACAACCTGGAGCTCACCAATTTGGCTAAACTCGCTGGCTTGGAAGTCTCTGTGTGTCTCTGCCCACAGTGCTGCGGTTCTGGTGCCCTGCCCAGCGCACATGGCTTTTCCTGGGGTGTTGGGGACCTAAACTCGGTCCTGGTTGCCCCGCAGTCACTTTAGCTGCCAAGCCTGCTCTCTAGCTCCTGCCCTTTGATTTGATTTTTTCATATAATATATTCTGAGCATGGTATCTCCTCCGCCAGCTCTGCCCAGATCCTTTTCTATCACTGCTCTAGAGGACATGGGACCTGAGAGAGAATGGAGTGGGTGAATGAGGCAGACTAAAGTCTCATGCAATAGCCAGCTTTATTTAGAGCCCCAGACATTTTATACTTTGAGAATTAAGAAAGGTCACATGAGTAAAGTTCTCATGAGTTCAAACTGTATGCAATCTTAAGGACAAGCCGCACATGACAAAAACATTGTTCTGTAAAGGCGTATAAAGGATACTTTAAACATTTCATTGAATAACAACAGCAAGGAATGGGTAATCTAAGGAAACTCACTCCTAACCCCTCCACCTGGGAGGAGCATGAAAACATTCCAAGAACAGTTCCATGTTCTGAAGAAACTGAGGTCACAAGACTCTTGTCTGGTTTTTTTGGGGGGATGTCCTCACAAGCATTTCATTCCTGGAGTGTGTTCTGACATTTGTTACCTCCCTACCCACCCAATTCCATACCCTTTCTTTCTCCCTTTAGAAAACAATCAGGCAAACAAACAAACAAACAAACAAACAAACTGTAATTAAAAACAAAAAAACACAACACACACACACACACACAAAAACAACAACAACAACAACAACAACACATAGTCGGAAACCATAATCTATAAGCAAAAGACTAAAGAGACAGAAATGCCCCAACCAAGCAGTATGAGTCAACAAGTGTGCAGAAATACCAATGAGTTCATTTTGTGTTGGCCTCCACTGCTGGCCGTGGAGCCGACCCTTAAATATGGTTAGTGTACCCAGTGAGGCTCCGTTGGAGAAAACTGATTTTCCTTTGTAGTCGATAGTGATTGCAGACAGCTTGTTGGTTAGGGCTGGGAGCTTGTGTCCACTTTCCCCTCAACACAGGGGCCCTGTCTGGCTTGAACCTGTGCAGGCCCTGTGTGTGCTGCCCAGTCTCTGGTTTCCTAATGTAGAACCGCCCTGTTGTGCCTGGACAATCCTGTTTCCCTGGAGTCTTCCATCTCCTCTCACTCTTAGAATTTTTCTGTCTCTTCTTCAAACAGCTCCCTGAACCCTGAGGAGATGGGTTTTCTTTTTAATTTAGGCTGCCATTAATCTCCTGAAATTCTTCCAGTTCCTGAATGTATATATCTCTCCTCCCACTAAATCCTTTTATAAACTCCTTGCAATTAAAGTGCTTATCTGCTGATGGCAGCATGCTGGTCATCTTCAGTACTGTTCTGCTTTCTGTTCTCATGACTATGGATTCATTTTCCTCCTCTTTACATTTATTGTATGTAGTTTCTTGTGGAGATTCTACTTTGGTGTTTCATTTAGAGGAAGCTCCTCTGTCAGCCAGCTACATAATGGACAACCACCTTGTCAAACTCTACTTTAGGGTTTTCTTGATAGTATTCTCTCTTTTATTTTTCTGTTTTTCTTTTGTCCATTGTCACTTTTTTTTCTTTGTTCTTAGTGCATGGTCCTTGTGGAAACTCAACTGAATGCCCAGAGGTTTTCACAAATACCTTTCTAAGCTTGCTAATGGGACAATTTTGCAGTAGTACACAACTTGAGGAAAGTATTCCCAGCTTTCAGCCCTTCCCAGTGCTTCATCTTTATTGCTCTGGGATATGGTAGTTCATTCAACTGCTGAATAATATATTTTATACAGTTACAGCACATTTTGTGCACTCTTTTTACAGATTTTTTTTTTACAGTTTTGCTTTTGTGAAAGTGTACAAATATTTTTTAATATGTTCCCACAAGTATGTTGGATACGTTCCTCTCCCATGTTACTTGTAGGTGGTGATTCTAAAGTGTTCTCCGCCTGGGTTTTTAGGTCATGGCAGTTCAGTGTACATGCTTCTGCACTATGAGAAAACGTTGGATGACCTAACCAGAGCTGCTAGGAGGGATACTTGTCAGTTTGACTGGAACACATGGTGAGAGGAGAAATGAGCTTTCAATGACTGTACTCATACCAGAATTTTCTTTCTTTTCTGTTAGCACATACTAATTAATTTTTAAAGTAGGCTTTAAAGATGGTATTTTAATACATGTATATAATGTATTTTTACCATATTCCCCCCATTAACTTCTCATTTTCCTCATATTTCTGCTGACCACACTAACTCTTCCCAGCTATTCTCCTCTCTGTGTTTATTCTTTGAGGGTTGCCCTGTGCATTTTTTTTTTAGGATTTCTTAGAGGACCCTGAATGGAGATTATTTATAAGAACATGAACTCCTTACCAGTGTTTACACTAAACTAAAGAAAATGTTTTCACTTCTTCTAGTGACTATAAACTGCCTATAGACACTCAGCGAGGGGGTGAAGTCTCAGGATACCACCCCAGTGAATCCCCCTGCCCACACTGCCACCACCCAGAAGGATGATGTCAGAAGTCCAGTCTTGTTCAGATCTTGTGCCTGTAAACACAACTTCTGTGAAATTAGTAGTGCAGCAGTGTTCTCCTTCACACCATGCTTCTTCCATCTCTTACACTTCCCCTTCTATCAGTGCGGTAGGTGTTCCTGAGCCTTGACGCTGGAGTCCCTTTGGATGGATGTTCCGTTTATGGGAGAGTTCCAACAGTCTCTTCTTTTCAACACCCGTGGGTCTCCCACTGTAAAAAGGAGCTTTTTCTCTGATCAAAGTTTATGTCAGCATTAATATTTGGGCATAAACAAATTTATTTAGCTGGCAATTTTATGTGCATATTTTATCCTTTAGTAAAACAATAGCAATAGCTTTCCTACTGTGGTGCCTTCCCAGACATGGACTTTTGACCAAGCTAATGGTGTTTCTTCCTGTGGAGCGGGTCTGAAGTCAAATTAGAAAACTCTTGGTTACCCTTATCACTGACTTGCTGCTATTGCACCCGTGATTAGTTTTTTGCATAGCTAGATCAGTAATGCGGCACACAGGGTTCACAGCTGAATAAGACTTTTAGGGCATTTCTCTCCCAGCAGTCTGCGTAGCACCTTCTGGCAGAATGTGAGGCTATTGTCCATCTTGGTTCCAGCTTGATTTCTCTGTGCCCTGCTACCAAAGCACATGGTGTCTCAGCAATAGGGTCTTAGGACAACCAAGTGACATGGACTCAGAGGCCTCCATCACTAACTGCTTTCAGGAGGTAGCCCACCTGGTATAGGGGTTTTCACTTAATAACTCATGGCTTCTGGATGCATCTTTATCTCCCAGTATAGAGTATTTTCACTCAGACTTTGTTTTCCTTTTTCTTTTTAGCACCCTTCCCTGTGAACCTTCCTCATGTTAGGAGAGTGTTAGTCCTTGCTGCATGACTTGCACACTGGTAGCATGTGTGCAAGTGTGTCCTTGCTGCATGACTTGCACACTGGTAGCATGTGTGCAAGTGTGTCCTTGCTGCATGACTTGCACACTGGTAGCATGTGTGCAAGTGTGTCTTTGCTGCATGACTTGCACACTGGTAGCATGTTTGGGGTTACGTCTCCTCATTGCTGAATGTTGCCTGAGGAGATTATTGATGTCTCTGGTAATAAGAAATTAAAATTTCTGAACCTCCTTAGAGCTGCTGCGTGGAGATTATTTTGTTTATTTATTTCCAATTAACTAGTTACTACAGCTTCTCCCTCCCAGCCACCTCTAGCAGGAAATTAATTCTTTTTTTACTTTTATCTCACTAAATAATAAATTTTAAGTCTGTAAACTTCATTTCCATATTTATTGCTGATTTCTTTCTTAATAACTATTGTATATGAAGTTGCTTTATTAATTGTCTCTTCTTTGAATCTTTATTCTTAAACAGTGTAAAATTTAGATTTGATGACTTTTTCTCTTGTTGTAAATATTCATTATCAGCAATGAGATTCAAGTAAGTAAGATTTCCAGTCTCCCCAGCCTGATGGTGCTCTTTCTTATCTGCCTGTAGCTACAGAAATGCAGGGGGGTCTTGTTAGCCAATCAGCTAGACATCTTTATCTCTACACTCTTACAGATGGTTTTGATGTTTGAGGAGTATCTTAGCATCTGTTTAAAATTTTCAAACTGCTTCCATCAAATTTGTTTGAATCCTATTTGTGCTTACACTTGATTGCACATCTGTAGACCTTTGAGGATTGGCATTAAGAAATAGCTTTATGTTTTATCTCGTACTAACATTAATTATAGGGCAACTATAATTGAAGTGAAAAATAAATAGAAATAACCAAATAGATGTGATCAAGGTGTTTAAAGGAGTAAAACATAATAGGTTTTCTGTACCCCGATAATAGGTTTCTCCACCAACACAGTAAGCCAGATCAAGACGAATTGGAAAAGTAAAAGAACAGGTTTATTTGAGCAAAGCAACTCCTGGGTGAGTTCTCCAGCTCCAGAGATCAAGGCAGGAGAAGTCACATGCCCAAACTAAAGCAGGGAGCTTATATAGCCTGTAGGTAGGGGTGATGACATGTCTGCCTCCAGCTGAGTTTGTGCCCAAGTATGGTCAAAGGCTGGAATGCTTGGGCAGGGATTGGGGTGTTGGCAACTTCAGGGCAGGAAGCTACCATGGCTGCTAAGAATGGGGAACCCGGCTTTTTGGTGCCTTCCTTTGTTTGGAGAATCTCTGAGTGGTCATGGTTTAGAGAAAGAAAGAGATGGGAATGAGGCTTTCTGCATCATGCAGGGATGAGCTGGAGCATAACCAAACAGAGCATAACTTCACTTTATATGAGTTGGTAAAATCTTGCACATAAAACAAAATTCTGCTTTTTAATTATTTACATTACACTTCTCAGTGATTTGGTATTAGAGTAATACTCTCTGACCTCCTCTATATCATTTGATAAAATGTATAGAAAACTAATAAATTAAAAGCAAATGCTCTGGATTTTGTGACTTTAAAAGTAACTAATAAATACTATAACAATGAATTTTATAAAGCCGAAAAATATAAGAAAAATATAAGAAAAATATAAGAAAATGAAATATACTTAGAATATGGCCTAAAAAGAAACGAATTAAATAATAATAAATAAATAATAATTTATAACTAACCAGTATTTATTTTAGTCTCAAGATTTTACTTCAAAAAGATTATCTGATATCTAATGACTAGGTTAGAATATATTAGCTTTCTAAAACTAAAATGCAAAATTATTTTCCTAAGAGTCTAATTTAAATACATTTTCACCATAAATACATAAAATTACTTTCCATCATTGACACTGATTTTGTGCTAATTTTAATTTATTGATTTTGTTTGTTTGTTTGGTTTTTCTAGACAGGATTTCTCTGTGTAGTTTTGGTGCCTGTCCTGGATCTTGCTCTGTAGACCAGGCTGACCTGGAACTCACAGCCTGGTTCTGCCTCCCGAGTGCTGGAATTAAAGGTGTGTGCCACCACCGCCTGGCTAATTTATTGATTTTTAAAATAATTTCTAAGTGTGTTTTAAAGAATGTACTCATCTGTGTTAGTTTACTGTAGCTGCCATAGAAAGGTCAAGCCAATCGGGGGGACACTCAGCAGCAGAACCTCTGGAGGCTTTTAGTCCAAGACTAAGGTCCCAGCAAGTGTGGCTCTTTCCTGTTCTTCAGCGGAGAGAGATGACCACCCCCTCTTGCTGTGTCTTAATGGTCTTTAGTCTGTGTGGATGGATATGTGCTTGGTGTGGGTGTATAAATCTCTTCTAGTAAGCATACTAGTCACTGGGCCCAGGGTCTATCCCATGGTAAGTTTCAACCAATTATGTCTTTCAGACTTCTGTCTCCAAATACAGATGTGTTTTTAGATATTGGGAGTTAAGGCTTTAACATATACATTTTGAGCAGACAAATTCAGATCATGTATCATGTAATTGCCAATTAAGGATAATCAATACATTTTACTCGTTTCCTTGGAATTTAGTGCTTCTATTTGAATCTGCTTTTATTGTACCTTCATAGAATTCCATTGTTTTTTAACTTTGAAAATTTAATTTATTTTTCATTGCAACAATGAATGTCGTCAGTAGTTTTAAAAGGAAGCAGTGATATTTTCTAGGAATGTGTCTATTGGATACTTTTCTGTGATGGTTGTATGTAGTTAGGCATAAAATTTTGAATCAGTGATTTTCCTCAAAGTTCTGCAAGGACCTAAATAAGTAAGTATTTCTTCATCTGAGGGTAAACTATGACTAAATAGTGAAAATTTTTTTGTCTGTATTATTTTTTATAATGATGAGCAAACTTGCTTTATTATTTATTTTATAGCAATGAGTTCTTTTATATATTATTGTATGCTAAAACCATTTGACTTGTTTTATAATTTGATAAAATAATATGAAAATTTATGTGTTGTAATTAAAGTAATTATTTTGGCATGTTTTGAATTTTAATTCTCTTTAAGATACCCTATTTATATGCATTTGGTTACTTTTGAAAGGACCAGTATCTGCATAAGACATCCCAAGACCAAGTTCTTAGCAAAAAGGAGATTTATTTGCTCCACATTGACAAAGGGCAGGGAATAAAAGACAGGAGCTAGAGAGTGAAAGAGAGGAGAAAAAGAACGAAGGAGAAGAGGAAGGGTATTTGCTCTGTAGGGACAAAGGATTGCTTCTGCATAGAGAGGAGACAACATGGCCCATAGTCAAACTACAGTTTATAAAGGTAAAAGGGGAAACCCCATGTTAGGATGAGGGCCAATTAATTTTGGTTGCGCAGATAAATTAGGGTAGCCAAAAGGGCGATTTTGATTACTGGACTTGAATACTTTGATTGCTGGACCTTGGTAGTCAGCCTCATGGGGAGGAAGTGGCCAAATAAGGGAATCGACCTTGGCTAGCTTTAGGAATGTAATCCAATGGTTTTTAGCAAGGAAGAGGGAATAGAAGAAGGGCAAGGCCTGCCAGAGCCATGTTTGCAATGCTCAGGCCTGCTAGAGCCCCTTCAACTTTAATTGCTTTTCTAAAGTTATGCCTACAAGCCTGGTGCATATTTCATTTGCCTAGCATCCTCTAGTCCATGGTATTTTGGGGAAAAAACAAAAAAGAAAATGTTCTGGTCAATTTAGATCTTTTCCTACCTTCATATTTTATTGAGGGATTAAGAGATTTATTTCAGCTGTCTTCAGGTTGAACTGTCTCAGATTTGGTTTATCACTTCTGGGACTTCATTTATTATCTAATTAAATATACATCTACTCTAAAGGAGAGTGTGGTTACACTGTGGTCCTTTAATGTCTTTGAATGTTTGTGTCAATTAGATCTCGTGTTCTGTAGATGGAAGTTTTCCTATGTTACACCTGGTCCTGTGGCCGTTTGGTCCCAAGTAAACACACAGAGGCTTATATTAATTACAAACTGAATGGCCTATGGCTCAAGTTTCTTGCTAGCTAGCTCTTATAACTTAACTCATTTCTATTAATCTATGTCTTGCCACGTGGCCCCTGGTTTACCAGTACTTTCACATCTTGCTTCTCTTGGTGGCGGCTCACAACATCTCTCCCACTCATCTTTCTTCTTCTCTCTTCCATTCAAATGGACCGCCTAATCTTATTCTGCTTTGCCATTGGCCAAACAGCTTTATTTATCAACCAATCAGAGCAATACATATTCACAGCTTACAGAAAAAATCCCACAGCAGTATTCAGTCCTCATAATGTCTGTATATGTCCCTTTCTTTAGTGTACAATTAACTGGTCATAATGGTTTTAAGATATTCAGATAGAGAGGGAAAATCACAATTGTATAACCTTGTTCTTCTGGTGTCAATTTTTCTTTCTGGCTATTTGCTTAACTTTCTTACTTTGTTCAGATTTTTACAACTGGGCATGGGGTTGTCACTTTTATGTGAAGTGACTGGTTTCAGTCTTCTGCTTATCTGTCTATCATCTATCTATCTGCTTATCTATCTATCTATCTATCTATCTATCTATCTATCTATCTATCACCTATTGTCTACCTATTGTCCATCTAGCCTTGTGTTTTCTATTTACCTGTCATCTCTTGCCCCAGAAATATCACATTTTCATGGTGATTATTTTCATAAATCTAGGGTTAGAATTCCTTGTTAGTACTCCAGCTTTGCTGTCTTTCATCCTGACTTCTGATCGTATTAATTATGTCTCTGTAGCCTCAGCTATTCTGAAATTTTATCATATTATCATACCCACCAGTCCTAGAGGGTCTCAATTTTGTAATAACATCTTCTGTCCTTAGCCTGGGTACACAGTTTTCAGTCTCCCATCAGTTATGCTAAATGTCTCCTCACTAGGGTATTTGTACCATCTTGGTTAATGAAATGTCCCCTAAACAGTTTTAGGCAACACAGACACACCACTGCATTTTCCAGTCTTAAATGGTAGAATCATTCCAACGTAAACACTTTGCATCTTTGGACCCTCCTCTCTGCAAACTTCCAGAGCAGTGATGGCCTCTCTACTTCATTCAGTGCAGACCATCACTGCTTGTTCAAGCTTCCATGAGTTACTCCTAATGTCCCTTGCCAGAATGCTACAGTATACCTCACAGCCAGTAAATTATTACGTAGCCTTTACCCCACTCATTTAGGATCCAGGCAGACAGCACTCCTGTAGTATCTGCTGGTAGATAAGATCAGATCTACTGATTATCAGGAGTCAAGGAGGAGGCATATAGGTAGACAATATGGTCTTATAAGCCATCTACCTCATTTGAAGTTTTTGTATAGTTTTAATTAAGAGGGGTCCTCTATGCACCCTGGCCTCATGGCACCGGATGGCCTGTAGTTGATCTCTGCCCGCCCAGGCAACAGTATCTGGGCCACCACCTATGGCAGGATTGGTGGTATCCAAGGGCTTTGCTGCTGCCAGGGCCATACAGACCTGAGTGACATGTGCTGCCAACCAGGGCCAGGGTGTCTTCTGGCCAAGCTGCAGCCAGGGCCATGTGTGGGTCCCTGACTTAGCCACAGCCAGGGTCGGCATTGATGTTTGAGGCTCCAGTTACCATTGAGAGCTCATGGATGCCCAGGATCTACATTGCCACCTGAGGCCAAATTGGTCTTCGAGGGACATGCAGCTGAGGAGTTCATTTAGATCTAAATCACCTGCATTGCCACCTGGGCCATGGCAATATCCTGGCCCAGGCTGCTAACAAGGACCATGTCTAGGTCTGTGGTCCAACCACAGTAGGCGGTCTATGTTGATATCCATGTCCCGTGTTGCCACCAAGAGCCACATGAATGAGCCAGGTCTGGGCCACCACCTAGGCCCATGCTAATGTCCGAGGGATGTACTGCTCTTGGGGCCATACAGATCTGAGCACCTTGTGTACCACCTGGGACCATGGTATCGAACAGGCCTGGGCTTCTGGGAAGGGCCATATCTGGGTCCATGGCCCTGCTGCAGCTTTGGTCTGTGTTGACATCAGTAGTTCCTGTTGCCAATGAAGACAGTAAAGATAGGCTGCACAGAGTTGATACCACCACTCATTGGCTGCAGCACTTGGGAGAACTGGTCCTCCCCACCTTCCAACTGCAGTCCCAAGTAAACACACAGAGGCTTATATTAATTACAAACTGTATGGCCTATGGCTCAGGCTCATTATTAACTAGCTCTTATAACGTAATTCAACTCATTTCTATTAATCTATGTTTTGCCACATGGCTTCATGGCATTACCTATTCTCTCACGTCTTGCTTCTTCTGGCTGTGGCTTGAAGCTTCTGCCTGACTCCACCCTTCTTTATCTCTGTCTTCAGGTTGAATGTACTGCCTAACCTAATTCTGCCTCGCCATTGGCCAAACAGCTTTATTTATCAACTAATGAGAGCAATATATATTCACAGCGTACAGAAAGACATCCCACAGCAAATCCCCTAGAGGTTTGTGTCCTGGTGAGTCTAGATTTTGTCAAGTTGACAATTCTAGCAACTACAGGACATGATCGGAGGGTAGGGAAGGGGGGAAGAGCTCAGGAAGGATTTGGTCTCAAGTAAAGACAAATCTGACAGGGCCTGGCTAAGTGTGTATGGGAGGAGGAAGACATATGTTTGTAAGGTTGAGTCTTAAGTATAGTACAAGACAGTTTTCTCCTTTGAATCAAGAGTTTTAAAATACAATATTGCCATACATTAGGGTCATTAGCTCTATATTGTACCTGCGGTTGGTATGGGTGTCGTACTTTGAAGTGAAGGTTTTTATTATTTTCATTCCTGCTCATTGGGGAGAAAGTGCTTATGACAGCAGCCAGGGCTACAGAACTAGGGGCGGACTTTATAATCAGATGGTCTGGAAAGCACACCAGCAGTGTCTTTGATAAGAAGAACAAAAGTTATGTTCTTCTTGGAATAAAAATAGTGAATTTTGGTGAAACAAGACTGATAATACTTAAAAATGATCTATCTTTGTATGTGTGTGGTCTGTGTGTGAATGAGTGCCACACGAGAGTGGCTTTGTGGGGTGCCTCTCCTCTCCTCACTTACGTGGTTCTGGGGATTGAGTTCAGGTCTCCAGGTCTATGTGGCAAGCTCCCTTACTTCTGTGCCCTCTCACTGGCTTAAGGCTGATAAATCTGAATATACTGTAAATATTAGCTCTTTTGTCTAGAGAGGTAGGAATAGGTATGTTTCATTGATTAATTTGTGATGAAAAACTTAATGTATTTGCAATGAACTTTATTAAAGAAGATTGATTTAGGAAAACTTATTGAATGGGTTTACACTGGAAAGAACAATTTTTTAATATTTGGAAATTTAGTGATATCCTACCTAATAAAAGTATTAAATTTTTCTCACTCACTTTTATTTAATTCTAAGAATTGTTTCTTAGAGTTGGAAATAACATTTCTGATAGAATACTTACTGTTCTCATGTAGTTACTTGATTTCACATGACAACAGTACACAATGGAAAAATTCCCAAGATTCTATCTAAATTTATTTTTAGAAAAGAGAATGAAATACTATTCTACTTTTATGAAAAATAATTTTATGAAACAGGCATTTAGTTTCAAAATATAACATGTCCTTTGTATTGATATGAACTGTCAAACACTCTCACTCTAGTCTGCTCATGGTGGTAAGTCATTGACACTCAGTAGATTTCCTACTGCCTGTGTTCTAATTGGAGTCTAGTTTCAGAGAATACCAATGCACTGTCTTGGAGGAAGGATCATCTTTCCTTGGCGCTTCCAGGTGCCTGTCTAATGCTCCATTGAATGCCAAAGACCAGAAGCCCTGGTTTTGGCTAGAGGATTAAGAGCCTGGGGACGTCCTACTTTCTATCTCTATCTTTTGGAATTACTTCTTCCTTTTCCACCACAGTGGCTTTCTGCTTTTACTTGAAAGTTTTATTTTCCCATAATGGTTCTAGGAAGCTGGGTTAAGAAATAGGTTTGGAGTTTAGTAGGTAAGTCATATATTTTTCATTTGAGTGATTGAAAGTGCTGGGTCTGTTCTGCTGTACGTGATCATCTTTATCTGAAAGTATATAAGATCATCTGTGTCTGTGTCTGTAGTTATATACTAACTCTATGTCGTCTTTGAGGCTCTTGTTAAGGAACATCCTATATGCTTTGTTACAGTTTGGGTAATTTAGTTTTAAAACTTTTAAACTTTCACATCAACTGTACGTTATTACATTCAGATATAATGGGAAATCTGCTTATAGAACAACTTCTGATATTCCTTAAGCTTTTCTTTATCATGCAGAAAAGTAGATCAAGGCAGAAGTGAGAAGTGCCACATTACAATCAAATACATAGCTAAATAGTAGTTTTCTTCTTGGTATTTTATTGGAGGTAGAGAAGTTGCCTTTAAAATGGCTATAGGTTTCTATTAATATGTAATATATATTTTTAACCTGGGCTGTTTATTTTTTGTATCATTAATCATTATATAAAGTTGCTCAATAATTTTGGTAACCAAAATATGTATAAAATATTAAAATTATAATAATGCCATGAAAATGTTTCTTGAATATATGAGCAGACTAAATCATCTGAGAAACATTGTGTAATAGATTTTATTTTATGTAGTTCAAACAAAGGACTTTCAAATATGCTACTCAGTATTTTTTTCATGTTCTAAATACATTTGCCTTCAATATTTTATCATAGATAGGTCCGACCAGATTGAGTCTATAGAGGTTTATATGTCTGCATATATGTGTGGAAACTCACATATATGTGAAACATAGTGGAAACTCAAAAGTCGTACCAAAGGATAACTTTTTTTTTCTGAAAACCAAATTATCAGCTGCTGTGGAAGTGGGATTTTACTCACATATGATTTTACTTTTGTGTACATTATTTTACTACACAGATATATAGAACATGAAAATATAACTGCATTTAAAGGAAAATCATTATGTTGTCATTTATCATTTCAAAGAATCCTCTTGTCCCCCCGCCACCTCATCACACACATAGAAACTAGAGATAGCTATACTGATGTCTTATAATGCTCTAGCTACCAGTGGTACTCTGGCACATAGACATCCTCTACTTCATCGTCTATATTCTTCTCCCGTATTCTAAGATAAGGTATACACAAGGACATTACTTGTCCCCTAAAATGTTGCTGTATAAAGAAGAAGTGCCTTGGACAGTGAGACTGTGGCTGCAAATTCCAGCAAGGCTGAGCCCTGTTTGCTCCAAGGGGAACTGGCACAGAATCACACAGTCAGCAACAACAGGAAGAGTCTGCTGTGGGCAAGGATCAATGGGCTCAGAAGACTTAGGAGCTAATTTGAGCAATGCATTTAAAGTGGGTTTCTTTAGTTTTGAAAGTAGAATCAGATATTATTATATTTGTAATTCAAATGTGCAATTACAAGATCCTTTACAGAGAAGTTTTAACTTAATATGTTGGCTAGAAACTAAAACTTTTGTATGGGCATTATAAAACAGAAGGACATGTCATGCCAGCTTTACTAAATTGATATTTACTTGAAACTGAATAATTTGTTATAAATGGTCTCATATGGCGTGAAAAGAACAGTGATACAAGAGCATATTGAGAGTTGGAGTCTTGGCAGGTTGCTTAGACATGCCTAAAACCATTGAAGTTTTTGAACAAAGTACCGATTCTACTTATGACCAATATGGTATATACCCAATGCTAAGTAAATACTTTCTGTAAGTGTTTGATTTGCCATCTTTAAAGTTGTTCACATGGACAATCTAGTTTTCCTCAAAAAGCTTTCCCAAAGTTTGTTTGTCCTTTTTAGATATTCGCATATAGTGGAGATATTTAATAACATTATATTAAACTATGATATTTTTTCCCTACCAACTGTAAATTCTATTCCTGAATGTAAGATAATGAGTGAGAGTATGTAGATAGATACATAAGCTCTTATTCAGGAAAGTCTATGAATTATCAAAGTCTGGAGAAGAAATCAGATAAGTTATTTATTAATGAGTAAGTTTCTGTTTACAAGTGTATGCTATATTCAGTGGAGATTCTGAGGGCAGTGACCAGTGCCTCTGAATTATTCACTAAGCCATTTTCTTTTTCTCTTTTTTGTGTATGCATGTGCACACAAATGTTCACATTTATGTGGGGGTATCTGTGCACGTGTTTGTGTATGTGTGTAGAGGCCAGGAGTTAATGTCAGATGTCTTCCTCAGTTACCTCCATTTTTTGAGGTAGGCTCTCTCTTTGAACCTGTAGCTCATCATTGGGGCTGCACTTGTTGGCCAGCAACTCCCATGATCCTCCTTCTTTCTCTGCCTCAGCAGAGCTGGGATTACAGATGCGCACCATTGGGCCTGCTTTCCAGTTGATCACTCTCAAGTCCTCATGCATATGTGGCCAGCCCATTCCCCAGGGACATGACACTGGTAATTTGTGACTCTTTTGATCATTTACACGTAACCATACTCAATTGTTTTGTATTTTGTCATTAATGTTAAGCATTTCTTTTAGTATTTGTTATTAGGTATCATGTCTTATATAGATTAGCATTTAGAGAATAGCTTCAAAATTGTTTTTCTCCCATGGCCCCTTTTTAGTTCTCTCTCTCTCTCTCTCTCTCTCTCTCTCTCTCTCTCTCTCTCTCTCTCTCTCTCTCTCTCACACACACACACACACACACACACACACACACACACACACACTGTTTTTTTTTTTTATATGAGAGAAAACAGGTAGCATTTGTTTTACTGAGTGTACATTTTAAGAAAGTTATGTCTTTAAAAATTTAGGCTTGCTGATTTTATGAGCCCTAGGAAAAGCTCCCCTCTGGGGCAGGGATGAGCTAAGAAAAAAAGAGGAGACCCCTGTTCTCCAGTCTTTGTCTTTCTGCTCATTTGCTACGTAGTGCAACTGTTACGAGATTTCTGAAGCTTGTATACTGAGCTACTTGGGAGACAGTTGACATGGAGAGTTCTTATAGGAAGCTGAGGAAGCCCAGAGTAAGCCAATCCTGAATGAGTGAGCATTTTGGCATGGGCATGACCTTGTTGAGGATTCCCAAAGCCTCTGACCTATTGGGATAATTGGCAAAGCCATTACCTATATGTCCACAAGGATTCCCCTAACCTCCGACCTATTGGGACAACTGGCAAAGCCATTTCCTGTATGGCCACATTCAAGAGAAATGGCAAAGGTGTTTTGGAAGTCTGAGTATGAGTGTTTATACACAGTTGATCGGTGTATACATTTATTAGCAAACGTCCACCTTCTGTATGTTTATAGCCTGAGACTGCTTGCCTACAGAGCCTTCCTACTGAGACCAGCTAACCCCTCTCCTGGTGTACATAATAAAGAGGTTGAGGTTCCAGATTGTGGTGGTAGTGGTTGGAGATCTCCACATGATCCCATCTTCGCTGTACCTGTGCCTGTCTTTTCTTCATTCTCTTAGTAAGGGATCCAGGATGTAATCCACATGGACAGTACAGATTATCTTTACCCACAGTGTTCTATTTACACACAGTAGGGTACTTGTTACTTAGTCACTTGCTGAGTTTGGCCAAGCTCCTTTCCCACTCCCCACCATTGTTAGAGCACTGCAGTAATAATACAAACAATTCATAATGTTCTTTATCACGCACATGAACTTAGAGCAGGTATATTGTCTACAAGCACTGATACCTGCTACAACCTTACAGTCGTCTCAGGTAACAAAACACTCATGTTGACAAGCCTTATTAGTGAAGAGACATGACTGCTGTCTGCATAACAACTTCTTCAGGAAATGTAGCTATGCATGGGCCATACTATGTACATTTTTCTGCAGAACTTTTTCTTTTCCTGTATGTCAAGTCTTATTCAGTTAGTTGTTTAAGGAAAACGTGCATCCACAGTTGGTTTTTCTTCATTTGTTCTTATCAGGTTCCACCTGTTTGATCAGAGGTTATTCACTCCATTCTCTCCTTCTGCCTGACTCTAGTTTGAAATTTCTTATTTGCTCATTGGAATAATAGAATTCATCTTCCTTGCCCCAAGTTTGTCCATTCGTTCCTCTCCCTGGCTTTAAGCAGACACTGCTCACGACCTGTCGACTTGCCTACAGTATCCACACTTCAGGGGTGTGTATGCCTGACTCTGCCTCCTCTTGCCACCTCTGAATTTGCTTCTGATACTCCATTTCCCTTTTACTTGTTTAGTAATTTTGCTGCTTCACATTCTGTAGGGAAATAGAGCATAAACGATTTTAATTTCTGAAGTAGTCTGAGGGATTTTTGTATACTTTAAACGTCTAGGCAGACTTCACATGGATTCAGTTATATAATCTGCTGATAACTACTTTTAGTTGTTTTGTGGAAACGTTAAGTGAAGCCTGGCACAGCTCATTGTTTGCCTACTGTCATTACACTGAACATTGGATTTTTGAAAATCGTAGTCACAGAATTTGCCTCTCAGCATCTCTAACGTGTTCTTACTCCACAAGTGCACCTCCGATCTGTGCGGCATGCAGCTCAAGTCAAAGTGTGTAGGAAGAGGGGGGCATGACGTTCACAGCTGCTCAGGGATGTCCATGTTTTCTTAAACTAAAGCTGCAGGCGTTGTCCCCCACCCATGCATAGTTGTTGTGAAAAGTCAACTTAACCCTAAAGCTCTCAGTGAGTGCTAAAGAATTATTTTTTTCGACTTTATTCTCTTTCCTTCTTTCTCAGTGACTGTCTTCCTGTTAAATGTCAGGCTGTGTCAGATCACCTTTGAACTAATGAAGTCTCAGGATGAATAATGGGGCCTTTTGAGTACTCGTTATTCTTTTTCTAGGCTCTAGTTTGGCTGAGGAATAGTGTGCTCTGGTAACTATTTGACAGAGAGAGCTTTAAAGAAAAAAAGGACCTGACTTGCAGGGTTTGAGAATTTCCAGGGTCTAAACACTACATAGCTAATTTAGAGATATTAAATGACACCATCAACCTAGGAGTTGAAAAGAGGTGCTTGCAAGGGACTCTTGGTTGCAGCATTCCTTGGATAAAAAGAGAGAAAATGCCATACTGTTCACATGGTTTCATCTAGGGCCACTCCGCCCTTAGCTTCTTCTCTTTAGACAACTGCATGTGTTTTCTTTTCATGGACGCCTTTCACTTGTTATTGACATATATTTCAGAGGAAGAACAACTAGGTCATTACTGACACTCGATACCTGAGATTTCCTTCTCTGTCCTCAGCACTGAACTTACCCATATGTAATGTAGATTGTGTAATCACATACTTGTGAAAGAAGCTCTTTTCTTTTTTACAAAGTTTTCCTGGAGAATCTAAGTGCACAGAGCTCAAAGAGAACATGGAATTCCAGAAAGTCAGCAGGACTCTGTAACTCTAGTAAAAGGAGGGCTGCTGGTTTATAGGTAGCAAGACTGCACAATAAAAATGATAAAAAGGCAAAAATAGAAAACAGCATATGCCAGCAGGGCCTCTTGCTTCTCACTGGTAAAACTAAGGTTAGTAGAAACTGTGCCTGATCAAATCCTATCCTAATTTTGTTGTCTTCTATTATCATACGACCATTCTTAAGCTCAAGAGAACCCGGGGAAAATCAGTTTTTATATTCGACACACTTCTTCTCTATAAGTAGCCAAGATTCAGTTTGTTAGAAGGTAATAAGTTAGATATTAAGTCGGCAACCAGATGTATTTTATAACTTCTTTCTTGACTTTGGTTCTAGTTCAACTCTGTGGACTCTATTAATTATTTATTAGCTCCTTACTATCATTTCCTCCACTTTCCATTTAAGAATAGTATTTTTAGCTAAGTGTGGTGGCTCACACCTTTAATTCCAGCACTTGGGAGGCAGAAACAGTTCATATTTGTAGTTCAAGGCCAACCTGGTCTACACAGCAAGTTTCAGGACAGCCAGGGCTATATTGTGGGGCCCTGTCTCAAAAAAAAGTATTTTAAAAGTAAAATTAATTTAACAGGCACATACATATGTGATGTTTTCATCCGTGTATGTATCTATACATTTAATGTTTAAATCAGATTGGGTATACCTATCTCTTCAAAATTCATTTCTTTATCATGACATGAAAAAAATCCTTTCTTCTACTTTGAAAAACAGCATATTATGATATCATTATTTATAACACCCGTATTATTAAGTAGCATATCAGAACTTAGTGCATCTATCAAATATAACTTTGTGCCCTATTGTCAGCCCCTTCCTGTTCCCCTCAGCCTCAGAACTGCCATCATAGTCGGAGTTTTTGAGATTAACTTAAAATGTTTATCATGTGGTAGTTTTCTGCCTATGTAATGCTGTTGTCCTTCCTCATTAATTTCTCTTTCAATCTGAAGAATTCCCTTTAGCATATTTTATGTCTGGTAGAAATATATTCACTCAGTTTTTCTTGGCAGGTGGCCTGAGAATTTGCTTCTTACATTTCTGTAGTGTACTTTCCTGACTACAATATTCTTTCTAGCTTGTGGTTTTCCCATTCAGCAATATGGGAGTCTCGTGCTTGGCCTATGAGATTTGTGCAGAAATTTTCCGTGAGGTCAGCTGGGGTATCCTTCATGTGTTTGCCTCTTCTCTCATGCTGGTTTCAGAATTTTCTTTTGTCATTCATCTTCAGGAGCATAATTTTTGTATTGGATTATACTTCCTTGATCCACTAGTGACTTTTGACTTTTTTCCATGGTTATTTGTATTCTCTAGGTTTAGGAAGCTTTCTAGTATTGTCTTCTAAAATAAACTTCCTATTCCTTTGGTAGTTCCCTTGGAACATAAACCTTACATATTTGCTCTTTTAATGATGTTAAAAAATCACTGTAAGCTTTCTTTATTATTTTTTGTCATTTGTCCTCTGACTACATATTTTCAAATATACTGTCTCTGAGCTCACTAATGCTTCTATTTGATCTACTCTTATCAGGCTTTAGATTTTCTCAGTCTATTTTTTAGCTTGACGATTTTTGTTTGACTTAAAAGGAAATTTATTGCTCAACTAACTTTCTTTTTTTTAAGAGTACTGAATGTGTGTGTGTGTGTGTGTGTGTGTGTGTGTGTGTGTGTGTGGTGTTTACTTGAAGCTATTGAGTATCCTTAAAGCTTGTCCTACTGGTTACTTTATGGCTGATGTCTGGCACATTGATTTTTCACTGTTAAGCAATATAAGTTAGATCCTTGAAAGTTCCTGATTCTCTTCCTTTGGGCACTGATAGGTCATGAGTACAAAGACAAGGTGCTCATAATCTGCCTTCGTTTATTATGCCTATCTCTTAGTTCTGTGCAGTCGGCTAGAATTTTCTCTCAGCCTGTAGTTACATCTACTTCTTTACCTTAGGGTGTGTGCCTTACGTTTACATTTGATATGATTTATATGTTATTGTAATTTGGTGTGAGAGGGCCACCCAGGCCAAAGTTTGTCCCAAATTCAAAGTTTCTGTGTTTGGTGGTTTTTTTTGTTTTGTTTTGTTTTGAAATGGAGGAGTACCTGAAATGGAGTACCCTGAAGCTTCTCTCTGTTCCTACAGTGGGCTCATATAGAGTAACCAGCTTATTAGGTGCTCTGGGCTTCTGCCAGGCTCCAGGTAGAACTCAAACAGAGGGACCATCCTCAGCCTCCAGTACCCTACTCATGGCCACAGTGCTGCAATGCTGTGGTACCTGTGCCGAGGAGCCTTCCAAGACCAGTGAGGTAGGTCTAGCAGCACTACTATAGAGGTTATCTGTTGTTAAGGAGGACTCATGGTCCTCACATCCTTCCACCAGCCGCAGATGGGCCTGACTGGAGTAGATGACCAACAGACTTGGATGGACCATGTGCTGCTCCTTGATACCAGGACTGCAGGCACATGTTCCCAGGACAAGAGCTGTTTGTAACTGTTCAGTGTTAGGTTTTACCAGTCGGATGCTTAGTTCCAAGGCAAAGTTCTGTGATGTCTATCCCTTGATACCTTTACTGGATGGAGATGAGTCATACTGTGGTGCCCAATATTTGGTTATTGTTGGAGGAAGCGGTCCCAGGGTCACTGAAAAGGATGCTAAGATGGATTGAACCTACGTTACCGTTTATAGTGCTTGAACATTTCCGGAGTACACTTTGACTTATGGCACCGCTGGTTGCAGTGCAAGCTGCAATGGGAGGCTGCTTGGTCCCTGCTCCACCATGGTGGGCGTCTTGCTGATTGGCAGAACAGTGCTTAGCGGTGCGAACCATGGGCCTGGGCCTGGTAATAACTGTGTCCCCTGAATTTTAAGGGTTGGTGTTGGAGACAGTCCTTTAGCTACCAAAGCTGTTGCTTGTAGGTCATTTCTGAGTAGTGTTCTGGCTGTAGGAACCCCCACAGGCCCGAGACAGGGTATCCAGAGTCTACCTCAGGGTGGCAATGATGCAGGAAAACTTGTGTAACACTGTTACACACACCTCTGCCTAGTTCCATTGCAGATTTTGAGAATGCATCTGAAAACTGTAGCCTTGGCATTGGGACATTTATTTGTTCCTTGGTGTTTCTTATCTCTCTAGGCTCAGACTCTGCCTCTAAGACAAGGTCACCTGCCACCTTTCATGCCCTGTTTCTTGGTAGCTTCAGTACTGATTTTATCTTCTCTTGTTGGAATTTGGGTGTAGTGATGCTGCAGCTGCTTGGCTGCCTAGCTGTTGCAGCTCTGAAGGGTCAGCCTGTGGGTACCAGCTTGGGGGGACTGGATTGTGGGGCTCTATTTGGTACTTGGTTCTACCATGACGTATGTGGTGGTGTTAAGTCTAAGACTCATACCTAATTCTTTCTTTCCTCCCTAAGCAGAAGAGGTTTCTCTTCAAGTTGGACTGTATTGCTTGAAGTTGGAAGAGGGTTGATTTGGGCAGCTCTCTACTTCCTGCCTTTTAAAGTATCTTTCTTTGGTGTTCTAGGCCTTCCCTTGCTAGGTTCCCTACTTCTATACATGTGTTTCCCTTTACATTGTAAGAGTGCTTCCCCGACAGGATGTTGCTGGCCTGTTACATTCTGTCTACTCTGCGTTTAGGACAGGAAGTAGCGTAAATGGTGGTGTCTTACATTTACCTTTTTCCTGAGAAAGAGCTGCTTGCTCACAGATAAGAGTTCCAGCCAGAGTTGATGAGGAGTCAGAAGCAAAATCAGTAGTTTCAGACCAGCACTGTCTATGTCTAAATGGATGGATGTGCATGTGACTGTCAGGAAACCCATTTTTTATATAGTATATGTATAAGGATCCTCAAATGCTTACCTTTTACGAAAGAAAAAAACAGTTTCCTTAGAACTTGAGCTAATTTCATGATAGTCAACAAAATAGCAATATACAGAATTGAAGACATATACCATAGGTTCAACGTTAGTCAAATTTTTAATTACAAGTAGTAGAAACCACGACCGAGAATAGCTTTAAAAATAAAGAGAATTTGTTTACTTATCTCTGCATTCCAGAGGTACATTCAGATTCAAGAGAATTCTGAGTTTTAATATTGTGATTCAAAATCCAATCCTTTCCTTCTGTCTTCAGTTTTCCTTAATTAGATGTTGAGTATAGTTAGGGAAGGCTCCTCCAAACTTTTTTGTCCTAGATTTGACTTTCATTATCTCTGAGAGTTACACAGATCCTTAATTATGAAGCAGTAATCATTGTCTTATAAATGTCCAACAAATGCCTGAAAAGTCAATGTGACCAGGCCATTTTAGGCCATTGTGGTGTTCGTTATTAAAGCAGAATGTGTGTGCAAGTTAGCATTGCTAATTATGGCTCAATCCTACAGCAAGGGGGTTCAGTGTAACCTAAACCACAGGCTTGGGAACAGACCTTCTAAAAAGGAAGAGAAATGACTGATAGAGGAAGACTGATGCTCATTATTGTTGCTTTCAAACTACATTTCCTACTTTTTTTTCACTCTGAAGATTTTAAGTAACCTAAAAATTAGCCTTTTTTTGATTCTTACCTAACATTTTATAGAGTAGACATAAATTAAAGGGTAAGCAAGTAATTATTTCCTATGAGTTATTTTAAATTTACTAAAGAAATAGTTGCCATAAAGTAATAAAACCATATAATTCTTCTGGAGGACTTTCTGTTAAAAATCATGTCCATGTTCAAAAGACCATCTTAACAGTAGTGTTTAACTTGGCTACTTATCCTCATGACCTCAGACATGCTGTTTAGTTGATACTCTCTTTTAATGGAACATTTGAAAAAAGAATAGTATATTTTAAATAGTATTGTCATACAGAAATACTTGTTGAATTTTAATAGTCTTCTTTTACAGGACCCAGAACCATCCTTGTCCGATCTTTTTCTGGGTCATAATTTCATTTGGGGTCTAGCTCTAACAAACATCACATTCTTTTTCTTTCTTTCTTTCTTTCTTTTTGTTTTTTTGAGATAGGGTTTCTCTGTATTACTGTATTTTTTTGTGAGTTCTCTACTTGCACATATGCCTGCCTGACAGAAGAAGGCATCAGATCCCACTATAAATGGTTGTGAGCCACCATGTGGTTGCTTAGGAATTGAACTCAGAACTTTGGGAAGAAGAGCCAGTGAATGCTCTTTAACACTGAGCCATCTCTTCAGCCTGACAGGGATTTCTTTGTAACAACCAGCTTTGGCTATCTTGAAACCAGCTCTGTAGACCAGCCTGGCCTCAGATTCACAGAAATCCACTTGTTTCTGCTTCTGGAGCCCTGGATTAAAGGGGTGTGTGTGCTACCACCACCCTACTTCTTTTTCTTTCTGAATTTGACTCTAATATGTCTTTCTCAGAAGGAATCTGTGGGAAAATGTGGGGAAATAACTGGCAAGAGGCTAAGAAAATTCCATTGAGGAGAAATTTATTTTTTAAAAGCAAAATTGTTAAAACGAGGTAGTATATGGAGGTTTTGAACAGGGAACAAAATGTTTCTGTATTTCTTTAGAAACATCCCTTGAAATTTCCATCTCTACTTTAATGTATCTGTAGTGCAAATATGTAGATTTTGTGTTATCTTTTTGAGAATGGAGCTGGAGGAAAAAAATGGTGGTATCCCAAGATATAAATGACATTTATCCATGTTTGAAGATAATCAGCTGGAGTTCAATTTGTAGTATTTTCTTACCTTAAGGAGTTAAGGAGAAAAATATCTGTTTCCTGAAGAATCTTTGTAAGTAAGCAGCGGGGTTGACTAATCGTAATCTGAAGCAATGAGATTGAGAGAGATAGTTTAGGAGTAACCCACGTATCCTGCCGACACGCAGGTGTTAGGTGCTATTTTCTCTGTGTGAGAATGAACATTCTGTTAGCTGAGACATAGTTTTAAAGTTGTCTTTGTGGACAGACCAGAATGTGCATCATGTAGGAATAATTGGTATCAGTTTTTAGTTTTGTGTCCAGATATATGTATCAGTGTGCCACGTGATCCCTATTGTGCAGGAATATTCAGGAGTTATGTAGGAAGTATTTTTCCCCCAACTCTGGGTATTTTTTGAAGGTTCCTAAATTTATTTTTGTATATTATTTAATGTTTTAGTTTCCAGGTGCTGGGATTTCAGATGTGGGCTACTGTACTCAGCTCTCCACATTTAAATAAAATACATTTTGTTTTTGGTTTGAGCTGGTAGCAGTCCAAACAGTTCTCTGTGGTTTACAGTGAATTGTCTTTTAGAAGAAATCCTCTAGCGAAGGCTTTTTGTGTACTGCTACTCTTCTGAATTTTAGTTTTTGAAGATGCTTATGTTCTCTTCTCAAGAAAAAAGCTTTTCTTTAATTCATCTCTTTTTTTTGTCTCAAGTGATAGTCTCCTCCACAAACCTGGGAGAGTTAAATATTCTAATTACTCCTGAAATGCAATAAATTAGTACAAAATATGTTCATTAGCTGGGAGACTTAAAGAGGTTGTTGTGGGCCTGGAGAGATGGCTCAGTGGTTTAGAGCACTGGCTGCTCTTCCAGAGGATCCAGATTCAATTCCCAGCACCCACATGGCAGCTGACAACTACCTGTAACTGTAGTTCCAGGGGAACTGACACCCTCACACAGACAAAAACACCAATGCACGTGAAATAAATATAAATCAATTTAAAAAATCACTTAAAAAGCAAAAGTGGGCCGGGTGGTGGTGGCGCACGCCTTTAATCCCAGCACTCGGGAGGCAGAGCCAGGCGGATCTCTGTGAGTTCGAGGCCAGCCTGGTCTACAGAGTGAGATCCAGGACAAGCACCAAAACTACACTAAAACTAAAAACTGTCTCGAAAAACTAAAAACTAAAAAAAAAAGAAAAGAAAAGAAAAGAAAAAGCAGTCAGGAAGGGAGTTAAGGCTCCTAGGCTGCATGGTGAAACCCTACCTGACTTTGCCTAAAGAAGAAAGGAAGAAAAGCGAGATGGAAGGAACAGTAAGGAAGAGGAAGCTTTGATATTAATCTCTCAATTGGAATGACTGACATTTTCTAGGCTTTGAAATTTGGAAGAAGCAAAATATGCTTTGGTGAAACTGGTTGGTTTAATTGATAAGAACTGTGGACTCCATGTGGTTGTATTTTATCATTAGTTAACATCTTTTTGGAAAATAATTATATTGAATATTACTTTCTTTTGGAAGATTCTGCAAATCTTTACTAGGCATCTTATAAATTAAAAAAAAATAAGCATTGCTGGGTTATACACGTAATTGGTACCATACACTTAATTCATAAGCACTAAGTGGGCAGAGGCAGGTTGATCTTTTCCAGCTTGGTCTACTTACCGAGTTCCAGGACATCTAGGGTTATGTAGGGAGACCCTGCCACAAAAAACAAAACAAACAAACAAAAACAAGAGGGGAACAAAAGAGAATCACTCTGTTATCTCTATTTACCCCACAGTGCTCCTAAGACCTAACTGAATTCTAGAAGAAAATTTTGTAGGTGAACACTCCACAAATGATTGAACTGTGCTACCACATGTTCCTAGACTCTTGTATAAACCTAACGATGTGAGACTAATCAATAGCATAATACCCTGTCTCTTTGCTCAGACCTCAAACATTGCCTTGTTCATATAGTATAGAAGTTGTTTGGAATGATTTAGACACAGTTTTTCAAAAGTATAATGTTAACTTTTAACATTTTGACTGTAGGAAAACTGTGCTATTTTGTTTTTATTATGGGAGGTAAAGGATTTCAGACAATGAGATAGAGATGTTTAGATTATAAATTAAATGAACATAATTGGATTTATATTCAGTGTCTCACTTCTTAGTTTGCAGAGCACTTTTAAAAATGAATATCTAGGCCGGGCGGTGGTGGCGCACGCCTCTAATCCCAGCACTCGGGAGGCAGAGCCAGGCGGATCTCTGTGAGTTCAAGGCCAGCCTGATCTACAGAGTGAGATCCAGGAAAGGTGCAGAGCTACACAGAGAAACCCTGTCTCGAAAAAAAACCAATAATAATAATAATAATAATAATAAAAATAAAAATGAATATCTATAAAACCTGCTCCTTTTTTAATTTTGAGGGGGAACATTGTCTTTAGATTTAAAAAACAAAATTAAACATTGAAAAAAGTTACAGAATGGGTTTGCTCTGTGTTTTATGACAAAAGCTGAAGAACAGAATTATTAATCAGTTTTAATGATACTGAATTCTGCCATTTTAAAAGGAGTGTGATTTATCGAGGGGAAAGTGGTTTATAAATTTGTAAAGCTGCCAGTTTTAAGTATAGTGACCACAAATGCCTTGGATCCGGATTGTGTTCGGTTCAGTATTGTGAGGCAGTAATCAGCTAAGTACCATAATCCTCCTTAGAGTACATTCTTACTTGACCTGTAGCTATATCCAGCCACACAGTGACAGCATTAAAATAACCCACTAACACGTCCCTCGCTGCAGTATCTTGTGGCTTCCTCCTTGAATGAATGCTGTTTTGACTTTCAGTAGTTGAGTTTTGTAATAAAATGATTGCAAACCAAGAGTCTTTCACCTCGTCTGATTACGGATGGCTCCTATGATTCTGCTAGGGTTAGAAGGATTAAGAGGAGGCACTGCCTGGCATAATACTGATGTGTTTTCATCAGCCTGAGTCCTCCTGCCCGACAGATGTGCATTGGTTGAACAAAGGTAAAAATAAAAATGCTAAATATTAATTGTAATGTGTACAATTTTTTCATGCTTTTTACAAATATAATTTGATTTGTTAAGCTTTTAAAACTGGAATTATTGGCATGGGACGTATATATTGCATGTTCCACATGATCATAGATTTGGTTAAATTCATGATGTTCTATAGTTTAAGAGCTTTGAATATTGACTTTGCAATGTTTAATCTAAACTCTGGAGTTAGCATTATATAATTATATTCATGAAGTATTCTTTTCACTCATTTTTGCAATATCCATGTTTCACAAAACATTTAAAAAGATGGAATATCGTTTCAAATTTTTGAATCTTTGAACATTACCTATATAATCTTTCGTTTTTAAAATAAGTTATTAAATGTAAAAAGATGATGGTTTCTTCTAATTTTTAATTTTTTATGTGATTCAATATATTTTATTTATAAAATGGTGTTCTTAAATGATCTTTACCAGTAAGAATTTTTATTGGAATATGTAGCTAGTGCTAAGTTGTAGTAATATAAAACTCAAATTTATAGAATGACTGTCAGTATCACTGAGATTCTGAAAAGTTTCATATATCATTAGCTAAGAGTTAAAAATATACAAATATTAAGGCTTGTCTTTTCATATGTTCTCTTATTGTCCTCATAAATGTTTTCAAATGTCTACTGCTCCATTTTTAGAGATTTGATATTAATTGGTAAATGTGGTCAGTATTATAGTGATATCATTAACATAAACCATTTAAGACTGCCAATGGAAATTATAATAATAGCAGGATGAAGTTAATATATAATATATAAATTCAAACTGCCTCTGGAATATTAGAAAAGTAACTTAAATTTGGAAAAAGTTTTTTTGGGGGGGGCATTTTCTCATCAATCATTATGATTTTGTAACACAAAGTTTTAAGTAATTGATATGTTTTCTTACTCAAATTACTGTGCATAGTTAGATAAACATTTGTAATGGAACCTCTGGTGCAGTACACAAGTGGAACATTTAGAAATGACTGGGGAGTTAGTACTTGACTAGAAATTCTCAGCAATGACAGAAAGTGCTGCTTGGTAAGGTAGATAGATACAAGATCTTTCGATTGTGTTTTCTACTCATGGGTTCCTGTAACATTGCTTTAGTATGGTCAAAGAGAAAAATAATTTTACCCTGTAGTTTAATAATGAGAAGTATGTGAGTTGAAATAAAGGGAATTTAAGTATGTGTTGGTATTATTATATCAGGAAATAGGAATACATAGAATGCAAGAGAAGAAAACTTCAGGTGCTATATAGTGTCCCATATATTTTATTAGAAAAAAAGTGTACTTTTGACTTGTGTGTCTTAAATCCTCAGAATCTTTGAATGATTAACCCAGAACTTCCTAGGTGAATTGCTTTGAATTATGACTCATGGGTTGAATATTATTGAATGCTTTATTATCCTTTTAGAGAAATGTACACATTATCGTTTATTTTGCTTATTTTTTTTTTGAAAATAACAAATACTAAGGCTTATTTCATAAGACTTTGTGCAGGCTGGACACCACTATACAGATTAGACATATTTGAATTTTAATGGAGTTTACTTAGTTCCTGAAAATACAGTAGTGTCTAAGCACATAGAAATTTTAAAATTTAAAATACAGTATGTATGAAATGATTCATGGTGTACTTGTTAGATATTTTCTTGTCACAATATAATATGTCAGAGTAACTGAGAGTAGATTATTTACTTTCAAGAATCTTACAATGGAATGTTACCTGGCTTTTGGTAGAGTTTTAATATACTAAATTGTTGTACTTCAAGTTTTATTTTGAGTAACAGGACCAATAATCCCTCCAATTTCAGGTTTCAACCACTATTCCATTGTACTTAAGTCCAACAGAAATGAGCATGTATACTATGATTCAGATGTTCCAGGCCTATTTCATAATCAACAAAGTGATTGCTAGTTTAATATTGAATTTTCGTTTCCTATGGAATGACAACAAACAAAACCACTTAGATGTTTTAGCAAAGGACTGACTGTATATTAACGATCATTCTTTTGGAACTGAATTCTATACTGGACGGTAAATTTTCTTATTTGTTGTCTGTAGTTGGATTCCTCTGTTAAGAAGACTATTTACTTTATACTTACTTTCAAAACTTTTGTGTTGTTTCCTCAAGGTAGGAATAAAATTGACTTTTGATACTTCTGTAGTTCTAAGCATAATTTGATAATATTCCATGGGAAATCCTTAATACTTTAAGGTTTCATTTAAACAAATTATCTTGCTGAAGCTTAGGATCAGTGTTATAAGATCATAGTTCCTTAGGACCATTCAGCATCTTAAGATTGGTGATAATAGTGTTGCATTCATTTATGTGTTTCTCATCGATAATTCAGTGTGCAACATTAGTACTTCCCAATATCTGTTTGCTAAAATAATCTCAGTCTAAGTGTATAATTCACATCTCTTTGAAAATACAGACTCTCCAAGATTAGGTGCAATAAGTGTAACTGAGAAATTCAGATCCTGTAACTGCAGTGTAATTTTCATGTTATACACTTACGATAATGGTTTTTTTCTTTAGTCACTTGTATAAAAATAATGCCCAAAGTAAATTGAATGTTCTATATCACGTACTTGCATGACACATGTATGCATACACAGGCACAGGTACACACACCGTGTTGTATAGATTACTATTACAATATTAAAGTATTTTTAAGCTATGTCCTTCACAAGAAAAAAGACACAAGGATCTACCTGAATGTATCCATCCAGCTGGCATTGAAATCAGTGAAGTGTAACTTGCTTAAACATCATCTCAGAGTCTTTTTCTTTGGTTACTAGGAAAAGAAGTCCATCACTGTCCCGGGATCAAAATCGAAGATACGACCAGAGTGAAGAGAGAGAGGAGTATCCACAGTATGTTCCTTCAGATAGCACAATGCCTAGATCGCCATCAGATTATGCTGATAGACGATCTCAACGGGAACCTCAGTTTTATGAAGAACCTGACCATTTAAATTATAGGGATTCTAACAGGAGAGGCCGTAGACATTCCAAAGAGTATATTGTAGACGACGAGGATGTGGAGAGCAGAGATGAATATGAAAGGCAGAGGAGGGAGGAGGAGTACCAGGCTCGCTACAGAAGCGATCCGAATTTGGCCCGGTATCCGGTCAAGCCACAACCCTATGAAGAACAAATGCGGATCCACGCTGAAGTGTCCCGAGCACGACACGAGAGAAGGCACAGTGATGTGTCTTTGGCAAACGCTGAACTCGAAGATTCCAGGATTTCTCTGCTAAGGATGGATCGACCCTCAAGGCAGAGATCTGTATCTGAACGTAGAGCTGCGATGGAGAGTCAACGCTCTTACTCTATGGAAAGAACTCGAGAGGCTCAGGGGCAAAGTTCTTATCCACAAAGGACCACAAACCACAGCCCCCCAACCCCCCGGAGGAGCCCTATCCCAGTCGATAGACTGGACACCAGGCGAGCCGACTCCCCGCGGAAGCACCACCACTTAGATCCCAGCTCTGCTGTCAGGAAAACCAAACGGGAGAAAATGGAGACCATGCTTAGAAACGATTCTCTGAGTTCAGACCAGTCGGAGTCAGTGAGGCCCCCTCCGCCGCGGCCTCACAAATCGAAGAAAGGAGGTAAAATGCGCCAGGTTTCCCTGAGCAGCTCTGAGGAGGAGTTGGCGTCCACACCTGAGTACACGAGCTGTGACGATGTTGAGATTGAGAGCGAGAGTGTGAGCGAGAAAGGTAAGCACTGCCCGCAGTCCCGCCGCGGCTGTGCGGGGCTGGCTCTGTGAGAACGTCTGAGCGAACCTCAGGCTGTTTCTACTCGTATTCCAAGTATTTTAAAGGTGTTGTCCACATGAGAAAAGTCCTACATTATAAAAACGGAGTGCCTTTTTATCCTTGTACAAAAAGGCCATTTAAAGAAACGCTCTCTTGATTTTTTGAAGGCTTCCTTGTATTATTAGATGGCATACTTACACAGACTCATTCTAGTTTGAAAAGTAACATTTTTTGTTTTTTGCATTTCTTTATAAAAGTAGGAAAGTGTTTACAATAGAATACTTGAAACATTGCTCAAGGTATTTTAAAGAATGAAATGCCACCATATCCCTTTCCTAAAAATGAACTGCTGTTATACTTAGGTTCCAGCCCCTTCTCTCTCAATGTAGAGTTTTTGGATTTATAAATTTAGTATAACACTATAAATAACTTAATACCGTTTTTCAATTGCTGTCATATAATCTTATTTTCAAGTCATTTACTATTCTTTAGAAATTTAAGTGACTGCACTTTGTTCTATCATAAGAATATATTATGAACTAAATATTTGTTTGAGGTATAGAAATTTTTTCTAAATGCTATCTATGTAAGTAATACTGCCATGGTCTTCTTTATGCATACTTTTTTGCCTACATATCTGAGTGTGTGTGTGTGTGAATTTTGGGTTTTATATTCATATTTTAGAGTTGCTTTCCAGAAAAGTTCTTAACATCTTCTGTGCTAATTTCACATGTGCTTGAACTTTTTATTTCACAGCATCAAATTTTTGTCTACTGAATAGGCCACAAAAATATCACATCTCATTATCTGAATTTCATCTTATTTTATTGTGATATGAGTCACCTGTTCATCCCTTCATTCTTCCTGTCCACTTCCTTCTGGATATTTACTAGTTTTCTCTTATTAATTTATAAGACTTGGTTTGAGAATTGGGATTTTTGTCTAATTATCTATTATTTGTTAAATTTATTCCTTGTTGGATGCTTGTCTATTAATTTCCTTTGATCATCTGGAGATAGCATGCTTAGTACAGCTGCAGTTGAGTTTTCTTTGTTTATATTTTTCCATTATGCCTGTCCTTAGACACTCTTTTTTCATCTCCAAATCTATTAAATAATTATATATATATATATATATATATATATATATATATATATATATATATATACACTCTTTTAAATTAGTTTTTTTAACCATTAAAATTTCCCCCTGGCATTTATTTTGATATATGGTGAAGTATATTAGATTGATGAGTATCTAACATGAATTCTTCATGCCAAATTCTGCTTCTCCTTCCTTCCAGTTCTGTCATAACGGTTAGTAGATAGTCCTTTTCTCTTTTAGAATCATCAGTAGTAATAAGCAGAGGAATCCAGGAAGTCATATAAAATTATGTAATATAAAATTAATATAGTGATTTTTACTCTGAAACATAAGTAATTAATTAGAAAATACAAATCAAAAGTAGTTCTTATCTAAAATTAAACCAGAAAAAATGTAATTAAAAATAATTATCAAGACATGATGGTATTTGCAGGAAATACAATAAAATTTTCCTCATAACAAAGGAAGATAAGAATAGAGGTTCTTTCCTATTACTGTCTAGGAAGACTAAACACTACAATGAACTGTCTCCACGGTGTCACGAGGTTAGCAATAGCTCAGTCTCCGTTGGGTCCTTACATTGCCCTGTTCTATAACGCTAACAGCTGCAGAACAATAGCTAGAATTGTGAGGGAGAAGTCACTTCACCAGATCCCAACAAAGTAACAGTTATTGCAAGTGTGGCTGGATAGGAAATTTGACAGATCAGTATATTTTATGTAGTATATTAAAAAGTCTTGAATAATAATATCTAAAAGCACTACTGTACAAAAGAGGACATAAAATTTTAAACAAATGGATCAGGGAAATGCACATACAATTGAAAATTAAGTTAGCCTTATTTCATAATTATTACTTTCAGTTGTGAGCTGTGAGAAAATTGAGTTAATAGAAATGTAACTTCTAAAAGAGAACTGTAGGTCTCAATCAGTTTTATTAAATCTGTATAGACATTTTAGTTTCCTGAAGATATAGTCTTTAAGTACACTTAATAATGGTGGTTTTCCGCATTTGGTAGGGTATATATTATGATACTAATAGATCAAAAGCTGATAGTTATTTTTGGTGGTTTGGTTTCTCTACCATCTGGTAGATAATTTACTTATCCTTTGCTAAAATAATGCCTTCATCTATGGAACAAGAATATATTTTAACAAAACTCACAGAGGTGCTTCATTGTTAATGCCTGGAAGAATTCTATTTGATAGCACGTAGGGTTATCTGGTCCATCGGTTCTAAAATAATGACATTAAAAACTCTCATAAATTAACTATGTGTTTGTTATACATTCATACATGATGCTATTAGGCACAAGTTCACCATGTGTTATATACTGGAAGAAACTTCCTATCATTCACATCTGTGCTCTCTTCTAAACTGAGCTCCAAGGACCGACTCTTGTACAGGGTCCTACTTATTGCCTACCTAATAATTTGTTTTACAAAGCACTGTTTCTGCTAATAGGCACAATCATCCTTTCATGTTTAGTGGAAGAAATGGAAACAATGCAGTTTTCCCTGTTGAATAGTTCTTCACTGGTAGAGTAGTGAGAAGAAACGGTAGCTCAACCCCTGCCAGTTGAGAGTAGGAGTTTCTGAGAAGAGGCTTGGATCCTGTCTTCACATTGCATCATTGTGGTAACATTGTTTAGTTGTGAAAAGGTATCAGATGTAGAAGTAAGCAATTTATAAACATAATTCATAGTCATCCTTGGTGGTTAACTAGTGCATGGCATTTCCCCCTAATAATTAAAAGAATTTATTAGCAGCCTCTGAATATGCTTTTTTCTTAGGAATTTTTGTGGCAATATATTCTGATGAGGATCAGTGGGACTTTCCTTTTCTTTTGTCACCCTAGGCTGAACAATTCCAAGAAAGTTGTTTTACATCATAGCTAGCTTTTCCATTGTCTTTGTTTTTCTGTTCCTTCTCATTTTTTAAAAAATATATCAACTCGCAGATCTTTGCAAGGCATATTTGGGCCAACTAGTATACTTTAAAGGTTTTTTTAATCTAATAATGTATATGTAGCATAGACTCATGTCATTGCAGAAAGCTTCTTCTGTCCACGCATTAGTATGTGTCTACAACACAGAAGATATTCCTGCTGTTTTAATGGTAAAGGTTCATCTTTCAGTTCAAAACAAACTTTGATTTTGATTTTTTTTAAACTTGCTTTCCTATTGGCTGGTCTTATTTTTTTCTTCTAGACTTTATTTATAGAGTGATATTTTGATATTAATTCACTACTTAGGTTAGATTAGACCATATTAATTACATAGAATTTCAGTCATAAGTAGCCTCAATGTCATTTTGCTTATCATGTTTTGTTAAGTGACACTAATAGCCTATCAGTGAGTTTTTTATTATTTGTTTAAAAGGTTTTGAAAAGGTTGTTTAAGAGAAAATGCATTCCTTGCTCAGTCTCAGAGTTCAATCTTGGGTGTGGTATTCACTGAGCACACAATCTTGTTCTGCTTTTTAAAACCCTCTAGGTTGGGGCTGGAGCGATGCTCAGTGGCTCCTGCAGAGGACCTGAGTCAGTTCTCATCACCCATGTGGTGGTTTACAGCCATTTGTAAATCCAGTTCTGATTTATCTGATGCCCCTTTCTGGCCTTTGCTGGCACCAGGCACACACGTGGTGCATATACATATGTTCAGGCAAGACAGCCATGTACATAAAATAAAATAAAGAAATCTAAAACACTTAGGTCTAAGTCCTTATCTATAAATCTGTGAAGCATAATAATAGCATTTTTTTTTGTAATTGGTTACTGAAGAAATCAAATAAAACTATACAAACACACAAATGACAATTAGCAAGTACCAGGTATTCTGATCACTTTTAGATTGCTTATTTAATGTTCTGTAGTAGTCAAGAATTCTACAAGATGATTCTCCAGCATTTTGAATGAAAATGTAATTGTGGTTATGTGGATTGTGTTGATTTCACCTCTTACAGGATCTGCCCCGTGTTAAGCCTCCTCATTGCTGTTTAAGAAGGATACACTGTTTTTTAATTGGTGAGGTATACTTTTGAGATATAATTCAATGCCTCAGTAAATGTAAAGCATCTATTTCTCATTTTTCTGCCAAGAACTTTTTCCGTGCCTATTATTTAGAAGGTGTTGGATTGGACCCAGTGGAGAATGTAGAGGTAAATAGCATTCTTTCTCACCTCAAGAAATTAAGAATAAAATTACTAGATACATAGACTTCAGAAGAGTCATTGCTTCTATACGCTGACTTTTTTCCATGCACCATTTGTCTTATAACACTTATTTTTTAATTCAATGTGATATACTTACCTCTAGAATGTTAAGTTAATTAATTATCTACCCTATTTGTGTTCATCTAGGCAATCACAAACTGATTCAGATAAATCTCTAATGCTGATGCCATAGTGTCTCTGAATTTAACTATTTAGTGTTATTCTCAAAGTTTGGAATGTTTTTGGTAAACTTTGTAATGTACCTTTTGCTTTGTTATTTTTATTTCCCTTTTTAGACATCACCATCGATAGTTGGGCCTAGATAATCATGTTTATGAGATTGTGTGTGCACAGCAGTGTGTTTCACAGCATCCCCAGCCCTGGCCTCCTACGTGCCAATAACACTCCAGTCTACTTGTGACGACCATAAAGATGTCTAGACAATGCCAGTCATCCTTTATGGAAAGAATCCTCACCTTTGTCCCCATCCCCTTTCCTGTCTCTCCACTTCCCTTCTTCTTCTCCTTATGGAGATGTTCACATCTAATAAATATTTTTTTTAATTAAAAAAGTGGAGCAGAGCAGAAAATATCAGACTAATTCAGAGATAAGGATAGTGGTTCTGTAACACTTTTGTTATATGTGTTTGTGTACATGTGTGCATGCATATGTGTAGGCATTCTGTAGTCTAACAATGTAAAATACATAATCATCCCTTGATTCTGCAAGGAATTATTCTAGGACCCCCCCCATCAGATCTTACTATGCAAATGTTTAAGTCCTTTATCTAAAGTGCCAGCATTTGCATATAACGTGTGTACACCATCCTGTATCTCTTACATCTTAAAACATACAATGGATATGTATGCACATAATATTAACATACAATGGATATGTATACACATAATGTTGTACTGTTTTATGGTGAATAATGACAAGGACATATGCCAGTATGCGCTCATAGCAGGCACAGTCAGAAGTATTTTCAATCTTGGATGTTTGTTTATGGGATTGGAGTCTTCAGATACAGAGGGCTGTTTCATGCCGTGGATCACTGTCAAGCTACCTTCCCCTCTGTTACAACTCTGTGACTCACTCACTGCCCGAGTTCTAGCACTCTCATGTAGACCTAGAATCAGATTTGGGAGTGGTGTTTGACTGCTAATTGATGAATTGTAGATACTATGCTTTTCTTTTTTAAATTCAGTTTAATTACAATGTGGCATACTTCTGACTTCATAATACAGTTCTATTGTGAGCCATTTTCCTAACTGCATAGGGATGCCCTTTGGAAGCACTGACATTCAGTGTGGACTGGTTTAGCCTCCTTTGCTTTCCAGGGCTTAATTCTACTCACTTTTAGATGGTTGTTAAAGGCCTTTTTTGGTTTACTTGGAAAATTTTTGGAAAAAATTGGGTTAGAAAATTCAAGAATTCATGCTTATGGTAGTTTCCTAAGCCATAAATTGTAAAATGCTTCTTTTAATTATTAGGTTTTTTTTAAAGTAGGCAAAATATACTTAACCTTTTTTTAAAAACTAGTGTTAATAAAGTTGGAAAGATGATACATTCTGTAGACAAGGCCCCCTTTCAGAAAGAAGCAAGTGTTTTTAAACATGAAAGTCCAGTTCGGAAAATGTTAGCTTTATATCAGCCCGGTTTTGATGTCACTATCAATTGTGACATTTGTCCTTGTGTATAATCTTACATTTCTTGTAGTCTTCAGTGGATCAACTGTATGTGTTAGCAAAACACAGGCTACTGAAAGGTTAGTATATATTAATAAATTGAAGAAAATGTTAATTTATGATACTTGAGATATTTAAACAAGTAAAGCATTCTAGACCATGTGGCCTCAAAGCTATTTGTGGAAGTTCTAATAATGAGACTTTTCCTTTTCTGGATAGCTATTTTCTAAAGACTTATGCAAAAGAAATACTTTTTAAAAATCAAAGATTTATTGCCATGTGTATTAATTTTGTTGGCAAGTAATTTTATGCTAAGTACCTTTATCAGTTGTAATATTGATCCTGGACTTTCACTTTTGAATAAATAGAACTCAGTCATACTGAAGCTACATAGATATAACTAATTATGCTGTACTTTTTTTTATTAGGCAGCATCATGAAACCTCGGTATCATGTTTTTTAAAAGTACATGTGAAATCAAGGACAGGCACCTATTATGAAACTTCCTTTTTTTTTTTTTTTGATTTTCAAGACAGGTTTCACTGTGTTGCCCTGGCTCTCCTGAATCTCACTCTAGACCAGGCTGGCCTCAAACTCACAGAAATCTGCATGCTCTTGCCTCTGGAGTGCTGGGATTAAAGGCATGAGCCACAACCACTTGACATGAAACTTCTTTTAAAATGTTATTTTATGAGTATTTTTGTTTTTTGCCTCCATGTATAGCTGTGCAAAACATTCATGTACGGTGGATGCAGAAACCAGAAAAGGGCATGGTTTCTTTGGAACTGGAGATATAGTGAGTTTTGAGCACCATGTGGGTGTTGGGAATCAAATTCAAGTCCTCTGGAAGAGTAGCTAGTGCTCTTTAACTGCTGAGGCATCATTCCTGCCCCCAAGATATACTTCTTGACATCAAGTGTTTGTCATCATTACATGGTAGCATTTCTTGCATTGTAATGACGTCTAACACAGAGCCACTGTTCTTAGGTATTGATCACAATTCCTAAAGGCTGCTTACAGGTCCTTTCCCTCTGGCTATCCATCATAGCTACTTAGTAAGGTGCAAAGAGATTATCTACAAACAAGGTGAAGAGCAACTGGATGATGCAGAGTGCTATCTTGCCTCCCTAGGAGCAAATCCCAGGTCCCATAAAAAGAGGAAGACCATGACATAGGGAATATGGAAGCCACCTTATATTCTTCTGAACACATTCTAGTAGCCTGGGAGCAATACCATGGAGTGTATTTAGAAAACAATTGCCCTATGTAGCCTCTCCTGTAGAGAACTGTTTATTATTGGGTTTATGTGGGAATACCCCTATGTGACAAATTGACCTACAGAAAAGTTTCAGCATCAATTCTCAGAATCCTGCATCTGGGAGACTTCATCAGAGGAGTCTGTGTTTCAGTTAATTATGTTGAAACCATGTTGTGTGATCCTCTCAGCAAAGCACAAGGATCCTAACTCTGCACTCAAGAAATCTATTTTAATTATATTCAGTTTGGAGTTTTCCAATGCTATTTTACCTGGGACTCTGCAAATTAATGAAGCCATTAGCATTTTGCAGAAGCTGTGTTGAATGGAACATATGTTAGGAAATTGCAGCATTTATCTTTAGAAATTGAAGAGAATAAATGACCAATGTGAGAAGCAGGAGGGAAAATAGGACATGCTTACTTTTATTCATAAGGGAGATGATAATACCATCAACTTTGATATAACTATAATTTGCAAAGAATCTTTATGATTATTACTTTATTTCAACCTTTCAGTAGTCTGCAGGATATGACAGTTAATCTCCTTTCAAATAAATGAGAAATTGAGACCCATTGTAGTGAGTAACTTGCCAAATCACAAAACGAAGGAAGGATGGAATCATGTCAATAATTTAACATAAGTGTTCCAGCTGCAAGTATGAAACGTGTCATCGTATGCTGCAATTTCTTTAAAATTATTATGTTAAAATTATGATGTTGAAGAATGCCTTAGTTCACCACTAAAGTTTAAAACTTTCATAAACCTAATGAAAAACAATTATATAATGTTTTGGATAAGCTCTTGCCTAAATTTAAAATACAAATAGACAATTGGCTCAGTTTGTATTAAAAGAATCTTATTTTAAGATCTGAATCTTTTGATTACTTATAGCCAGATCACCGTATTTAATTATTTCATTTTACACTAACGGAATAACTGCCTGTCAGACTGAGTTGGAGCTGATGTGTTTTCTGTATAGCTTCCTAGTTGAGACATCTACAGCTTCTTGACAACACTCTTCAGCAAACACCTCCAGGAATGGGGTGATGGCTGTCCAAACGGCAGCAAGACCTTGGCTTAGCTTTACATTGAAGTGATGACTGATCTGTAGGAAGTTGCTAGCATAGAACAGTGAGAGCATATGTGCCCTTCACTAGTTTCCTCCAACATTTACAACTTGTGTTCAGAGGAAGAAACAGACAGTAAAGCAATGTGTGTCTATACTGCTTTCCTCCTTTTTCTGTCGGGGATATATCCCAAGAGCCCCAGTGCTTCCTGTATCCACAGACAGTCTGTGACGCTACATTATACCATTCATCATCATATGCATATTGATAGTTTAATGTGTAAATTTAGCAAAACAAGAGATTAGTAACTATAACAGCTAATAATAAAACATATTAACAATATTCTGTAATGAAGTCTCTCTCCTTGGCCACAGACAAGGTAGTAGATAGAATATGGAGACTAAAAGGTAACTTACTTCTTGGGTGGAACAGACTAAGACAATACCCTGATTAGTCCCATGACTCATAACAGAAATGTAAAACTTAAGGATTTTTTTTTATTTTCAGAATTGTCCATTAACAATTTTGGACTATGGTTGATTGTCTTACAGTGATCATTGTGATGCTGTCTCTAGAGAGACATCACTTTAAGCAAATCTTTCTTACATGTGCCAATCACTAAGAAGACCTCAAAAAGTCACATAAATATTATTTCATTCATAAAACATCCCTCTAATGACATTTTGAGATTTTTTTCCCATTTAGCATTAATGCATTTGAACACATTCTAAATGTCAATAGTTTTTCCTATTCAATAATCTCCCCTTACCTTCAGTTAATTTTTTAGGCAGCATCTGTGATGTCTGTATGTCCCTTTGTTTAGCTGTTATGTATTGTAGAATGTTTTGGTTATTTCAGCTTTGGAGCTATATAAATAAAGAAATTGTTTTTGACTTTTTTTCTATTTATAAAGCAGTTCGCTTTCATTGTTAAGTACCTTAGCTTTAGATTTTATGTTGTATTTTACGTTGGTCAAGTTTCTGTCTATTCATCATTCCCTGAATCTTTAAAAAATATTTTCAGTATCAATAGATAAATTGATAGGATCATTTGATTTTCTTCAATTTGTATAAATGATGAATTATATTGAATTTGAGATATCTACTCGGTGTTCCAGAAACAAACTTCATTTGGTTATGGATTATTTCTTCCTTGCTAAATTTTATTTATGAATATTTTAAGTATTTCCTTGGTCATGCTTAGATTTATTATTTTCACTTTCTTTTATGTTTGCCATTGGCTCCTCCCTCCGTCCCTCCCTCCCTCTCTCCGTCCCTCCCTCCTTTCTTTCTTTTATCTTCCTTTCATTTTTTTGGTTTCTTTTTTATCTTTCTTGTATTCCCTTGAGTTGTTTGAACACTTTTTGATTTTTCTATTTTTCCTTTCATAATTTTTTTATTGATTGCTCTAGATAATGTAATATGTTTCATGTGTACCTTTTACCTACTACCAGCTTGTATAGTTACCCATTTACAGGTAAATAGAGAAACCTTTTGCTCTTGTACTTAGTTATCTCCCCCTCTTAAATATTCCTTGTTCATGTGTTGAAAACCAAAAATTAGGCATTGTATACTTTGCACTTCAGCTATCTTAAATAATTTAGAAAACTCGGGAGAACAAAATTCTGTTCTATCTATCCATGTTTTGTCTTGCCATGTTTCCCATTCCCTTTGCTATTTCCAGGCTCCTTGTCACTCCCTGTTTCTGTGTCCTCAGCTGCTCTTCTAGAGTAGTTCTGCCTGTGAAAAACTCACTTAGCCTTCTTTTCTCTCACAGTGTTCTTCATTCTTGAAAGATAATTTCATTATCTTTAGAATCTAGGTTTTTTTTTTTCTCATCCCTTGTACCCCACCAAGTTCCGCAACATTTTATGTCAGTCAGTGTAATTCTTTCCCTCCTTTTTATAAAAGTGTATGTGTGTGTATGTGTGTGTGTGTGTGTGTGTGTGTGTGTGTATTATAATAGTTTTTATTTTTATTTTTTAGTTTGGTTAGACTATATCTTTGTATGGATTTTTGTGTTCTAATTTAAAGACATTTTGAACCTGTAGGCTTACAATTTTACAGTATAGGAAATTTTCAACTCCTAACTTTTAATACTTTTTCAGCTTATTTTTTCTCATTCTATAATGAGAATGAATATCTTTTATTACCATCTCTCAGGTCTTTGAATATTTGTTCACCTTCTATAATTCTTTAGTCTATTTCCATTTTCCATATTGAGTAACTTTTTTCCCATTCTACACTCCAAGGCATGTAGTCATTGCTCTGTCCTCTCTGCATTGCGGAGGAGCCCATCATCTGGCTTTGGTATATTTCAGGCAGTTTTCAGTTATACATTTTCCAGTTGGTTATTTTCTGTCTTTTAACAGTTCTTGCTCTAGATCCATGAATATGTTTTTATATCATTACTAAATGACATTTTATTATATTAGTTTTGCCCTTTGAAGTCATACAAGAGTTATTATTAAATAGTGACTGCTAATGTCTACATACCATTATTTGTGATAGTTTAAGATATTTTTTCCATGTGTTTGATGATCATTACTTTATTTAATTCTCAAAATGGCACTAGATTTTACTCCTTTAACAAATGCTATTCAATACCAGGTGTATGATACTCTTATACCTTTTATTTTTCATTAATAGGAGGAATATTTACTTTGGTTTCAAACATTTTAAAGTACTAAACTACATTATTTACAGAGTACAGGCCACATTTCTGACCTTTGTGTAGTCTGAAATCAGGAGAGGATGAGAGATTGTGAACTGAATGAATTCTCTTTCATTTAAATCACCCAGACTTTTTATTTATAGGTGTTATATTATTTATCTCCTTTAACTGAGAAACACATAATGCTTACTTATGGAACTATAGTATGTTTTGAGAAGGCAGCAGATTTTCTAAGATATAAATACTTTGAGACTCCTGGGTCATCCCAAGCAGGGATATAAATATATAGTGGATTGGTCACCTCCATCTATTGGTGTGAACTACTGGAATTCTAATTTTTTAATCTGTGTGATAAAGTTGTTTAAAAAGCACCTTTCTGGTCCATGTGTAAAGAATGAAGTTCTTTCTATACATTTTATTTTGTGTGTATTAGAACATACAGTTTAATTTGTTTTCATAAACAAACATTTAAAGATTGTTTCTGGTCTCTGGGCTGCATTTGTCTGTGTACCAGGATTGCTGTGAATGTGGACCAACACATGTGTAGACTACAGTATCACATTACTGTGACATTAGACACGTCTACATGAGATCCTAATTGCTTGGGAGTCTTGTTAAAACAGATTGCTAGGCCCCACCAATTCTTTTTGATTCTCTGGATCTAGAGCGTGCCCAGTGCATGCATTTCTGACATGTTTTCAGACTCTCTTGTTGCTACTTTAGGGATTTTAAATATCTTTAATACTTGATCCAGGCCAATCATTGTTTAATAACCTCTATGATACAGTTTTAAAAATCATTTTGCTTTTATGAAATATGAATTTTATAATCATTGTCCATCCTGTAATTTTGTCATCTCACAATTGTCTTTTTCTTTTCGGTTGCTTTGACTAGAAATCTGAATGTTAACCTTGACTATTCAGTCTTTCTTGATACTGGAAATTCTCAGTTCTTTTTTCTTGGGGTAGCTCTTGTCATTACTTTTGTGCAGGTTATACTCACCTTTATCTTTCCCAGAGATTATTGAAAACACCTTTCAATTTTAGTTTCTCCTAACCCGATCTCTTTATAGAATTTAGATCTAGCTTTTTAAAGCCTAGGTCAGATTTTGTCTTGTTTCACTCAAGGTTTGAAAATGGTAGCCTTTAATGGACATGAAAGGGTTCCTCTAAGCTGTGCTGTGGTGCATCACCATTCTTGCATAGCCCTCTCTTCTCCTTCATTCCTTTCGTTGAAGGATGCTGATACCCACTCCCCATTTTGCTTTTTTATTTTTACAGCATGGTGTTATTACTTCTTACTGGAATGTTCTCTCTTTTCCTTTCCTTATGTGTATCTCTTTATTTGTCCACTAAGTCACATCTTTCAGTTCCCATGTTAAAAATAGTTACTTTAGGTGTGTTTGGTGAGTTCACATTTTCCCCTAGTATTTTGTTCTCTCCTGTGACACACTCATCTGTTGTGTCTCTCCACACTGTTGCAAACATCTGTCATTGTGTTACCACTGCTCTAGAACTTAGTACAATATAGAACTTAGTACAATATAGAACAAATGGAAGGTATTCTGTAAACATTTTTAAATGAATGAAAATACTAACAGTGTATAAAATATGTGTATATATGTATGTATATTGAAAAGAAGTCCCTTTTGAAGTAATAAATAAACACACTATGTTTGGGAAATAGATTTTTATCAGAAGTTACCATCATGTGATTTGTCTGTCAAAACTGTAACCATGTAATTTCTCAAAAAGATAAATGTTTAATGTAATATTAAGTAAGTCATGTTATATAAGTAAAATTTATGATTTCACTTTTCCTTTCTACTGATAGATATAGAAGGAAACTTTTAAAATCATTTTCACAGAAAATTTGTTGTGTAACTATTTTTTAACACTTAAAATGTTGAGTTTTCATCATTTTAAAGATTATCATATGTCATTTCCAGTAACAATACTTAATTATTTGGATTAAAATAGTATTATTGCTGAGCCACTGTGTAATTTACACACATTCAGCGGTCTTGAGAAAAACTCATGACTTGATACCAGCATGCCAAAATAAATGAACTCAAAACCAGACTTTGTCAATCAGCTTATCCAATAGTCTTTGTTTCTACTTTTGCTTATTGGTAGCAAAAGTATTCCATTTTTAAGGAATTATTGCAAGACTTTTGTTCTGTAGACCTTTTTGACAACAAAAGCCCTATATTTTGCATTTTGTGAGTTCTATTTGGAATCAGAGCTTTTTCCTGGTATCTAATGAGTAATGCAGATAGAGTTCTTGAAAGCAATTAGGATCCCACAGTTTAAAATGTTTATAATTTCTCTATCTGTCCTTTTCCATTGTCTCCTTTATTGCGCTCTTGTCTGCCCGGCTCTCGCAGGAGACATGGATTACAACTGGTTGGACCATGCGTCTTGGCATAGCAGTGAGGCCTCCCCAATGTCTTTGGTGAGACATGTGGAGCCTTGCTATTTAATTTCCGTTATCATTTCACTTTTCCTTTTTTATTTACACCTTTGCATGTTTTCTTTTTTTGTATCTTTTTTTTTTTTTTTTTTGTTTTGTTTTATCTCACACTTGTAGGGGACAGTCAAAAGGGAAAAAGAAAAACTAGTGAGCAGGGAGTTTGGTCGGATTCTAACACCAGGTCTGGGAGACAAAGGAAAATGATGTACTGTGGTGGCCACTCTTTGGAAGAGGATTTGGAATGGTCTGAGCCTCAGATTAAGGACTCTGGGGTAGATACCTGTAGTAGCACCACTCTTAACGAGGAGCAGAGCCATGGTGAGAAGGTACTGCCTCTAGCCTGCTCATCTGGTCTTCCTTCGTTTGCTCTCTGTCACTCATTAAATCAGGACATAATGAAAAGACAGGGCATTTCAAGGGTCAATGTAGCATTTCTTAAGGTGCAGAAAAGAAAAACAAAACAACTGAATGACTAAGTCAAAAAGCCTTTTGCTTGTGTTGCTGTTTTCCTTGATCGACAGCATACCAAAATCTACGTAAATGAAAATAAAACTTAGGAACAAAGAAATGTTTTGTGTGCAGTCGAATGAGAGAACTTTGAAATGTTATAAACAATAAATATTTTTGGATTGGCTTGTTTTAACGTTCACATGTATTTTCCTCGGGATGAAAATCAAATTATCGCTAGTCTGAATCCCAGGCAAAAGGGAGATAATCGGGCGTGTTTGCACAGACAAAGTTGTTTTTCTTTTTTCCCTTCCGCTGTCTCTGTCCTTTGGTTCTGTCATCATGGCGTTCTGATTAGTGTTGATTAGTGTTAGATTCATTGCCATCTGCTTTGATAGTTATTATTTTATTTGCTTTTAGCAGAGCAAAAAAAAATGTAATCTTTCGCCATATAGATGTGATTGCCTGGCATTTGTCTTTTTGCCTGCTAAGTTTTGCATGGAGTTAGGCATGCTACTTTTAGGTGTCCATGGAATTATATGATTACACAAATCATTTACTTTGTTTCTTAGCATTATTATTAATAATGAAATGGTTCATCAGTTACAAGGTCACAAGAAAGAAACAAGCGGGTAATATGATTGTTATGTAACAATAATTGTCTTTGAATTATCTATTAAAAGAAATTTACTGAATCGATTAAAATGTCTAAAACAATAAGTAAACTGTTTGCCTGCAGTTGTGGTGCCCATGTCCTTAATGTCAGCGTCGCAGAAGCTCAGCTGAGGGAAATCATAACATTTAGAGACCAACAGAGGCCACATAGCAATATCAAGGCCAACCCAAGCTACATAGTGAGTTCAAGGCAAGGTTGGGTTATGTAGCAAAACGCCATTTAAAAAAAAATCAGTGAGTTTTTGTGAAGTGAGAGACGTATTCTGTTTATCTTTGAGTAGATCCTGTTTCTTTCATGTTCATTCAATTGGACAGGTATTGGGAATTCATGTAGTTTTTATGTTAATTATGAATTTCGATTTCACGTTTTAATGTTTTCCCTTTTAACTATTACTAAGATAGAGTATTTCAAAAATTTCCAAAAGTGTTTGAAGAAGAAATTGTCATTTTTTTTTTTTACTGAAGTCAATTAAGTAGATTTTTATTGTATCTTTTCTGCCTGTGAGGTTGAATTAATCTTCAGCAAGTTGAGTTAGCATATATTTTTAAAAAAATTTCAGAGCTATTATCCTTTAGTATATTGTGGTAGATGATAACTGAGAGTTTTCTATAATTGGATTTAAAAAACCCTTGCATTCATAAAAGTGGGGTTATAAAAAGAATATTTTAAGAGCTTAAGTCAGTAATTTGGAATGTAAACTGGTTTGTGTAATCATAATACTTTAGAATTCTCATGTTTAGAGATACTGTACAATCATGGTAATTTGACATAAAATTAATTTTTCTTATTTGTTGATGTTGTATGTCAGCACCCTGTGACCTGGCAGCCATCCAAAGATGGAGATCGCCTGATTGGTCGTATTTTATTAAATAAGCGTTTGAAAGACGGGAGTGTGCCTCGAGATACAGGAGCAATGCTGGGTTTAAAGGTATGTAATGAACTGTATGGGATTTGGCTCCATGTTACTTTACAGATCTATCAATAAAACAAATAGAGCTCTTTCTACCTGTGCCGATTTAGGGGCTATCTTATTTCCATTTTCAAGAATTCTAAAATACTGTCCTCCATTCCTGTAAACTCATTTTCCAAGTATTTTTAACAAGTTTCTGGGCTGAATGGATAATCAGGAGGTAAAGTGATTGCTTGGTGAGTACGAGGCCCTGATTCCTATTCCAGAACCCACATGCGGAAGCCAGGCATGGTTTTCCTACCCAAGAACCCACGTGCAGAAGCCAGGCATGGTGGCACATCCTGGTAATCCTGAAGCTGAGGAGGCAGAGATGGGCAGATTTCTTGTCCTTCCTGCTTTGCCAGCCCGATCTGCTCATCAAATTCCGGGTGGGTGGTGAAGAAGGACACTAAAGGTTGTCCTCTGGTCTTCCTGCAAATGCACACACATCCGTGCACACTCATATGCATCTACACCCGCAAACAGACAAACACATCATTCATACTGTACACATGTGTACCTGCAGACACACAAACATCTATGCACACTCATACACATACATGCACACCTGCAAACATAGACAACTCTATGCATACTGTACACAGGTACACCTGAAAACACACACATGCATCCAGGCACGCTCATACACATGTAAACCTGTAAACACATATCCAGGCACACACATGCACATGCACATATGCAAACTCAAACTTATCTATGCACACTTATATATATGTACACTTGCAGACATACGCACACATCTATGCACATTTATACACATGCACACCTGCAAATACACACATTTTATGCATACTCATACACATGTTCACCTGCAAACACACAAACGTCCAAGAACACATATACACATGTACACCTGCAAACACACAAACGTCCAAGCACACACATACACATGTACACCTGTAAACACACACACATCCAAGCATACACATACACATGTTCACCTGAAAACACACACACACATCCAAGCACACATATACACATATACACATGTACACCTGCAAGCACACACACATACATGTGCACTCAGTTATTTTCTGATAGTCCATAATAGTAGTTTTACATACATTTTTAAAAGACATTCATAATAACCTGGTTAAAAAAAGTTTGAATCCTAAACACAATAGATATACTTGAGCTTAGACTGGTTATCTTGGCTATAACTATGTCAGTATTAAAGTAAGAGCTTTAATTTTTATTATGCAAATTTGAAAATATAATATGTATTAAATCAAAATGTATTTTTTGTTGATGTAGTAATTTTTTTTATGTCTAGATGTGTATGTTTTATGGAAAACTGGTTAGGATTGGTTTGGGGTGTCAGGGTCAAATAAAGCCCTGAGGCATGCTAGTTAATCACTCTGCAGCTGAGTTATATCAACCCTCAAATATACCATATGAAATCTGGACACCCCTAAATAATTGTGTCAGGTGACAAATGTATCGATCTCTATATTTGAACAGGAAAGTCATAGAACACTATTTGGCAAATAAGAAAATAGCGCTCTTTTAGCTTTTGTATATCTAATATTCCTAATGAAAAACCGAAATCAAAAAGAATAAATGTTTCAGAGTTAAGCCATTGCTACAGAAATTGTACTCTAGAAAATAGTAAGTGGTAGGATAAAAAATGTTGGTGTTGTGAGATGGGACGGTTGGTGTGTTTGACACTTACCTCTCATCTTAGTCAGTACTCATAGAGGTCTCCTAGTTTTCCATGGTTGTGGAGAGAAGGTGATGGTGGTGGTGATAGGATTTCAATTCAGAATGTCTGTGCTAAAGCAGTGTTTATAGAGATTAGGAAGGCTTGGATTTGATTTCAGTTAGAGGAGTTACTCTTATTGTTTTTAATGGAGGAGAAGGTTTATTGTAGATATGAGGGAGAGCACAGTCAGAGGTGGAGACATCTGGGAGAGTCCAGAGAGAACATGACCCTGAGCCAGAGAGGGGAAGAAGACGTGAAGATCCAGGACACTGAGAGGCGAGGACTGTGAGGGCAGACAAAAGCACGTAGTAGTTCCTCTTTACACAACCCTGGAAAAGTCAACTTCTCATGGCATCAGATATGTCTCCACAGTGGGGAGTGTAGCGTGTCCTGTGAGTTGTTCAGATAAAATAAAGCAGTAAACAGTATTTAGTACAATGTCTGGTATGGTGTCTGAATTTTATAATAACCACCACTGACAGTATAATTATACTAATAATCACAGTGCTACTGTTGTTAAATTTTCTTGAGCAACAAGTATTTTCGTGAAGATGTGAAGCTACAAGAAACTTATGTCTAACCTTCAGAGTTAAACATAGTATTAATTAGTACTGACTGAACTGTAACTGAGTATAACTCACTGTAATTGGGGGATATATGCATGGAATAAGATAGGGTAGCTCAGAACCATTTAATTGCGGTAACCTTTCACTCACCTGTAAGAGAACAAACTGATTGACTCTAGTTAGTGAAGTTAGTCTCTGTCGTTGGCGTCACCTGCTTTGAAATTGATGTGCCCTGCTTGAATAGTGGCTAGCCAGAATCAAAGCGTTAGTTTCATAAGAGTATGGTATTTTACAGCGATTTTTACAGCATTCCTAATGCATGTTTCCAATATATATTTCATTTTCTAAAATAAATATTTTAATAGAAATTAAAAGATAGAAAAATTGGGCTTCAATTAATCTAAAGTTTATTTTATTTCTGATGAAGTTAGTTAAATTTTATAATTTTCTCAAGAAAGATCTATTGTCATTATGGATATTATCAATATAACTAAAATATTATTAGTGAAAATGTAGTATTTTAATTTTTGTATTAGAATGTTTAAAATTTATACCTAAAGTGTTTATATAATTAAAAAGTACTCCAATGTTTTGAGAAGTAAAAATGAGAATTCTATAGTAAGAAATTGTTGAGTTGTTTCTAAGAGATGTATGTTTTTAACAAGAAAATTAAATTATAACAAATTTGCAATAAAATGCATTCCTTAATGCAGACACTTACGTTCAAATGACAACACTATATTAAGAAATGAAATTTAGTACATTAAATTACAGTTTTGGAATCTGAAAATGGTTCTGGTGTTTTTCCTGTAGTCTTTGACTGTGCTTACTTTAATAGTATGACAGTTCTGATCCTGTCCTCCTTTAAACAGGTTGTAGGAGGAAAGATGACTGAATCAGGTCGGCTTTGTGCATTCATTACCAAAGTAAAAAAAGGAAGTTTAGCTGATACTGTTGGACATCTTAGACCAGGTAGGTTCCTACCAGTGGATATTTACGTTCAAAGGTCAGTTGGGGTGAAGAGGATGCTTGCCCTGCCTGTCACGGCTTCGGGTGGATCCCAGCAGTTCAAAAAGAAAAATGCTAGCCATAAATAGTTAGGAAAAAATTCATCTCATTTGTAAGTGATTTGACCAGTAATAATTGTTTCTTTCAACGTGTGTTAAAATCTTTAGTCCTCAATGGAAAGTTTTAACTCTTTTTCCTTATGTCATACTAGACATAAAATATCTTTTTAAAATGCCTTTTTTTTGAGAATTTTATACAGTTTATTTTGATCATTTTCGTCTTTCTCTCTTCCAATTCCTTCTAGATTCTCTCCCACTTCCCTGTACACCCAAATTCAAATATTTTATATTACTGATGGATATTCTAATCTGCCTCTGATATATATTAGCTTATTTTGTTTCCCCAAAATCTTTATTTTTTTTTTTGAAAAAAATTCCTATATTGTTTAGGAAACAAACTTCATCAGTAAATGCACATTTTCTAAATTATGTCATTCCCATATCGTTTGTCAAATTTCTCCAACTCCTATTGGAGAAATCATTAAATTCTTAGAAGAAGATTTCATATTACTATTAATCATTTAGCTTTTTACAAAAAATTTTAGAGTTTAGGCAGTTAAATCTCCTATAAGGAAGCAGTGCTTAATTAACAATGTATATCCTACAAATCTAGAGGAGAATCTTGAAGTCCTCAAAGAGTTGACCTTGATTATTGTATACTATTAAAGATCAAATGGGTTTGACTGTTATGTGGTGTATTTCTACTGACATCGTCCTTTCAAATGAAATATGCTAGTCTAGGTCTAAAGTTCTGTGCTACTGAGCTCTTCTCAATAGGTCTGTTACTCTGTTTGGGTGAATGTATTAGGAAATTTACTGAGTATAGTTGATGGACTTGGCTTATGTTGATAAGATTATTCCTGAACCACAGGTGATGAAGTACTAGAATGGAATGGGAGGCTATTGCAAGGAGCCACATTTGAGGAAGTTTACAACATTATTCTAGAATCCAAACCTGAACCACAGGTTGAGCTTGTTGTATCAAGGCCAATTGGGTAAGATAGTCTTCGTCATTTTCCTTTTGACTTACTGTGAAGATGTATTTATTTTTGTCTATGTGTATGCGTGTTTTGTTTGAATGTATGTATGAGCATGGCATGCATGCTTGGTGCACCGAGAGGACAGAGAGAGGGTCTGATTGGATGGTTGAAAACCAATCTGGAGGCGCTGGTGCTCAGCATGAGCAGTGTGTGCTCTTAAGACCGAGCCATAGCTCCAGCCCTGGTTTCAGAAATTCATTTGTATGTGAAGATGACTGCTATTCAGCACTTTGTGTTCTGCAGTCCAAAATTTTCAGACTACTTTATGAAAATAAGTTTTTTCATAGACATCTTTTTAATTTAATTAAAACATTTGACCAAAATCAGTAATTTTTCATCTGATTATGTAAAATAGGTTGGTGATCATAAATAAGAAGAAATACTTAGTTTTGTAAATTGTTGTTATCTTAATAACTAGTGTATAGCTCCACTCATTAATAGGGGAGGTACTACTTTAACATATACTTTTTGGAAAAGTTTTACTCGTTTTGTACACTCTGAAAACGCCAATCCCTGAAATAGACATAGCTTACAGGTTTTGTTTGTTTGTTTGTTTGTTTTTAATGGAGATTCTAGCTGACAAAAGAGAGATCCAAAATGCATATAATTCCCAGATATAGGGCTTACTTAAGGAAATGTAATTTCTTTAAAAAAGTGATTAATAATAAAATAGACAATGTTAAAGCACACTTTATCATTGTATTTTATTGCCAGTAGCTTATAGATCCCAAAGGTGGCAGTAAATTTAGCCCTTTCATCTAAGCTATGAGAATCATTCTAGAAGTGTCTGACAGGCCTTTTTCTGCAGAAACTTTTATTCTATGATAATACAAAAGGTGTGTCAAAATTAAATAAGAAGAATGTATAACTGGACAGTGAACTTTTGAATGAATTATTAAATCACTGAATGGCTTGCAGCATCTGTGAATGGAGGCTATAGAAATTATTCCTTGTGATCATGCCCTGTTTTCATTCACTTAGGAAATGATGGGTGGTAGCCTTTTGCCTTTTTAAAGTTTGATAATATGGTAAAACCATAGTGTATCAGCTTAGTGTATTAATCAAATCTCTTTAGTGTTAAAGTGTACTTATATTTTAATATTCTAAATAATTTATAGTCTTCATATATATTTATAAAGACCCTCCTATATCAAATAACTATAGGTATTTTTGATGTAAATATGGTTACAAGGTAACTTTGAAAGTTCCCATAAGAATCATGTTTGCCTGTTACCAATGTAACCACTACATTTTAAAATTTTAGTTGTAACTGGAATGTTTTAATGATATTTAATTTGAGTTCGAATATAACTTATTTATAACTAAAGGCAAAATTAGAGAATTGAATTAACATATGTTTATAAAAACTTAACCTTATTGAATACAAAGCATTTTTTTAGAGTAGATGTTTATATAGTAAAGCACATAGGGAATAAAGTGTGTTTTTATAAACCTGCTACAAATGCACATAGATTTTACTTTCTCTTAGAGTTAGCTGCAAAAATGTAATCCCAGACTTAGAAGGAAGAGGCAGAACTCTGTGGCGAATTCCTGGCCATTTTCACCTACATGGAAGATTAGGCCAGCTTGTCCAAACACAAACAGAAATCGTGGCTGGTCTTATTTCATATGCTTCTGCTGCACTCAGTTTTCATATGCCACTTTTAATTTGTAATTTTGGTTAAAATCGAGGCATCACTTGTTAATAGTTCTTTTCTCTCCCTTTCTGTCATTTCAGAGATATCCCTAGAATACCCGAGAGCACACATGCACAACTGGAATCCAGTGAGTGGAATTTATTCTAGGCTATGTCACTAAGCGTGCTGTTCATCAAAGGTCTAACGAAGAAATTGATTTCTTCATATGGAGGAGGAGAAGTAAAAAGAACAGTCTCAAATACTAACGTTAAATTCCATATAAAGATAGAAAGTTTCCTATTAGTTCACAGCACCGTTTGAAAAAATACAAACTATAATAATCTCAGTATTTTATTTTTCCTCTGCCATCATTACTGTGGACTTTTTAAAGTAGCTTTACTAAGGCTTATTCTAATAAACTGCATGACAAGCGTCCAGTTAAGTTTTGGCTACTTGTGTACCCATGTATCGCAGTGAAAAGCCATGACCATTTCCATCATTCCCCAGAGCTACCTACCCCTGAAGTTTCTTACAAAATTTAAATTTTCAACTTTGTATCTCCACTGTCTTGGTAAAGGATATACTTGGAACAAGCTATTGAGTAATTTTATTTATTCTAATTTACATTTTTTGAAACTAAGTAGTTCTAATTTTATATCACAGCAGTAACAACAATAAACATAAATTCAAACAGTCAGATACACATTTTTATTATTTGTTTTCTGATGACTGATTCTTGATTGAAGGGGTACTAGGAGAGCAATGAGGGCGGCCCTTGAAAACCGTTGAGTGGGGTAAGACAAAACAGGGAAGGAGCTGGAACAGAACTCCTTCCACCACTCCAAGAGTGGCTGTTATGGGGGAAGCTTTACAGGCACAGAGGTACAGATACCTGAGAGTGCAGGAGAGCTAGGCAGGCAAGATGAGGTACATGTAAAGAAATACAGGGAGGACCAGCTGGCAGGATGGAGCTGGCAAGGGGAACAGCAGCAGCCAAGTCGCAGTCTTTAAAGCACTCTAAGGACGTCCCCTGGCCGGGTGGTGCTGGTGCACAGCTTTAAACTACACAGAGAAACCCTGTCTTGAAAAACCAAAAAGCAAAACTTTGCCGTGGAGGATACGGGAGCTCTTGGGAAACACTTTCAATGGGGTAGTTATATTTTGAGTCTGTCATTAAAATAATTGGATGCAGTCAATCATTCTAAATTTATTCAATGACAGTGGCAATATGGTGGTGGTCCTGCTCAAATAAAACTACACTGCAATAAGTAAACATTAGAATTATATAGTGCTATTTTCATTCCTTTCATTTTATTTAGTACTTGCAAATGTGCTTGGTGTTGTAGCTATATTATCACTAAGCTGTGAAAAACTATGGGGCAGGCAAAGGTTTTTCCCTTACATCAGTAAGATGCCATGAATGTAATAGGAAACCCTTATTTTATTATGACTGTGTAAAAAGCCTCAGGCTATGCTGGTAAACTACTTTCTGAACAGGCAAGAATCTTTATTCAAAGTGGTTCCAAACATTTATCCTTTAAACATTCATTTAGAGATTTGTCCAAGGGACCATTCTTTAAGTCTCTGTTCTGGATACATCTGCAGATTATTTGCTCTGTCTCATTTTAACTGCCAGCCAAGCAACTGCCAATGCTATATGTTTAAAAGGTGCTGTCATTGTCTCCATCCATGGCTGCTTAAAGAATGCATTCTACTAATTTTTCTGTTATCTAGTGCTTTGTAAGCCTTGTGAGTTAGCAAATTATTCCTACAAAAGCATCATTATTTTACTTATAAATATTGTGAAAAGGCTATTTTATTTTGATCCAAAACTTCCAGATTTCCCCCTATAATAGCTTTACATGATACACTCTCTAAAGGTGAATGTCATGCATGTGCGTTTCTAACTAGGCACACAGCTCTTGTGTCTGCTCTCACAATTAGTCCATCTGTATGTTATTTGCTGTACATTGCTTTTAGATATCTCAAAAGTGTTATAAGGTCACTGTGGTTCCAAAGGAAGTTCTGCTCCCCGCCCTCCGCTCCTGTCCAGCACACATCAGCCCACTGTCCTTTTCAGAGACTCTAACTGCTACACAGGGGACTTTCTGGTCTGGGTAATAGAATTGGAATCTCAGTACTTTCTGTATTTTTCACATCTATTATTTTCTTTTTTCCCTCCTACATAGTTGAGGATTGAACCTCGGCTATCATACATAGTTGGCGAGTGGTGTCCACTGAGCCACTTCCTCAGGCCTGTGGTCCTCATTATTTCATGGCATCTCCTGAATTCCTCTGCTAATTCCCTTTCACAGTTTTGGTATTATTACCTCATTGAGGTCCAAGTGTTCTTTACTATCTCATGTCTCTTCATTCTAATCCTTGCTGTAAGGAGTTGGCAAAGCCATTTTTCTCTTATTAGTACAAATAATTCCACCTTAATATCCTCTATCTGTTCACATTCCAACTGGTTCCTTCAACTGCATAGGAACAAATTAACGCTTGTAACATTTTGTTATTGCTGTTTCTGCTGCTGTTCTGGATCTTTTTTTAACCTCTCATTTCAATTTTGCTGGTGTAATATTTTATATCCTTCAAGATTGGACTACAAATCACCCAGAAACATTTAATAATTTTGGGCATTCTAGTACTTAATTTCTCAACATTTAAAATTTAAGTTTTCTTGAGGTGGTTTGTTGTTTTGGTTTTTCTAATTTTTTCATTTTTAATGTTCCCTCATGATAAAGTTTGAGTATAGTACACTTAATAATAGACAAGTATACCCTGAAGTAGAGCCTGTGGGTACTACAGACAGCAGAGGTGTAACTGTGGGTCTTAAAAGAATCCACAATTGAACTTACACAAAACCAAACTAAACAATGAGAAAAACTACTGTCTGAAACCAAAGCAGACCATCACCAAAACCTCCTTAAGATTATTTCTAACATTCTAGCAATAAAAAGCTCTGTATAAGTTGACATTCAAAGGACATTTCAATGAAACATGCTGAGTGTTCTGAAGTAGTGAAAAGGCATTTTATTATTTTTTATGTATGCTTGTCATTTCAGGTTCTAGCTCATTTGAATCTCAAAAAATGGATCGTCCTTCTATATCTGTTACTTCTCCCATGAGTCCTGGGATGCTGAGGGATGTCCCGCAGTTCTTGTCTGGACAGCTTTCAGTATGTAATCACTAAATTCATCTCCTTGGGAATATTAAATATGTTTTTAAAATATGATGTTGGGGGTTTTTGTTTTTCTTTCTTTCTTTTTGTTTTTTCTAATCCAAGTTCTTCCTAGAACATAATTGTGCCTTTACCTATCAGCTTTTACATTTTTGATAATTTGTAGCTACTTAAAATTTCATTTGCACTATTTGTTGAAATACTTTCTTTTAATGTTAGGTTTATAGAGCTTAATGATTTTTATGAATATATATAACCCCATTTTTTGACCTTAATTATTATTTCAGAAGTTGAGGTGATGAGTTTTACTCATGGTTTTAAAATGACTGGAAGTTGCTATAGTTGTTTAAGAGAGGGGAAAATGGTCTATCACACAAAGATTGTATTAAGGTGAAAGCGATTATTCATGTATTCTTCTTTGCTTTTCAGTCTTAAGGGAATTTGAGGTGACTTTGACAGTAATTCATGGACTTTAATATTGTTCATATGTATAAGGATTCAGGAAGTTTTTTTTTTTTAATCAACAGACTAAACTAAATATGAGGGATATATGTAATAGACTTTGGTGTACTGGGTAACTTCATTATGTGAGCATTGATTTATGTATTTTCAAGTACAAGTTAAAAGTTTTATTCTATATTCTATATTATATTCTTACTACAATGGGTTTGCAAATTTAAGTCCTTTAATTACATTATCATTCCTTCATTAGAGCACATTTGTGTTTATTGCTATAGTAATGGTTAATTTGCTAGTGATTGTTAAATTTGAAATTTCCTAAGTACCGAAAAAAATAACTGTTTAAGTCCTCACAACCCAGAAATTTAATATTGATTGAAAATTGTGACAGTTAAACCCCAAACTATTACAAAATTGTATTTTAAATTCCTTAGAATTGCTTTCTTGTTACATAGCTGAAAATTTCTCCTTTTAGTTTTAAAGGAAAGGCAGTATTTGATATTTTCGGAAGCCTTATTTCTCTGTAACAGTTCTACTTTGTTATATCATTTCAAATCCCAAGACCCTATACTAACTGTGCTAGAGGGGAAGGTAGGAAATACAGAGGAGGGATTGGGAGTATTTTCAACTCAACTGTTGTTCTCCTGATTCACAATGAGTCTGGCAGTAAGACCGAACTGCTAAGACTATGAAGGTAATGTAAAATCCATGTGATTGCAGCTTAATATGAAAAGTATAATTTTGTTATAGCTTGGAAGGGAACTCTTGTATGAATCCAGTTAAAATGTTAATTATATACATTTTGAAACCATACAAAGATGCACACTCAATTTACATACAAACAAGACAAGGATTATTAATATAATTCCTATTTATTATCAGAGATCTAGTTAGTGCAGAAAAACAAAAAGTAAAGTCAGTAATAATCCTGACACTACATATGGCTTTTTACAATAAATGCATGTATTTTTAAAATTATATTCCATATTCTTTTGCATTTTCTTTTTCCTTTCTTTATTTTTGAGTTGGAATTTTGCTGTATAGTCCTGGCTGGACTGAAAATCAATATGTAGACCAGGCTGACATTAAATTGGTGCTCCTCCAGCTTCTGCCCCAGAAGTTCTGGGATTCTAGATGTGTTCTGCACATATGGCCTGAATTCTCCTTTTTCTCTATTACTATATAGACATTTTCTTGTCTTAAACAATTCCTCCTACTTTGATATTCATATCTATATACTGCATTTTAGCTTAACTTCTAGTTTACATTATTACTAGTAATGATCCCACTGAAATAGATACATATTAATGTTGCTTATTTTTACTATGCAAAATTACTTTGTCAAGAAAACTTTTTAGAAGTAAAATTGTAATACACTTGCTAAACTGTAAACTAGAGATTATTTAAAAAAAAAAAAAAGAAAGAAAAAGAAAAACAAACCTCAGCCTGGCAGTGGTGGTGCATGCCTTTAATCCCAGCCTTTGGGAGGCAGAGCCAGGTGGATCTCTGTGAGTTCAAGGCCAGCCTGGTCTATAGAGCAAGATCCAGGACAGGCATCAAAACTACATGGAGAAACCCTGTCTCGAAAAACAAAAACAAACAAACAAAATCTATTAAAATTACACGAAATCTATCAATCAACTATTATATATATATTATGTATATACGTACATATAAGTGTACATACACACACACACACACACACACACACACACACACACACACACACACACACACACACACATTTAAGTTCTGACAGAAATAGTAGTTCTAGTCACCAGGAATATAAATGAACAAGAAAGAATGCCTTTTATTATTATATAACCTTGAATTTCATTCACATTCTTTGTATGAGATCAACGTAAGCAAGATGGTCTCCTGGGTTCCTTACACATCTCTCTTCCTATCTGTATTAACCTACAGGCCATTTTGGTTTGCTATGATAATGCAGGAGTTTGAAATATGCCTATGTATATCACTTCTTAGGAAAATTCTTAGGAAGTCTTAGCTGTACTTTTTTCTCTTAGCTTCTTTGCTGTTGGCAGATTAATTAATATGATAAGAGCAGCGTAAGGAGGAAGGTGTGTTCTGTCTCACAGTTCAAGGTAGTGTTGCTCATGGCAGGGAAGCCAGGCCTCAGGAACTTGAAGCAGCTGGTCACATTATGTCCACCAGAAAGCACAGAGGATGGGAACTTTCTCCATCTTCAGTGGCCAGGACCTTGGCCAGGGGAGTGGCTCACCCATAATTAAGATGGGTTTTCCCTCAGCTGATGTGATCAAGATCATCATTCTCAATTCACTCGGGTTGACACTTAGCTTTGCCCAGCACAGGTGCATCCCCGTTTTCTTCTGTCTTTGACGTTTTGCTTTGAGGAATTTGGATTCTTTCCTCACAAAATCATGACATTTCTAATGCCCGAGAAGAGAAATTATTTACACATATTTAAGGTGATTTCATTTACTGATATTTGTTCAAACAGTAAACATAGTAGACATTTCTTGTTTGCATTTTATACTCAATGATGTTGATTAATTTTTAAAAGATGTATGTAATCAATTTTCTCTCCATGCTAAATCCTGTGGCTTCTTATTTTTTTAGGACTTCCCCACAAAGGATCATTAATGTATTTGATAAGAAAATCAGAATGAGTCTAATCAGGTTTATCCTCCTGAGCCCCGAGTTAGCCCACTCAGCAGCCACACCCACTTATTTTGACTATTTTGAAGTTAGCAGTTTCTTCATTTGCCAGACAACTTTTGTGATTCTGAATAATTTTAAATCTGTTTACACTACTAAGCTAGTAGTTTGATAGGCTGTTAGGCTAAAATACTTCTTATTCTTTTTCTAGGTGAGAAAGGTTCAGAATTATTAATATTTTTCTATTAGTGAAATCAATATTACACTATTGATTCTACTGATAATTATATATTTATTATATTGTCTATGATTTATAGTTGCAAAGTTGCTTTATCTTAACATTTTTGCAATTTTTACTAAATATTACAAATATCAATTTTATTTGCACATTTCAGAGATTTGAGTAATTTTAGAATAATTGTATGTCTTTCATATCTCCCTCTATGGAACCCCAGAACATTTCAGAATACTGCATTTATGAAGCTGTTGGTTTCTCTCTGTGTGTCTTTGCTTTCCTTTCTTTTCCTTTCCTTTTTATTTTTTATTTTTTTTTTAAATTTGACACAGTATATCACTATGTAGCCCTTACTGGCCTGGAACATATGGCATGTTGGGCTAAAACTAACAAACTCCTGCCTCTGCCTTTCCATTGTGTGCTGGAACTTAAAGTGTGCCCTACCACCCTTGCAGGCTTTGTATTTGGACTTTTAATGTTGTAATACTTTATTCTCATAACTTCAACATTCTAGGCGCACTGCACAGAAAGCATGTCCTAAGGGTCACATTACAAGGAATAGTAGAGTGACCTTGGACATCACAGCTAGATTATGGTGTGAAGTTTCACTTCTTCGTTTGTCTGAAGTTGAGAAAATCTACCCTGCATAGAATGCCCCAGTGGAGAGAGCCTTAGAGGGATTGTGGGGTATGGAGTGTTTTTCTGGGGTCATGGCAAAGGTTGAAAGTATGGAAAGTGAGAATTCCACAACTTTCCAGTGCAGCAATGTTCCTGAACTCTAAGCCTTAAAATGGTTAATTGTATGTTTTATATATTTTCCGTCATTTAAAAATTCCACCTAAGAACAAACATATTTTGTAGTCACCTTTAATGTATAAACAAGGATTAAAAAATGTTGATTTTTAGGAATCTGATAGCTGCTTCTTTTAGGTGATGTTAAACTGTTCACTATAAAGGATTCGTTTTTTGAAAATATTCTTTTTTAAAGAGACCCTTTATTTTATGAAGTAATATGTTTATAAAATATTTCCTTTTCTTGATGTATTTTATTTAAAACATGGAGATAGGAACAAGGAAAATGAAATCTCTAGAATTCCTTGTCCCTTCAGCACCTCTGGTTGATATGTGAAAACTTCACACCCTCCTCTCCTACTTATTGTCCATGCAGATTTATGCAAACAGACATGTCACCTCATCCTGTATCTGAGCACTTCTTCTTTGGGGCATATCTCCATTTGAAAAGGAAGAAAACTCAGACTTGATACTTGGGTTTTTGGAGAGAAAGAAAGGTGACTTCTGTTGACCAACAATGTGCTATGAAGGTTGTTTTCCTTTGGCTTTTAGATTTGTTTCTTACTTAAATATAATGCCTGTCCAGTGATCCAGACCTGGGCAAAAGCCCTCCCGTTATCCATCCCAGTTTCCCTAACAGTGGGAAAGATGGGAGGCAGTCCTTCACTATCCACAGCAGATGTGAAGGGGCCATGGAATCCTGTTGAGTATCCTTAAATCCATTCTTTGATGGGCTTCTGATTGTACTCTTGATCTTGATTGGCATAACTGAATTAGGTTATTATGATTTATTTCTATTAAGACTGGAAATGGTCTTAAAATAAAAGCTTAAGAAATTCAGAAGAGAAATTTGATGTTTTTAATTTTTTTCTGAGAACTTTGTTTATATCATACTACGCTTTGAGCATTTAGAAGTTCATCTAGACCTTTTTGGGGTATCTTTCTTCACTTGTGTACTGGGGATAAGCGTAGTTAACCCCCAAAGCTGTTGGGAATATCAGGAGGCAGTGAACATGCCCTAAGCTGTCAGGAACTACAAAGTACGCTGTAAATAAAATCGCAATGCAATCGTGTTGTTAGGAGGCGTGACTGAAGTTAACAGCATCTCCAGCAATGTATCAGGCAGTTGACCCAGTACTTACCCCACCATATGTGACTGTATTTTAATCTATGTGCAATTAGACTTCCACTTTAAAAGGTTTCATAGCCATACACTTACACAATTGTGGATCAATTTTTTATTTATTATTTATTTATTATTCCATTATATTTGATATTATAAATTAGCATTTACCATCTAGAGATGATTAAAATCATTAGAGATCCTGTTAGTTTTGTGCATGTACTATGCCATTTTACATAAAGGATTTGAACATTGGTGGATTTGGTATTTGTGGGTACCCTGGGACCAGTCACCCATGGATATCACAGGCTGTAGTATGTTTAAGGGTAATGTTTTAAATTTCTTGATTTGGGGGTTATACTCTAATCATTCTTTAAAATTATATTATCCTGACTATGTTCTTCTATATTCAGTCCTGTTTCCTAATATATTGACTGTATTTTAAGAATATGATGTAACAAATTATAATATTTTATAAAGTTTTGAATAGGTTGAATATTTTAGCATTGGGAAATACATATTTCTTATAATAAGTACTTAATTTAAATATGTTGCCATGGAAACATTGTATTTAAGGGGCAGTTTTATGTGTTTATTTTTACTTTTGGTCTTTTAGTTCCAGCATATTGTCCTTTTTGGTTTTGTTTTATTGCTTTTTTCTTTAATTTTGCTTACCAGAGCCAAAGCCTTAGTAGAAGAACAACGCCTTTTGTTCCTAGGGTTCAGGTAAAGACTTTGTCTGCCTGATAGAAACTAAAGTTGTGTTTTATTCCTTATTTGTATGTTTTTGGAAAATGCGTAGTAGGAACACTTTTTTTGGTATGTTGCTCCAAATCATACTATTGACTTCTAAATCATTTTATAAGGCAGCTTGTAAAATTCTGCATGGAGATTAGAATATTGAATACAAATTTAAAGAGACAATCATTGTTATTTATCTTGTAAGTTATTGAAGTACTCAAACATATAGGTTTCAAAGTTGCATTCCAATTTTATTTTGATGTAGACTTTGCTTATCACTGTAACATTTACTGAAATAGCTAATTTTAAAACTCTAGATTATTTTCTTTTATTACACAAAGGTTGCTGTCTCTTTAAATCATTCATTATACCACATCACATCCACATTCTCTTGCATTTTCCAAGCAATGACTCCTTGAGGAGATTGGCAAATATATTTGTACCTTATTTAAAAATATGACTTTTTTGTTTGTTATATATGAATCAACTTTTGGAGTTTGAAAGAATAAAAAAATCACAACCCAAATGATATAACTGTATTATGTTGTTTGTATCTTATCACCCCATTGCTTTTATGCACTCTTGGGTACAAGCTGTTTGCCTCTTTTCAGTAGGACCCTGTGTCTCTGGCATAGTGATGCCAGCGTAGTCATCTTAAAAGTGGTAGTGTGCCTCCCCTGCTTTGTTGCATGTTTAAAAAATGCTGGCTTTGGATAATTCTTTTAAGTAATTAAAATATTAGTTATATTTAATTAATTCTATAATATAAAATATTTGTTTGATGTTAAATTTCTATTGTGAACAATTTAAATTGGTTACATGGTAAAGCTAAGAGGATAGTCATATTAAACAATTAAAATGATACCAAGATTTTTATTAAATTAATTGAACTAAGGCTTGTCAAGGATAGAATTATGAGGCTATAATTGTTACATTTTAGGAAACAAATAAGTTATGTTTTAAACATTACTTTTAAAACACATGTTCAAGAATGTGTTAAGTAGCATGGATAATAAAATCCTGTTTGATCTGGATATCTATTAAAACTTCAATGCACACTCTGTAATACAATTGGAATTAGGGCTGTTAGTAAGCGCCCAGTTCAAGACAATTTCTGAAAAAGCCCCGTTTTGATCAGGTGTAATGGGATAGGTTCTTACTTAGTAGTAGTAATACTCATATATTTGGACAGTATATTTTAGTTAACAGTATCGTACTGTTGCAACAGTATGAAAACAATAAAGCTAATATATGTTTTTAAAAGAAATAGTGGTAAGTGATAGTGGTTGGCTTTATACGGAAATTTGAAGATGATAGTTAATGGAAAAAATTAAACTTGTAAAAGTTGCTGTTATTGGTGAAAGTGGAAAATATTTAAATTAATATGACCTTCATCACAGGTTTTAGAATACTGTGAGTCTGTGTACATTTCCTTCATCCCATGAAAAATCAAACATTTGAAATTCATTTATTTTTTTCTCTTAGCTTTTGTGAAAAGAATAGCCTATTCTCTCTATTGACTTATCTGTATCTATATCTGTAGTCTAATATTGCTAAGCACACAAATTTTTAAGTTTTTTCCTTTCAAGTTTTCGAGTCAGTCCCCAGCCCCTCCTTTCAGTTTTTGGTTGTTTCATTTCTTGTTTGAGACAGGTTTTTGCTGGATAGCCAGATTAGCCTTGGGTGTGTAGGTTTGCCACTGTCCTCCTCTGATCTCCAGGAGCTGGTGTTTCTGCATGTTTCACTGTATCCAGCCATTAGATCTGCTTTTCTTGGGGTAGGGGTGGTCCTGGATCCTTAGAATGAATGCTGTCATTCTTAAAACTCTTAAGCTCTCGTTTTAATTTGTAGGTGAATAGGTAGCCTTGAAATTTGTAACTTTCTAATATGCTAGATTTGAGTACTTATTAGATATTTATTAAACACAGTGTGAGAAAATCTTGTTGAGATTCTATTTTAGAACTTTTTAACTGGTAGAAAATTTTTGTTATACAATAGCCAGATAAAACTGCTTTAAAATTCAAGACAAAAAAACCATGAAAACTAGTAATAGATACTTTTAACATTTGGCTGTCTCTTGTTCTTACTCCTATAAGAGGGCTCGTCTGTTTTAACCCTGGCATGGAAAGAGCAGAAATCACTTTATATATCATTTTAAGCTGTCAATCATCTCTTCTGACTCAGAAGTTAGTCAGTTTTGATTTTCTGGAATATATACAGAGGGACCCAACCAAAGCCATGATGAATTGGAACTGGACTGCTGTGGTTTGTGTATAACTAAAATTTGTGATTCTCAAGTTCCAGATTTTTGGTTCCATTTCATTTTTTAACTGGTGGCAAGAGATGCTGCATCCTAGGCAATGCACATCTCTGATATAGATCCAGATAGAATACTCAGTGAGCGAGGAGCGAAAGCGTGAAGTTATGGGAGACGATAACTGTTAAGTTAAAACAATTCAGGAGCAGGATGACATGGAATGACAAACCCTAATTATGATACAGCAAAATTATATACATTTTCTTATTTAAAATTTTAATGTGAAACTTGTCTATTTTAAGGATGCTATGCATTTTCTTCATTGAAGAAGAAACTATGCCTCTAAAAATTTTTAAAGGTGAATTTATTATCATTTCACACAAAACCTTAAGGAATCTATCTATTCAAGCTACTAGTAAGCCTTCTTCCGTCCTCTGAAATGTGTTTTACTATGGAGACACAACACATTTGCTTGAAAATTTCTCTGAAAACCACCTACTTGTTCCTGTCCACATTTAGAACAGTTATTTACCACTCATAATTGAATAGACCATAGTGACTCTTACATGAAGATATAGAATTATTGTATACAAAGTATGCAATAGTATAATTATTATATGTTCATTAATAAGCCACTGCATTTGGATAGTAAAAAGTCCAACTGATTTATCAATGAAACTAAAACATCAGAATTAATTCATTTATTCATTGAAGTTATTATAGTATATCCTTTTATTTTAATAAGAGTTTACTGGGGAAAATCTCATCCCTTTTAATATTAGTACTAGAGAATGGTATAAAGATTGGAAATATAAACATGTATTTGAAGTAAACTTTGAGCTAATAATAAATGCTTTTGCTTTTCAGATAAAGCTATGGTTTGACAAGGTTGGTCACCAGTTGATAGTTACAATCTTGGGAGCAAAGGATCTCCCTTCCAGGGAAGACGGGAGGCCAAGGAATCCTTACGTTAAAATTTACTTTCTTCCAGACAGAAGGTAAGGATTTGAAACTAAAACAAATGCGCTCTTAAAAATAAGTGGGAAAACAAAGAATGTTTCAGTTCTATATCATTCATCATTTTGTAACATGGCAGTCAGATAGTTGTGAGATTTTATAAATATGTTCATTCTGATTATCAGAAAGTGACAGTAAGTATTTGAGGTTATTTTAAAACTTTGCATTTACTATATATGAGTTTATTTAAATGCACATTGTATTTCTTAAGTAGTATATGTTTCTATGCCCAAATTATTAAAATTTATTTTTTAAAATAAGAGATTTTAATAGACTGTATAGTAAACAAAGTTGGAACTGGAACTGAATGGTTTTCATATTCTTCTCCACTTTTCACATCCAGACTTCTTGACCATATTGTTGTTGTTTTACTACATTTCATAAAATTAACAAGTATGATTTGTAGTTATCAGTTATGTCCAACTGCCAATGGCCCATAATCACCTCCTTCAAGCACGGTATTTCGATTTTTGTCATCAGTGATTTTGTTCTATCCAGATTTTAAAGGGATTTAAAACTGGAGAAATACTTCCTCAAAAGTAATCTAATCAGTCTTAATTGCCGGCGTATCAAACTAGAAGGGACTCCAGCAAGAATCATGAATGAGGAAAGAGGGAGGACACTTTCCCTACCTCTCTGTCTGTCTGTCTGTCTGGCTTCAAGGCAATGTGCTCTCAGGTCTGAATCATTTTTCTGTGGTTGGAAGTGGCTCTGAACACATTCATGTTCAGTTTGTTTGCAGGCCTTTGGTCCTTAATGTCCTTAACTGTTTTAAGCAGAAAGTTCATCAAAGTTGAGTTGTATGCTTGTGAGAATTAAGTTTAAGTTCACAAAGAGACCACTACACCAATTTTAGAGTTTGGAGAAGACACATTTAACTCTTGATCCAGAGGACTCTAAAGAGGGAGCACACTGAGGCAGGAAGTAAACTTGGTTTTTAATCCTATTCTTGAGGCGACCATGCCTTTCCTCATTGGCTGGGGACAGACCTCACAGTCTTATTCAATTGGCTACTCTGAAAAGAATTGGCACACTGGAAAGGAAAGAAGGGAGGAAGGGAGGGAGGGAGGGAGGGAGGGAGGGAGGGAGGGAGGGAGGGAGAGAAGAGGGCTATTGCTCCAGACAGAAAAGAATCATTGCTTCAGGCCATCAGATTCCTGGAATGTAGCTGAGCTTTTGAGTAAACAGAGGGTTTACTGAATATAGGGGATTAAAACATAATGTTATACAAGGAGGGAAGGCTAAAAAAGGTTTGCATGCCCTGCTCTAAAGACAAGGTTTATAGTGTTTGAGCATCACCTGAGCAATGACAGCAAAGAAAAAGATAATGTAAGCAATTAGCAATTGCATTGTACCAGATACATTTTTAAATTTGTAAAACAAATTTCAGAATTTGTTAATATTTCACAATATTTAGAGTTATCGGAAACTTCTTAAAATTAATATTTTGCTTTAAAATTAACTTGAAAAAACTTACTGTTTCTGACAGTTTAGATTATCTTTTTTGTCCAGAGACACATACTGAAATGTATGAAAGAAAAAATTTAGCCATAATTGGTGTGGCCATATAGAACCTAAATTTCAACTGAATGGTAGATATCACAGCCAAACAAATACTCTTTTTTTTTTTTTTTTTTTTTTTTTTTTTTTTTTTTTGGTTTTTCGAGACAGGGTTTCTCTGTGTAGTTTTGGTTCCTGTCCTGGATCTTGCTCTCTAGACCAGGCTGGTCTCAAACTCACAGAGATCCACCTGGCTCTGCCTTCCTGGGATTAAAGGCGTGCGCCACCACCGTCACCTGGCCCAAACACTGCATTCTTAACCCTGCCTTATCCTTAAGCTACTTAGGTTTCAACCATTCATACTTTTGAAGAAAAAATATTTTTAAATTACATTATTATTTGTGTCTCTGTGTGTGTGTGTGTGTGTGTGTGTGTGTGTGTGTGTGTGTGTGTGTGTTGTGCACATGCCATAGCATTCACATGAAAGTCAGAGGACAATTTGTGAGAGTCAGTTCTCTCCCTCCTTCTTGTAGGTCCTGAGGATTTATTTCCATTGTCAGGCAAGGAGAGCAGCACATGCCATAACCCACTAAGCCACACCAGCTGACCACATTTTTTTTTTATGATACTGAAAGTTTATGGCATCTTTTTCTTGATTAACTCGTATTATTCAGTTTTATATTACTTTGCCAAATTGTCCTTGCTTTTTCAGGCAGTGGGGTTAATGAAAACATCTCTCCTTACGTTGTCCTTTGTATCGCAGGTACAGTGTGTCTTACTTAGGTCTTTAGTGCTATGAAGAGACATCATGACCATGGCAACTCTTATAATGGAAAACATTTAATCAAGGGGGCTCACTTACAGTTCAGAGGTTCAGTCCATTATCATCATGGCGGGGAGCATGGCAGCCTGCAGGCAGGCATGGTGCTGGAGCTGAGAGTGCTACATCTTGACTCCGAGGCAACAGGAAGTTGACTGACTTTCACACTGAGGGAAGCTTGAGCCAAAGAGACCTCAAAGCCCGCCCCCACAGTGACATACTTCCTCCAACAAGGCCACACCTCCTAAGAGGACTTTGGGACCATTTCTTTCCAAACCACCACACAGTGTTCAATTTTTTTTTTTTTTTTTTTTTTTTTGAACCTCAAAGAATGTGAGAACTATCTGAACTTTTTATTCAGGTCATTTCTCAGCCACATTACTTGTCAGATAGCAAGTGTTTGTGAACAGTTGTGTACTACTCAAGCTTACATTGGTGAATGGTTATTTTAGGATTTTTACCTCTAATAGGAGAGAATTTTTTGCAGTACTCTGAATCACACCATCATCTCAGCTTTTTTTCTCCTGTCCTTTGACCCGGTTTTTACACAGAAGTAAGACAATGAACATTAGCTATTAGTTTACCTTTTCCTGATAATTTTTCAGGAAAAAATTCTTGAATATATGAAATAACAATTGACATCTAGTTGGTAAGACTTCCCAGAGTGTCCTTGAGGTATAAAACATGTATCTGCTCTAAAATCTCAACTGTGTTAGTCAAAACTATTTTCTATTTAATGTACCATATTCGATAAAAGTAATATTTTGAGGTGAATTTGGGTATGGCCACAAATATATTTATTCTTTTCCTTTTTAAATTTTGAATATAAATGTCAAATTTTTGATTGCTGCTTTAAGTTAAACCAAAGGCAAAAAGTACTAGCATGAAAATATAGTTTTGATTAGATTTTATTGAACAAATGTTTACTGTATTGTTAATAATTTAGTGATTAGGGATTTGTTTTTATTTCTAGCAATCTATTTAAAATACATCTCCACAGAGGAGTCTTTATTAGGTACAGTTATTCCCTTTGTACTGTTTGACTTAAATTCCATGGTGGTACTTGAATAGTTTCAGTGACCCTTTTAAGAAAGGCAAAACCTCTTTCTTTGTGCATGTTGAAAACGAGGTTTTTATCACAGTTCTTTCAGGAGGTGGAGGTGGAGGTTGCAGAGCCTCTGCTTTTGTGTGGTATTTTTGTGAGGGACTTCGGGAAGCAGTCCTGTTCTGCTCATTAGAGAGGTTCCTTAGTAATGGGGGACTTTGGTTTTTCATTCTTCAATGAAGCTTATAGCATATTCTTCTAGCTTCCTTCTGACTTCAGTTCTAAGTAGAGTTAATTAACTTCTTTAACTTAAAGAATTTTTAATTTTCTATTTTAGTATATTTTACTGTAACTAATGACATATTATAATTCATGTTTGTAACTTATTAGTAATATTTATAATATAGGCATGTAATGAGCTATATAATTTAAAATATTTTCTAACTAGCGACAGTGTCAAAGTAAGTATGAAAGACTCCTAGCGATAAGTCCTGTCTATCAAGATAATTACCTCTTATTTCCATCATACATTACTTGGGCTACCTTACAGAGAAACTGTATTCTGTGTGTCTAAAGACATGTTTTTGTTTTTTGTCAAATAAGCAAATAGTATTTATTTGAGATAAAGTTACTTCATAAAATATGTAATACAGTTGCTTGTATTTGTATATGAAGTAAACATTGGAATTTGTTTTTTTATAATTAAACTTCGGTAGCTTAAGTGAATAGAGGGTTTTTTGAGCTGTTGCTCTTACTAAGTTACAGAGATGATGCAATTGTATCATAATCTAACAGAAACTATAAGTTTACATTACTGTAATATGACAAATATGTAATAAGATTTCACTTGAAATTTTAACTGGATTAAATTTAGAGTAAAATCTTTGTATGTAAGTTTGCATGTTTTCTTTTTATTAAAATAGTGATAAAAACAAGAGAAGAACAAAAACAGTAAAGAAAACATTGGAACCCAAATGGAACCAGACCTTCATTTACTCTCCTGTCCACCGAAGAGAATTCCGGGAACGGATGCTTGAAATCACCCTTTGGGATCAAGCTAGAGTTCGCGAAGAAGAGAGTGAATTCCTAGGAGAGGTACCTCGCGTAGTTCAGTCTAAAGCTTCTCTGACCGTTCTGTTGTTAGGACTGTCAGAGAATACTCCGGATTTTAAATGTCTGAAGAAGATGTGCATAGTTTGTTAATGTGCTAGCAGAATGAATTTATTGCTTGAAGATGAACTGTAGTGACACGAAAGAAAACAATGTTTCTAAAACCTCTGAGCAAAACTGGATGTGTAAGTAGTAATGCATGCCTATTGTCCCAGCTCCTAGGGAAACTGATCATTTGACTCAAGAGTTCATGTACATTGTGGGCATCAGAGTGAGGTTCTGTTGCATAACCAAAACTAGGAGGAAAAGGAGCAAAGAAAACCCCATAATAATAAGTGGTGGCGGGGGCAGGGGTGTGTCTTCATGTATGATGACTTGATGCAGATCTTGTTGTCTTGTATAGTCTTTTCTACTTCTTGGTATTTTATTAGGCTAGTTATTCATTTATTAACGGATTACATTGTAAACCATACAATGTATTAGACCTTTTTCTATAGGCTTACCTCAAAAATTGGTAGCTCATTGTGGATTCAGATATTGCAATGACCAGGAAAAAGTAGTAGGAATATATAATTGCTGTGCTGGACTGAAACAGTCGAAAGAAGTACCAATAAAAATAGATTTCTGCAGAGAAAGTAAGAAGGCATCAGGGTTGAGGAGTTTAAGTCCCTGCCTCAAATTGGCAAAGAAAGTGGTAAGAAATGCAGCTTCGAGGTCCAAAGAACCCCAGAAAACGGTCCCTGTTTGGAGCCATCCTGTGAATAACGGGAACTAGTGAAAGGTTTAAGCAAAGATTGTCTAAATTAGGATTTGAGAATAACATTTGCAGGTGTAATGTGGAAAACAGATTGAAGAGGCCTAAGAGGGAAGTGGTTCTAGCATTTGCATGTAACACTGAGAACAGTCAGATCTTCACTGCAGTTTTCTTTATTCCACCTAGTTTTCCTGATTAAATGAAAGTCTAATTTCATGGGTAAAATAAAGACATAGACATACGACTGAATTATGTCTCCTAAAGAGGTATAAACCTTGCTGGGTAGTGGGTGCATACTCCTTTAATCCCAGCACTTGCCATGACTTTTCATAGAGAGGGGTATAAAGAAACTTCTCTTTGCACCAAATAAAGATAGTGCTCACTTGCTGGGCGATAGTGACACACGTCTTTAATCCCAGCACTCGGGAGGCAGAGGCAGAACAATCTGCAGAGGTAGCCTGGTCCACAGAGCTAGTTCCAGAGAAACCTCGTCTTTAAAAAACAAAAACCAAACACACACACACACACACACACACACACACACACACACACACACACTCACACTCACTCATACTCACACACAAAGTTAGAAACCTATGAATCATTTGGAGGGTTCTTGGGAACAATAGCTCTGGCCGATGGCCCTTGACCATTTCTGGTACTATCACTTCCAATCTGTGCGTCCAACAAGTCCATCTGTCCCTGCTTTAATCCCCTCTTTCACTAAGGGGAAATAATGCTAGTATGCAGGTCAGTTTAGTAGGAGGAGTAAGTAGGTGTAGTATGTGTTAACTTTTGTAGCACAGTCCTCTTGTACTGAAAAAGGACAGGGACAATTTAGACCTTGTGAAGTGACAGCTTCTGCTTATTCATCTGCAGCTGAGTCGCACTGGTGCTCATCAGTTCATCTTTACATGGTAGACCTACTTATGTTTGTAAATCTGCCACACTTGCACATCAATCTGAAGGAAAGCGAATTCTAATTTCTTTTATAATTAAAAAATTCATATTATACCTTCTTGTGCCTTTCCCTGTTTGTTTCTGAATGACATACAGCAGGTGTACATTATTAGAGGCCTGGTGGTGTGATGTTTTGGTTTTGATTGTCAGCAGTATGGTTCAGTGAACATAAAGAGTTATGAAAGAAACTTGATTTATTTTATCTCGTTACAAGCTTATCTGACCCTAGACACAAGTCATTCAGCCTTTTTTCGCTTTGGCATCCTGTCCTATAAGGCAAAGATAGTAATTTTTTATTCACAATAAAGATGAATAATGTGGTATGATTTGTTGTTAATAGATACTTTAAATTAATTTTTTTCTCATTGGTTATTATGAAGTTATAGTAATAAGTAACTATAAATGAAAATGCTTTTGAGTTAGAAAATAAAAGATAAAAATTAGTTATCATAGACATTTTAAAAGTAAAATTTGCTATTTATGTCATGGCAAATTTAATATCCATGTAATTGGATGGTCATGGTATAGATAATAAATGTCACTGTTTGAAGTATAAAATCACTAAAATGTTAGGAAAATTAGTTCTCATTTAGTTACTGTCAGAACATGCTGACAGTTTGGCCACATTAAATGTCCTTGCTTTGTTGTAACAGCATTACTGTGGTAAAATTATAAAAGTTATAAGACAACTGAAGAGATTATTGTTGGAAAAATCGGTCTCTGTGTCTTCGGGTTCTAGATCTTAATAGAACTGGAAACGGCTCTGTTGGATGATGAACCACACTGGTACAAACTGCAGACCCATGACGTCTCTTCCTTGCCCCTCCCTCACCCCTCTCCATATTTGCCACGAAGACAGCTCCATGGAGAGAGCCCAACACGCAGGTTACAAAGTAAGTTTGGCAAACTTGATCATACTTTCATTGAATGTTTCTAATCGTGATTGTACATCTGACAGAATTTGAAAACAGCATTATAGGTGCTAATAAGCATTTGTTAGTGTTTTCATGGGTACTATTGATGCTTTTTAATAATTTAAAACAGTAACATCAAGTTACACCTATAGCATTCATATTCACAATATTAAAATCATTTTGGTTGCATATGATATGATATAACATCAAAGAAACACAACTATTTTGGGGTATTAGTATTTAAACTGTTAAATGTATGAATGTGATAGCTAATATCATAGAACTTGGTCATGTAGCTGCATATACCTAAAAGTTTGCATATACCTAAAAATATCTCAAATATTTTATAAATACCTAAAATTATGACTATGTTATCATAGTGGTTGAAATTACGTTTCACATTTTAAGTTGATTTTTTTTTTCCACTTTATAAGTGAGTGACTTCAGCCAGATGATCTTTCTTAGATTTTCTCCTTTCTCAAATGGAAATTACATTACTTACCTCATGGTATGGCTATAAGTGTTCTTTAAATTTAGAGCCTGGGAAGCTTTCTGTCAGTAAAGTGTTGTGTAAACCTAAGGACACAATTTGAAATTCCTAGCTACCACTCGAGCAGCTGGCACACATTTGTAGTTCCAGGCTCCTGCTCGGGGAAAGCCAAGACAAGCAGATCGCTGAGGTTCACTGAACAGTCCTCCAAGCCCTCTTGGCGAGCTCCAGATTCAGGGAGAGATCATGTCTCTAAAAGGAGTGGAAAGAGAGAGCTTTCTGGCCTCCACACACATGTACACATTGCCTCTATAGCCACCCATACATGTGCATACAACATATTACACACACATATACAAACAGGATTGATTAATTTCAAATACAGCCCCGTGTGTTCTTGCTCTAGCAATTTTGTCAGGCCATTTTATGATAGTTTTGCACAGTTTAGTAGCGCTTTCCAGATTAAAAAATGCTACTACTAGCTTTGCTCCACTACGTACAGATCTTAAGGTTAGTTTTGTTTTTTTCTGACAATGAAGTGATAGAGGAATAAGGTGAATACTTACTGATCTTGCTGCTATGAGGTGTGTGCTTTTCATGTGGTTACCAGGGTTCTGGTTTACTACATTTCTGTCAGGTGTTGGATCACTGGCATCAGTGAAATTTCACACATGTCCAGTTATAAGAAAATACCATGATGTTACTTGTTGAGTATGAGGAATATGCCTGGCGGTAACAGCTGGTTTCAGATGGATCACTTCCTTTCTGCTGAATGGGTGCTGAATTAGAAATTGCAAAGCTATTGATATGTATAAAATTAAAAGATGGGTCCTATGAGAGTCACAGGAAAGCCTAGGGGATCATCTTTATTCTTTAAAAAAATTAATTCTCTCTAATGATTAGAATTTTATTTTCACTAAACATTCTACCAGATACCCAGATACAATTACACTTGATCTTAGCCAAAAGGCCGAGAAGCGATTACCCAGATACAGTTAATTAGAAGTGACTTCTATTGTTCTTTTCTAACCTCATGAGACCATAAACACTTATGCATCCCTATTTATAAGTGCTGTTACAACCTGCTCTGTTGGAATAATAACAATATTATGAAATTGTCTATTCTTTCTGACCAATGTAGCCTATTTAGTACATTCTTACATCACAGAGTACAGATTAGTAATATAGTTCACTCTACACTAATTCATATAATGTAAGGGTACAGGCTGCTAATGTCCGCCAGTGCTCTTTTTTATATAGTTGGAGAAGAATCTCCACCGGCTTCAGTCGGTGCAGTTATGAATAGGTTTGCAATTCTTAAATTCCTCCATGGTCACTCCCCTATCCAAGCGCTACAGTAATTTTTCTTAAGTCCTTTCTGACAAAACTCTGGTAATTTGTGTATTTATACTTAAATTTCTTATATATTTAATATATGCCATGTGTTTCTCATTTTTAGTTTGTCATATGTTGCCCTTTTGTTTTTGAAATATTTCTTATTTTAATTGCATCAACATTAAGTACTTGTCAAGCTTATGGGGCTTGATACTGTGACTTACCCAAGACCCACGATTTAGGTAGGCATCATAACTCTTTCACCACCTTTATGTGATGTACACTGTTTAAAAAATTGTATCTAGACAGGGTGGTGGTCGTGCATGCCTTTAATCCCAGTACTCGGGAGGCAGAGCCAGGTGGATCTTTGTGAGTTCGAGGCCAGCCTAGTCTACAGAGTGAGATCCAGGAAAGGCACAAAGCAAAACAGAGAAACCCTGTCTCGAAAAAAGAAAAAAGGAAAAAAAAAATATATATATATACATATATATATATATATATGTATATATATATATATATATAAAATGGTGGTGGTGGTAGTTTTTGCTGTTTTGGGGGGCCCACAACCCAGCTCCCAAATAAATCACGCACGGAGACTTATTCTTAATTATACATGCCTGGCCTTAGCTTGGCTTTTTCTTGCCAGCTTTTCTGTACTTTAAATTATCCCATTTACCTTTTGCCTCTGGGCTTTTTCCTTTTCTTCTGTACATCTTACTTTCATGCTTACTCTGGCTGATTGTGTGGCTGGGTAGCTGGCACCTGGCATCCTCCTCTCCTTGTTCTCTTGCTCTTTTATTCTTCTTCTTCTCCCAGATTTCTCCTTCTATTTATCCTCTTTGCCTGCCAGCCCCACCTGTCCTTTCTCCTGTCTTGCTATTGACTGTTCAGCTCTTTATTAGACCATCAGATGTTTTAGACAGGCACAATCACACAGCTTCACAGAGTTAAACAAATGCAACATAAAAGAATGCAACACATGTTTACATCATTAATGCAGATGTTCCACAACATAAAAAAATGTAAAACATCTTCAAATAATGTTTTACAGCATAATATGATATTGAGATACCTTTAAAAATCCTCTTAATAGAGGTTTGGTAAGTCTAAGAAAAGATGACATTCAAAAATTGCCTTCTAGATTTTTATCCACATAGATCTTCACTGCCATGTCCCAAGGTACAGTAGTTAGTTACTTAAGCCAGGTCTCAGCATAGTAATTCTCCTAATGCCGCTTGCCCTGGTACTTATTCCATAGGTGCTAGCTGCATGTTAGAGTTACTTTGTGTGATGCTACAATATTGATGGACCCTAGAACTTTCCAGAGATTGAGTCTTTGTTATCACAGAACCTTTTATCCCTTGTCTTTAAGATGGTAGAGAATTTTGACTTTCTGTGGTGCCTGTAGATACATACTTCTTGAGCACCCTCTTTCCCCATGTGCCTCCCTGCATAGCCTCAGTCCTTACAGTGTTCCCTTATCATGGTAATAAACTTAGAGTTTGCATGTAAGTGTAGAGACACAGACCCTTGATCCAGAGAAAACCACTGAAGATTTAGTGACTCGTTATAATATGGAGGAACTGGGTATGACGGCACAGGCTTTTAATCCCAGGACTCGGGAGGCAGAGATGATGGGCAGGCCTCTGTAAGTTTGTAGCCATCCTGGTCTTCAGAGTGAGTTGCAGGCCAGCCAAAGCTACATAAATAGAGAAACTCTGTCTAAAACAAAAAACAAAAACAAACAAACAAACAAAAAGACAGTAAAATATGGCAGAAAAAAAAGATGGATTAAGAAACCAAGCGTAACAGCTCATAACAGTGTCATACTTACACTTGTTCTTCCTCTCTTTGTATGTGTGTGTAACCTACTGTAGAACGGAGAGGTAAAAACCATAAAATTGTTAGGCCATGTGAGCTTTGAAGAGTAGTTTAGAGATATCAAAGACTAATAGGAGCTATGCACATTTTAGTTAGGCCCAAACAGAAGCAGCAGGGCTGTATTAAATAGAGAAAACAAAATTAGATAATAAATATGTGAGAACGCATAACCTAATATGAAGATCATTAGATTTAAAAATTATATAGATGACTGTATTACACACATTTTAAATGAAAATGTTGAAAGGTAAGTTTGAAATCTAATGATTAAAGTGGCTGTACTGGTGAAGCCTGATATTTATAATTCATGCTGATTTTGTTGTTATGTTTGTTGTTTTAATACTAGCCTAACCTGTCTTATTCAGTTTATTCTTAGGTAATAGAAATATGATGTTGCGAAATGTTATAGTATTTATAAAACTGCTAGTCTACTAGTTTTTTTCCTGTGGTCTGTGATTACACTGATGTCCTTAAGAAATGGTTTCTTGCTGGGCGTGGTAGCGCACGCCTTTAATCCCAGCACTCAGGAGGCAGAGGCAGATGGATCTCTATGAGTTCCAGGCCAGCCTGGTCTACAGAATGAGTCCCACGCCAGCCAGAGCTGTTACAGAGAAAAATCCTGTCTCGAAGAAACAAAACAAACATAAAAGCGAACTGGTTTCTTATACGGTAGCCAGAATACCAAAGTTCTGTTTTGTGCCTACAAAATACTTTATGTAATTCATCTACAGTGAAGGCTTCCTACAGAACAGATCAGTCTTATGAATTATTTGCTTATTTGCTGACTTTAGAATTAACATTGTACTTTTTATACTTGAATTCCATGTTGGAAAATAAGCCTTCTTAAGAACTGATACTACAGTAAGTTACATTCTCTCCATTAGAAGTGTCAATTATTACATTACAGAGAGAAAAAATCAAATTGTATCCCTTTACTTTTTAATGATTTTCATACATTTCTTTAAATGATATTAAAATGTTCAAGTTAAAATCCTTAAGATTTTTGAATGTTTGCCTTTTCTTAAAAGGAAATCAACTGTAACTGTCCATTTTTAAAACCTAGAATTCAAAAATGAGTAATACTTTTCAATGGTTCCTTCAATTTTAGTTGTCTAGTTGTTTAATCCTCCATGTCTAGTAGTTATCACTTGCATTTCAGATTATGTGATGTAACCATGTACTGGACAGAAGCGTTGTGAAGCAGGCTGTAATTAGATTTTGATTTTCTGTATCTTCTTTAGTTTCTGCTCTTATTTTAATACTTTAATTTAGTCAGATTTTCTATTCACTTAATTTTAATTTTCATTCATATATAATGCATGTTTATTCGATTCTGAATTAGTATGGTGTTTTACACTTTGAATATGTTGAATTTTATTGTCTGCAGTATAAATTAGAGATGAGATTTCCACAATTCTCCTGCCAGTACCAGTATCAGTTTGTGTTTTGACATTACTTCCACATTGTTTTCCAGATAAAGCCTTATGTTCATGTAATTCAGGTAAACATGGCATGTGTAGTGTTGAATGCATGTCTTCATATGCACAGTGTAGTGTGCTTGGTTATTTGTGTTTTGTTTGGCTAGTGTGCATATATTAAATCCTAACAAATGTGTCAACTGCCTTTCCTTACTGCCTTTGGAAAGTTCCCAGTATCTCCATGCTTATGTGTTTATTATTTTGATATTAAAACTTTTTAGAAACAGATTTTTATTTCTGTATGTCTAAATAATCTCTTTTTGTATAGTATTATTTCATCAATAAAGTACATTTAGTGTATTGTGATATATATGGCTTCACAAAACAAATTTAAATGGATATATTTTTCAATTTTAATTTACTTTTATTTTGTGTGTGTAGGTGTGTGTATGCCTAAGGTATGTGTGAAGGTCACAGGACAGCTTGTGAGAATCAGAAACCGCCTTCATCCGTGGTTCAGTAATGAAAAGCTTGTTAGGGTTCATGACAAGGGCCTTTATCTGCTGAGCCATCTTGATAGTTCAAAATGGATAGACTTTTAAATGTCTCTGTGTGGTGATATTTTGTGTTTGCTCTAACAAACATAGCTTGCCTAAAGATCAGAGGGCAAAGCCAGCCACTAGTTAACCATAGAGGCCAGGCAGTAATCCCAGCACTAAGGAGGAGGAAGCAGGAATATCAGGAGTTCAAGGCCACCCTGGGCTACACAAGATTGATCCAGTCTAAAAGACAGAGGTAGACAGTGGAGGCACACACCTTTGAGCCCAGCACTAGTGAGGTTGAGACAGGAAGTGATATGGTTGGGCGGAGAGAAAAATATAAGTCAGGAGGAGACAGGAGCTCTTTCGGGCTGGGGATTTCATGGAAGTGAGAACTAGTGGCTGGCTGCTCTGTTTCTCTGATCTTTCAGCTTTCACCCTTTCAGTCTATAATCAACCATTTAAGATCTGATTTTCTGTAGACTTTTAATAGATTTCCTATCAGGTAAATGAAGTTCCTGTCTAATTCATGAGAAAAAAAAAAAAACAGTGGTTACATGTAGATGATATGTTTACTTCAAATTCTCCATAGCATCTTTAGACACATTGTGAAATAGGATTAATGTATAAAAATAAAAGCTAGTTGTATTCCTCTGTACTTTAATACACAGAATCAAAAATTTTAAATATTTATAATAGTAATGTAATATTACTTTCTGGGAATCTCTCTAATAACATTGTATAAAACTGTTGGAAAAGTTAGTATTTTATTAAATAATATTAAGAAACACCTAAAGAAATAAATGTCAAACCCAGTCACTTTGACCTGTTTGAGGGTAGATTCAGCATAGTACCAATCCTATGAGATGTCTTCTTAAATACTGATGAGCAGATTCTAAATGTATAGGAAATAAAGGATCAAGTTATATAGAATATTTCCATCAGGACAGGGAGACAAAGACTTCATTAGATGTTAGCATTCCTGCTTTGGGCAGTGTGCAGCTGTCAGGATGATGACCGTCCAGTCAGTTAGATACTGCTCACACATGGACTGGGGTAACACAGGGAAGAGGAGTGTGCTTGACGTAGTTATCATCCAGCAGATAATAGATGAAGCAGAATCTGTCTTTCTTGTTATTCCATAAAACAAAGTCTAGGTGGATTAATGAATTAAAAAAATGTAATTTCAGGTTTTGAAGAGATGGCTTAGAGGTTAAGCTCACTGGCTGCTCTTCCAGAGGTCCTGACTTCAATTCCCAGTAACCAAATGGTGGCTCACAAACATCTGTAACGAGATTTTGTGCCCTCTTCTAGTGTGCAGGCAGAACACTGTATACAAAATAAATAAATAAATCTTAAAAAAAAAAAGAAAGCTGAAGACTGATTCTAAAGCCTGATTAGAAATTTGTCAAGAAGATTAAGCATATACAACCTGTTGAAGAAGCTGGGAATACTTTGCAAGAAGATTTGTAACAAAATGAGTGGAGAACCCAAGCAGTTCCTAACCAGAGATCAGAAAGAGAAGCGAATGAAAGATCTATGTAGCCTGTTGGCTTCATATTTTAGTAGTGGTCTTTTAGTCTCTGTGATAGAGGCACAGGTCTAGAAGGAAAAGACATTCCAAATGGGCACAGCCAGGCAACTGGAAACATGAGGATAAACTGTAGTTTGTGTCTCTGCCATTTAACCCTGACGTGAGTCCTGTGAACAAAGTCGGTGGCCTTTGTTTTGTGTTTGTAGTTTTGCTTTGCCTACATCCAGACGACGTTACAGGAGCAGTTCAATCCAGCTAACCTCAGAGAAGCCATCTAAAATCCTAGGTTTTGATTTTATTACATTCCCTTGAAGAACCAAAAAGAATTGGAGAAATTAAAAACCATAATCATAGACATCGTCTTACAGCCAGACAGCTAATTATTTGTAAGATAAAGTGCAAAGAAACAGGGAATATATATTCTTGTCATCTATAAGTAAATAATCATCCTATTCATATTTGAAGTAGACTATATAAATATACATAAGTTTTAAAGTGAATATAGGATGTCTTCCACCTATTCAAAAATCCACTATGAATGAATCATAGCATTTGTATTTTTTAGACGGTCTAGCCCTCATATACTCAGACTTTCAATTTTTTTGACATATAGGAACTTACTACTATTTTGACACAGGCCCTTTTAGTTTTAACCTTTTTACATGGTTGTGTTGGGTTGTTTTGGTTTTCTGAGGAGAATTTTACAGTGAATTTCACACTAGTCTTGAACTCAAGATCCTTCTGCCTCAGTGTCCTGAGTTCTGAGGTCTGAGCGCTGGCCACCATGCCCAGATGATGTGACATTTTCAAATAGCCTGTCTCCAAATTACATTAAAAAAAAATTTGAAATTGCAGCATGCCATACTAAATGACTCACAATCTCACCTACCCATATAGCTCTCTTTTCTGCCCATGTAGCCTGTGGTGTGTGTGTGAATTTGTTAGTTATTTTCTTATTCTTTATTTACAGTTTGAAAATATTTGCCTGAATTTTTGCCAGTTACTTTTTTGCATTTCATCACTTTCTCCTGGCTAAGTCCCATGTTCCCTGTCTCTCTTGCCCTAGCTGCTTTCTCTTCCTGCTGCTGATCCAGCTCAGGGCCTGGAACATGCCAGCATAGGCTGTCCACTGAGCTACAACCCAAGTCCCACATTTGTTTTTGAAGAGTATAGAATTCCTCTTTCAGTGATGTTGGAAACTGGCTTTGCACTCTGAATGCATTTCCGTTTCTTCGTCATTACTGATTGAGCTATATTATATTAATGCAAACTTTAGCTGTATTTAAATCCTCCTCTCACTTAATCACTTAATTGTTTTTCTTAGTCTTTAACACTGTGATTGCATTATATGTGCCTTCTAGTTTTAAGGAAATTCTCTTAATGTGTAAAGCCTTTTTCTTTTAACATCATTTGTAGTTTTTTTAGTTTGAATTGTACTTTCAAAAACATACACATTGAAATCCTAACTTTTGGTTACTTCAGAATGTGACCTTATTAGTAAATTGAGATTTTTGAATGTAAGGAAGTTGAATTGCGGTGTTCAGGCATAGCTGTAGTCTAGTGTGACTGGGGCCTGATCAACAGAAGAGACTGTGTCAGAAAGAGCAGAATCCACAGAGGGAAGACTGAATACACACACGGAGAAGGTGGCCAGGCGACTCGAGTGACGCATCCATGAGGCAAGCCTCACCAGCTACAGACAAGCAACCGACCCTGCCACGCCTCCGAATTAGGGCTTCTGGCCTCTGGGACTGTGAGGCAGTCAAGTTCTGCTGTTTCAGCTGCCTTCTTTGTTTGTTTGTTGTTTGTTGTCTGGTCTTTTCCTTGTAGCAGCTCTCGGAAACTAATGCAGAAGTATTTTGTAGTCTGGAATGGACATGTGTGCATTCCTAATTATTTTATCATTGACTATTCTTATAAATGGTGTTAAGTTTTAAAATGAATTTCCTTAATTGCTCATTTATTTCATGTAAGAAATATAATTCACCTTTATATTATTCATTCTGCAAATCTGCTAGTTACTCTGTTTTTAACCTTCTTTAAATTTTTTAAATGTATTTTATTTTTATTGTGTGTATAAGTGTGTGTCTGTGTATGCATTTGTGCACATGAGATCAGGTGGCAGAATAGACCAGCAGAGGAACTGGGGGCCACTGGAACTGGAGTTACCGGTAGTTGTGAGCTGCCATAAGTGTTTGCCTGGACCTGATTTGGGTCCTCTGCAAGAGCAGCACATAACATTTGACCCACCCCTTCTTTCCCCGCAATTCAGATCATGTTACCCCTTGTTTGTAACCTACATTCTTCTCATTTCTCTCTTGTGTTACTGCCTTGTCTAGAACATGCAGTTCAGTGTGGAATAGAAATCTCACCTTTAGAGTGAATGCCCCATATGTTCTTGGCACCAGAGGGACAGCATACAATATTTCATGATTATGTGTGGGTTTAGTCATAGGAATTATAGATAACTTTTATATTTGAGGAGATTGCTTATGAGTCTGATAAGGTATTTATCACAAGTGTGGGCTAAACTTTTTCAAAAGTTTTTATCTATCGAAATAATTTTTACTGATGGTTGTGCACTCTGGTAAGATTTGCTAAAGGAGGTGGAGGCAGGAGGATTAGGAGTTCCAGGCCAGCCTGAGCTACAAAGCTAGTTCCAGGACAACCAGGGATATACAGAGAAACTCTGTCTTGAAACACAGGGGGAGAAAAAAGAAATAATTTTCAACTTCTATGTATTACTATACCCTCAATACACCATAAGTTATTCTGGAAAGAATATTATCAGATTGTTCCCTATTGAAAGAGACTCTAGGGTATTACCTTTTTCATTGATAAGGCAAGTAAAAAAGTTAGGGAAGTAAAAACAAATTAGGGAAAATACAAAACAAAGAACACAAATTACAAATAAACACAGTAAAGCACTTACACCTCAGAATGGATTTGGACTCCTCACATGCATACATGGAAAGTATATGCAGTTTGTTACAAATTTTTGAGACTGTGTCTGTTTATGTGTGAGGGTTTGGTCTGCCTCCATGTATGTACATGCACCATGTCCATGCCTGGCGTCCACAGAGTGCAGAAGAGGGTTTTAGGTCCCCTGGCAACTGGAGTTGAGTTGTCTGTCATGTGGGAGCTGGGAACTAAACTCAGGTCTGCTGCAAGAGCAAATTCTCTTAACTGCCTAGCCACCTCTCCAGCTCCTGTAAAATTTATTTTATGGTTTATTTATTTTCTACAGCAACATTTAATCATGCATAGTAATAATTTTTTATTATCTTTAAAAAACTTGCCTTTTTTAAGATCTTGTTTTTATTGATAACATTTTTTTTCATAGAAGATGTTCTGATCAAAGTTTCCTCTCCCCCAGCTCCTCCTCACCTTTCCAGGTACATGCTCTCCTTGTGTTTCCTTAAAACACAAACAGGCAAGCAGACCAGGATGAGAATAAGGAAGATGCATTCATTTATGGCACAGTTTCTATCACAGATAACTGGAAATAATAAATATCAAATCAGTAATGTTGAGAAATGTGCTAGCCATAAGAAAAAGAGTTGTCTCCATCTTATATGCACATACATTCAAAATGAATGTGGATATAATTGCAAAAGGCAACAATTTCAAAGTTTTCAGAGGAAGACTTAGAAAATTCATTTTCTATAGTTACAAAATGTTTCTTACTAATGAGACACTGAAAATACTATTTTTTTTTTTTTTTTGGTTTTTCGAGACAGGGTTTCTCTGTGTAGCTTTGTGCCTTTCCTGGGACTCACTTGGTAGCCCAGGCTGGCCTCGAACTCACAGAGATCCGCCTGCCTCTGCCTCCTGAGTGCTGGGATTAAAGGCGTGCGCAACCACCACCCGGCGAAAATACTATTTTTAATACAATCAACTAATATACCAATTAAATCTAAACCTTGACTTCATCAGAATGTTAAAAAGACAAAATCCAAGTATAATGAACCTAGCTACAGCACATTTTAACATATTTAAGGTTAATATGGAAACATAGAATCTCAATTCCTTAAGAATTAGAAGAAACTAGTATTTATTCTGCTTAACTCAAAGGCCTGACTTTCAGTCTTTGACTTAGTTTATGCATCTTTGTTACACACACACACACACACACACACACACACAGGCACACACACACACACACACACACACACACACTCACACACAGGCACACACACACAGGCACACACAGCACAGATCACAAAGATTGATAAAATTAGTTTGTCTTTTTCTGGTGTCACTCTTGTTCTAACCCTTGGCTAATAGTAAAAACTTATCATCTTTGTACTATGTACCTGTAATAGAGTTATTAACCTCATACTTGGACCTGTACAAAAAAAAACATTTTGTTATAAATTGGGTGGGAAGCAATTTGCTTAAGTGCCTCAATTATAGACCCATCTTTGTAATCTTTCATCTGGCAAAATCCATTTAAAATACATGTTCTACCTTTATATACTCCATTCTGCCCAGTTTGTTGGAAATTTGTCAAATAATTCTCATATAAATGGCTATGCTAGACAGACAGGATTTCTTTGTGTATTCCTGGAACTCACTCTGTAGACCAGGCTGGCCCGGAACTCACTTATCCACCTGCCTCTGCCTCCTGAGTGCTGGGATTAAAGGCTTGTACATGCATCACCACCTCCCAACAATATCTATGCTTTTTTTATGTCTGTGTTTTTTATTGAAGCTTTCTGACATAAGTTGTGGAGGATTTTATTTGATGAAATTACTTGATACAAAAGCGAGGTGTGAGGTGTGATCTCGCTTTCCTTTAAAGGGAGAAAAGGGGGACTGCACTAGCTGGAATCATACACTTTCTCTCAAGGAAAAGGGCATGGCCTAAAACAGATCAGCAAATGACTGTGGGGAAATGCAGAGTATTTCTGACAGATACATGTATTATTAGAGGGCACTCCTAAACCATCTCGATATCTCTGCTTGGAGGACGGTATGCATTATATGTCTCCAGTTTTCTTTTTGACTGTACAGGAAAGCGTTTATTTCTGAAACTAGTACTCGATGAATGGTGTGTGATATGTGATGAAAGACAACACAAGTCGGGCTGAGAAACTGCACTACTGACTGCCATTATCATTATTCATCTTTAAATGTCTTCTGATACCAAGATAGAGGAAAAACTGTAATCAAAGACTCTGTTGCATAGTGTGTCTATGCTGAGACACATATTGTTAAAAATTTAGTACTTCTTTCTGTGCATGGTATATTTTATAATTAAGTTTAAAAGTACGTTCATTAAAATTCTGTTTTATTAAAAAAATGTCAGTTTTACTATATTGAGATTAACATTAAAATTCCTCGTGACGAACATGGGCAGAGCAGGCAAATCTCTGTGAGATAAAAGCCTGCCTGGTCTACATGACAAGTTCCAGACCAGGCAAGGTTGCATAGTGAGACCTTACCTCAAAGACAAGAAAAAAAAAGCTCATCTATAATGTAATTAAATTCTATAACCTATTGGTGCTCCTGGGCCTCTTCTTAGAAATCACCACAGAGCGACTAGCATTTAGCTTTATATGTGATTTATTTCTTGTCTTCTTCAATCAATGGAAAAAATAACCAAGATTATAGGAAAAAAGAACGTTCAAGATATCATGAATCAATTTATGTTTCTGAAATTCTCTATGATCGTGTGTAATAAAACTTAGCTTCAAAGTTCTTAGTTACCCATATCAGGAAGTGACATGGTAATGATTCGGAAAACAACCTTTCTCTGTGTTTTGAAATTTACCTGGTTTAAGTGCCTTTGTCCCAAAGCATCTAATGCTACCAATTACTTTTCAGTAGACTTTAATTATATATTTTGTACTTAATAGACTTTTAGTAGACTTTTACTCATTACAAATTTTGTCTTACATGTTTCTAAATAATTGTATTAATTGTTACCTCATTGTGATCTGTATCCTAACCTCATGAAATGTCTGTGAAAATCAGTGTTGGTGAGCATGTAATAACCTTCCTCTTTTTTCCTCTATCATCAAGTATTTATAATGCTTTCAGTTATTTTTCCCCTTCAGTAGGCTTTTCTTCCTTCTTCTGAACAACCATCAAGTTTAATCATGGCTCACTTGTTTCTAGGGTCGAAGAGAGTGAGTGACAGTGAGGTCTCTGACTACGATTGTGACGATGGTGTTGGTGTAGTATCAGGTAAGTGTTTAGAATTCTTCTGTAGTGTAAAAAGGGAGTGCAATTTGCCATTATCATCAAAATAAACAAACTGAAGAATACAAATTTGCTTCCATATCTTTGAAAAATAACCTCGCCAACCTAAACTTCCAAACAGTTGCTGGTAATACTATGCAAATTGTTAGAATGAATATTCTTTAAAGAAGCCGGCCCTTGGTAAGAAAATAGTTATAAACTTTCTATTTTAAAACAATTCAATAATAAGCTTTTATGATAAATTGTATAATTTTTCATATAATTGATTATATAATTGAAATTTCATCTGTAATGTCTCCTTAACATTATATAATAATTTATTCTAGTCTTCTTGTTAGATTTATAATTTGCTAGATTAATTAATCTAACAAATCTCATAATTATAGTTAACTTTACTCAGGAAAACATAGTTTTTATGTATAAGACCTGCTATAACTACATTGGTGATTGCTGACTTTTTGATAGATTTTTTTTAGAGTAGAATATGCATGCCATGGTCAATAAACTACTTTTAAAAATTGAGTTGCTGTGTTTTGCCTTATTTCTTATTAAGAATGAACAATATAGTAATTGCTAAGACTGCAGAAGTTGTTTACACTTTTCACATAGTTTAGAGATTCAACCTCAGTTATTTCTTCCGTAGGTTTTCTTTGATATTATTGCTGTCTTACTCATGTTCCTATTCTCTTCCTTTTGTAGTTGACTCATTTTACTTCTTACTCTTAAGTATCCATTGACCTTAGTGTTTTTTCACCCTTACCACTCCCTTCAGATCGTGAAAACACTTCATCCCAATGTCATTTGTAGGCATGCCTACATTCTTTCATTTTTTGTTTTCAAGATTAAAAAAAATTATTCATCTTTATTGAGTTCAGAATTAGTTTTTTAAATTTTGGACTGATATGTTAAAACTGATATGTATTAGTAAGGTAATGTATAGTGTTTTAATACCTATACATATTGTTTCTCATGTTTAAATCTATAACCATCAGTCTCCACAAACATTTATTTCCATAGGGTGAAACTAATTTTTTTCTTGTTTTCTGAAGTATACTGTCCTAGTTATATATATTCACTGTCCTACTTTTTATTTCCATTACTGTGATAAAATGCCCTGACCCAAGAAGCAGATTAGGGAAGGAGGGTTTATTTTAGCTCATGAATCCAGTTTGTGTCCCTCATCGCCGTAGGAACCCAAAGCAACCAGTCGTCCACGCTCCAGAGCAGAGAATGATGCCTGGACGCTGACAGTCTCCTCCCTTCTTCACTCTTGTACAGTTCTCTGTGCAGGGGAGAGTGTCTCCCAGTCTACCCAGACATAGCTGCAGGCCAGCTCTCTGTAGAAGAGACATTATTGAGACTCCCATGTTCTGCTGTGTCCACTTGACAATTAGAGATGACCACCATTGCCCGTCCTGTGCACAATAACATCCAAGGACTTTCTCTGTTTCTCCCTCTCCACAAATGACTTGGTTCAACCATTTGGATTTTTCTGTACTTTTAAAGGAATTGTGTGTTGGGGAAAATAGAGATTTATTTGTTATTCACATTTGCTGCATGGCTTTCCATGAGAGGGGTGTAAAGAAACTTTGCACCAAGGAAAGCTAGGGCTCACAGACCTAATGAGTTTCCACTTGTCCGAGTCTTAGCTTCCTGAGACACAGTGTTTATCGGAGTTACTTACAGGAGGATGGGTTAGTCACTGATAGTCCTACCACCATTAAGTCCCATGGGTAACATCTGGGTAGGTACACCACTGAAGATTATCAGCCCAGTTAATTGACACTGCTTATAGAATCTTAGTAAGGGGAAGACACCTCATAAAGTCTCCTGAAGGCCTTGTGAGTTTCATGACAGACCTTGTCCCTCCCTGGGTCACCTGGGGCAAGGCTATATAACCTCTTCAAACCCACCTGCAGTGACATGCTTTAGGAAGTTTCTGTCTTCTGCATGTTCCATATCTTCCCCACACAGTGCCATTAATTAGGGACAAGCTATTCAAGTACGTGGGCCCATGGAGGAAATTCCTCCTCCAAGTACAACATTTGGCTCCTGGATCTGTATGCTGTGTGGTATATCATAATACAAAATGCATTTAGTCCAACTTCAGAAATCCCCATAATCTTTACCAGTCTAAACACTGTTCAAAAGTCTAGAATCTAGTTCCTTTTAAAATTGAAGGTAATGTCTTAAATGTGATGCCCTATACTTCTAATATACACTAACAAGAATATATGTTCCTTTTTAAAGGGGAATATATATAATTAATATATTTATATATACACTTTAAAAGGAGTGTGTGTGTGTGTGTGTGTGTGTGTGTGTGTGTGTGTTGGTTTTTCAAGATAGGGTTTCTCTATATAACAGCCTTAGCTGTCCTGGAATTCGCTTTATTTATCAGGCTGGCCTCAAACTCAGAGATCCACCTCCCTCAGTCTCCTGAGTGCCTGGATTAGAGGTGTGTGCCACCATATCTAGCAGAAATAAATACATATTTAAAAGGAATGGGAGCATAAAGACTGGACCAAAACCCAGTAAGAAAAACTTCAAGTTCTCAACCTTCATGTCTGGTGTCTGAAGCCGCAGTTTCAAAGGGCCTAAATGGCTCTGTCCTTCAGCTTTGCTGCCTGTGATATACATCTCTTTCTTGGACTGCTTCCACTCCATGTACGCAGCTCTTCTTGGCAGACATCTCGAGGCCCTGGCATCTCCAACATCTCTGAGTCTCCACTGTCACCCAGGCTTCTCCTTTACACCTCCATCCATTGACCTCAGCATTGATGCAGGGATTCTGAGCCTATCACACATGGCCTAGTCAGCCGCATCCTGAAACCACACAGAAGAGTCCATGATCTCTCAGTGTTCCTCTCTGTTGTTCCCATGTGTCTGTCACTGCCATGTTCAGCTGACTCAGCCACTTTAGGAACAGCTTTATGCACAATTGCTCCTTAGGAGTAAGACATCCTTTAGGCTTTTCATTGTACAAAGTGGAGCTTCAACTGAGTGGCATCTTGCCCTGTGAGCCCCTTTTCTGTCTTTCTAATGCAGAGCAGCAGGAGGCTTGTCTTCGAGAGCACTAATCTTAATACCTCCAAATTCTTCTGCTTGGAAGCAACATTAACTTTCTTGTGTCCGGCTCCCCATCCCCAAACTTCACAGCTTGAAATTGTTCTGCTCTGCTTGCTGCTCTCTTTTAATTATCGACTTGCCTAAGAATATCTGCAACAGTCATTGCAGATTCAATGTTACATTATCTTAAAATTTCCCCACTGAAGAAATTAGCCCATTTTTCAAAAATGTAGCTTCAGGCAAGAACTCAGGACATGAGGACACAGCCAGACTCTTTGTCATAATGTCACAGGCCTTGCCTGGAGGTCAGTGGCTGAGTCCTTGTCACCTTCTGCACTTCATGGCCCGGGCCTGGACTGTCTAAGTTGCTCCCTTCCAGGGCTCTACTAAAATGTTCTGCTAACTGCTATTTATGGCATTCAGTTGTTTTTCTAGTCCATGGTTCCAGAGTCTTCCACTACCCTCATGCTGAGCCACCTTGCTAACATCCTAGATTCATTTTCTTCTATGTTCAAGTCCAGGAGTTTCATATCAATTGGTTGAAATGACTGTATTTGCTCCACTGTATTGCTTTGCTTTTGTCCTTGGGTAAAGACCTGTTGAACATCTTTATGTTGGTTTATTTCTTAGCCATTCTGTGTTCTACTGTGTGCTTTATTCTTTGGCCTATCTACAATGTTCTGACTGTTAGAAATTATACTAAGTAGTTAATGTTCCTCCATTCAGTTTCCTGACTCTGGTAATCAGTACCGGTACATTCCCAGCTGTGTGCTTCTCCACATAACCTTTAAAAGCGACCTGTCAGTACCCACAAACTGTTAGAATTTCTGTGCAATCACAGTGAATCTGTAGATTGAATTGGTTAAAAAAACAAAACAAAACAAAACAAAACTGGTTTCTTCTTAATATTGAGTTTCCTGTTTCATAGAATATCTCTCCCTTTATCCCCTGATAATACAGTTTTTTATTCAGTTTTGTTGATTTCTTCATACAGATCTACTTTATATTTTGTTAGAGTGCTCTTAAGAATTTCATTATTGGGGGTGTGATAATTATAATTGGTATTGGCTTTTCAATTTCAAATTCCAGCTTTCACTGATAGTTATAAGAAGGCGATTGGTTGTTATATTTTAACCTTCTGTTCTACAACTTCCTATGTTCATCATTTCCTGGAGATTATTTTTTTATTTCATCAATCCACATTTTAATTACTGTGCATAGACCACTCTCATTTGAGTGCTTTGTTGATATAGTTAAATAACACTAGGGCTTTTTTTTTTTTATTACCATTGATATGACTTGTTAATTTCTTTGCTTTTTTTCTTGTTCTTTTTTTAAAATTTTTTTTTTTTTTTGAGTCAGGGTTTCTCTTTGTAGCCCTGGCTGTTGTGGAACTTGGACTTGTTAATTTCTTAGCCTTCACCTTTTTTTTTTTTTTTTAAATACTTCCTATGGTAGTTAATCTAGAAAATACACACACACACACACACACACACACAACTACTTCAAATCCACTTTCAAATAGTCCTTCATAGATTATTTAATTTACATTAACAAATTCCTTATACTTTTCTCTTTATTTGATTGTTATCATTTTGTTCATATATAATCATGTATGCATATACATGATTCTGTGTATGTTTTATCTCCAAGTTTATGAAAATGATTTTGTATGCGGACAAATACATACAACATTTTTATCTTATTTACCACAGTGTCACATGTATGTATGTATGTACACAGAAATATGCCCTTACTAGCTGCTACCAATGTCTGTTGCTTACAATTCATAGTCATTCTTCTCTGAGGCAGTTTGTGTCTACATAAATAGATAGTGTCTGCTAGAGAAGTACCTGGCCTTTTCTCCATTCATTGTCAGTGCTTGTCTTTAAAAAATTAAAAAGTGCATTCCCTTCGCTGAAAACCACAGCTACTAATGCCGAATTTTCAGAGGGATTGGTATAAGCCTGCATCTTAGTTTAGTTTCTTCCCTTTCAAAATTTCCTCTTCTATTTCATTGACTACTTCTTCAGTTATTTATGTCTTGATCTTTTGCTCTGGTCCATGGGATCCAGTCTTCCTGCAGAACATTAACCCGCTCAGCAGAAGCCACATAGGCGGGAAGTGGTTTTTCTGAGTTATGTCTCTTTATAATCAGCTAAGGTCGACGTGTACTGGGATGAACCTAGGGCCTTATGCATGCGAAGCACGTGTGCAGCTTCTCAGCTTCCCTCAGAGCCTCGGGAAATGCGTGCTCAGTAGTGTGTTTTAGGAAGTGCCCAACATCAGATATTCGTGGAGAAGTGACCGATCACTAACAGCTGCACTGCACATGATGACGGACCAGATGTCCCGTGCCCTGCTCAGCTGCGTCCATGCTTCTCCATCACATGCATCATTCACATCCATACAGCTTCAGGAGATGGCCCTGGCCTCTCCACATCGAACTGCTGCTCTCCTGACGTGCAGAGTCCCCTCTTCCTCCCCGTCCGAGTGTCTGTGCTTCCTAATGTTAACTTCTATGAGGATGTTGAGTCACTGCAGTCTTCCCCGTCTTTGAGTGTTAGTTTTTTTTCTGACTACTGTGCTGTCCCAGCTCTGCCAAGTATTTCAAGAAAAATGTCATTGAGTGTTGCATACGTTGTGTGGTCACCTTATTTAAAGTGTGGTGGAGACTATGAAGCATCTTAGGAACTTGGAACTGTGTATATTAACAATGGTTAAGGAACGTTTAAGTTTCTATGGATGAAATATTTTTAGAGCAATCTTGATCAGTTTTTAAAAAGAACTTAAGCTTTTACCCTACCCAATACAGTGAACATAGTAACTACCTAAGTATCAAATGTCTTTCCATTTTCATTTTTGTGCTTACAACTTTTCAAACATGTTGTACTGAATTTGTTTTACTCCACACTTAGCATATTAAAAGTATCCCAGCCTTACCAGTATTTTTATGTTCCTTAGTGCCACACAGAGAACTTAGTGTGCAGATGATTATTTTATTTTCTTCCTCTAGATTACCGGCACAATGGTCGCGATCTTCAAAGCTCTACCTTGTCAGTGCCAGAACAAGTAATGTCCTCAAACCATTGTTCACCATCAGGGTCTCCACACCGGGTAGATGCTATAGGAAGGACTAGATCATGGTCACCAAGTGTCCCTCCTCCGCAAAGGTAAGAGAGTGTGTCAGTTTTGCTTACAGCATAGTAGTTAGGGTGAATTTTACATAAATTACCATTATATCCTCTAAAAATAAATGATTCTTTAAAGCATTCTTTTAAAGAAAAAGCAGGCGCCATTGCATTGGGACTAAGATGTGACAATGGCTTATTTTCTTTTCATGATCTCTGTGTTATTTTCACTAAGAGTTCAAAACAGTTAAGAAAAACTAACTTTAGATTGCGTGTAAATATTAAGCAGATTCATTTAGAACCAAATAATTATATTTATGAATCATATAGTAATTGGTAAGTTAAAAAAAATTTTAAAAATTTTTTTAAAAAACTAAAAATAGTCATGAGTAGAAAGAGAAATAGTCATACCAATCTATTACTCTAGATCTTATAATATTAGAAATTTCTGATCAACCTAACTGTACCAAAGAGCTACATGAAGTATAAACCACAGACAATACTATATATAATTTATGCATGATAGTTCAGGTGACATACTAAATAAAGAAATGTGTAATATATGAAGATATAATTTTATTTAATGGATTTTTGACTAGTACAATATAGATAAATATGCATATTAGATATGCCTGTGTATTTATACATTCCTCTGTATACAAGTGTGGCATTGCAAACTAATGAAAAAGATGATTTGCTAAGGACAGGAGTCTAGTCCATCACCAAGAATGAAATTTTTAGCTTTTATTCCATGGTTTCAAAGGACTACCGTATTCAGACTAGCTAAGGGAAGGATAAGATAACAATTAGACAGCTATAATTCAATAAATCATAAAGGTGGTAGTTTAGGCTAGAGTGCTACCAGAGAACACAGTTACAATTGGATAGGTACTGATAGTTGTTTTTCTGAGATTTGAACTCAGGTCCGACCATGCGTAAGACACCCCTCCCACTGTTCCTGTAGCCCATGCTAAAAAGCATGTGCAACATTGAACCTATCTTCTTACAAACCCTTCTCCCTAGTGTATAGTATATCACTTATTATCAATTATAGAGAACTGGTGTTGCCCATAAGTAAGGTATGATATTATTTATCTTATCCTGAAGGATATTCTCTTAATGGGCTCTTTTTGTATCTGTAAAGCAGCCCGATCCTCAATTAACTGTTCATTTCCAAATAAAATGTATTCAATCAGAGATACAGATAAACCAAATAAATAGATTCTATTATCATTTTGTGGAGGTTATGCTATAGATTAGTCAGATATATAATGTTCTTCCTGTCTTAGCAGGAATGTAGAACAGGGGCTTCGAGGGACACGTGCTCCTGGTCATTACAATACAATTAGCCGAATGGACAGACACCGCGTCACGGATGACCATTATTCTCCAGATAGAGACAGGTAAACACAACTCTCACTGACCTCTATTGCCTTCAGGAAGGGTTATTGTAAAATGTTTTCTCCAGTCCTTTGTCTCATTTGAGTTTCCAAACAGTGCCTTTTCTTTACTATTTCTACATTCTTTCTTAAGATAGCCCTTTGTTTAACAGAAAAGGTTAAACATGTGCAGTTTTTCTTGATAAGAAAACCCAAACAGGACGAACCTGGCTATCATGGCTCACCGGAGCGCCATGGCTCACCTGACCATGGCTCACCTGAGCACCATGGCTCACCCAGCACCGCAGCTCACCTGACCATGGCTCACCCGAGCACCATGGCTCACCTGACCATGGCTCACCTGAGCACCATGGCTCACGTGACCATGGCTCACCCAGCACCGCGGCTCACCTGACCATGGCTCACCCGAGCACCGCGGCTCAGCAGAGCACTGCCGCTCATGTTTACAGTCCCAGCACTTGGGATGGAGGTCAGGAGAGTCAGAGCTATGAGGTCCACCAGCGCTGCCTAACTAGTCCCTGACAAGAAAAGATTAATAAAAATAGCTGGCAAATTTGCACCGGAGATTATAGTGGTAATCAGAAGGCAATGATTTTTTTTACCTGCACATAGCAAATTATCATGTGTAATATATATCAATTTGCTGATAGAGATGAAAGTCTTTAATAGATTTCAGAGAAATACTGTTACTTTTCATATGCAGAAATACTGAGACAGTGTGGTTTGTTAAGAAAACCTTTATTACAATTCTCCAAGAGATTTTCTCTCATGGCCTTCAGTAAAGCTTTAACATCTTAATAAGTCACATTTGGTGTATTTGCAAAAATTCTCTGAAGTTGCCATATTAACTGTGACAAACTTGGAAGTAACATGGTATAATATTTACATTAATTACTACTAATTTTAAGAAAATTAATTAGCTTTCTAATTCATTTTGGTTATATATTTAAAAAAATACCATGGGACTTTTTTCAAACTCTCAAATGAGTTTAGGATAAGATGATGACAAAGTCAAATATAGTATTCAGAAAATATGATGAAATGGTGACTTACATTCCTTGTCATTCAAGTCCATTGACATGAGAAGTAACTGTCATGATGAATAAAAGAAATAATTTGGTTTGAATCAAGATTAATACTCAAACCATGCATATAATTCCCTTTTGTATCCAAAGATAACATACAGCATATCTTCTACATTGATAGTGCTAAACAAATACTAATGTTAGTGTCTAGGATCAAAGAAGAAACCAAATGGTTATTAAATTAATATTTCTATTAGTATCAGGTAAAAACTATTTAACTTGTTTTGCTTTTTAAATTTTTTAAACATTTCATGTAATCAATACCTTAAGGGTGGTTATGAGTGTGCTACCTATTGGGAAATACGCTTTTCACTATGATAATAGTGAATGTAGGATCGCCATGTTGGCTTGCCTTAGACCTGGAATGTGTTATAAAAAGGATCAGTAGGTATTTTGGTTGCCTAATAGAATGTTAATGTACTTTAGTAGCTTTTCAAATTATTTATATACCTGTCACAAGCTTCTTAGCCATTGAAAATTGGCTTATTGAGGCAATAAAACTGTCTAAATGACTTTAAATTTCTGGTAAGCTTACATAAAGTGAATTTAATGAAAAAAGATGGACTCAATATGAAGCCAAAAAATATGGGCTGTAATCATTGTAGAAAGTATTAGAATAAAATTATAAAATAACTGTTTACTGTTACATTAAATCCATAATATTTTGTCAGTATTTTAAGTCATATATTTCTAGGTTTAATGACCACATACATAGGACCATTGCCTTTCATATCTTCTTTTAAAACCCAGATAATTAATCCCTATTTTATGTAGTCATTATGCTTTTCTTCATGATCTTATGAATACTTCAGTGTAGCAAGAATATTCAAATGTTTGTGGAAATTTTGAAGTAGATAAATCCATCTCACGTTTACAAGGAAGCATGTAGATGTACAGATCACAGTCATTCTTTGTTGGGAATCTATCTTAAGTCTTTTAAAACATTATGTAAAGTAGAATTTATTTTAATAAAAACAATAGAAGGCATTTCTAGTATTTTGATTATCTGTGCAGTTCATTAATACATGAAGAAACATTCACTGGACAACATTCTCTCTTAATGTCTGTTAAAGTTTAATATTCTTAAGGATTTTCAGTAATCAAATTTATCTGAATGTCCTTTTAAAAGGGGAAAATACTCATGTTTTATATTTATGAATATCATTTTTGTAGAATTATGAATCTGATCAGTGTAATTGGGTTTGAGATATGTCTGGGTGATTTATAAAGCCACTTTTGTGTGTTTTTTGAGAAATAGACAAGTTTAGCTGAGAGAAGACGACATGCTTTGAATTTAGTATAGGTGGCTTCCCAGTAGGCTATGAACCTAGCTAGAGGAAGGATAATAAGGGAATCCAGCTAGGGCAGGCCTTATTTCCCTGTTTCCTGGCTAGCCTGAGATGAACTGTTCTCTCTCACTTCACCATCTCCATCAGGGTGGACTAACATCTGGAACTGGTTCAAAATAAATGTTTGCCTCTTTGAAATAGGTTATATCAATATTGTGTCATAGTGATCAGACTTTGGCTAACACGAGAATCAGTCAATCATACAGTGTATTAAAAGCCAAAGAAAGAATTTTCCTTGTGTTAGTAAGTAGTGTAATTTAGGAATTTTAAAAGATGCATGCATTATTCTCCTTAGTAAAATCTAATGCATTGAATTAGAAATTCATTTCATTGAATGTACACTTTTTCATAGGAGTTGGAACCAAATGTTCTTGAATTTGTATTTAGGATTTTAATTATGTTTGGCAAAAACCAAGCATTTTATTTCTATCTCTATAAAATTTATTATATAGAATTGTGCAGATTAACTGACACTGCTTCCAGTGAGAGTTTATAGTCCTTAACAGACAAGCAGTTACCACAGTGTAACACTAGCCGTATTTTAGCAAATGTATTGTTAGGTGAGCAAGGCAGTGCATATTGTAATCCTAGTACTCAGAAGATAGTGCAGGAGGCTCAGGAGTTCCAGGCCAGCCTTGGCTACATCGCCAGTTCAATGACTGACTGAACTACAAAACACACTCTCGAAAAAGAATGAAAGAAATTTTTTTTTTTTTTCCAAGACAGGGTTTCTCTGTGTAGCTTTGTGCCTTTCCTGGAACTCGCTTTGGAGACCAGGCTGGCCTTGAACTCACAGAGATCCGCCTGCCTCTGCCTCCCGAGTGCTGGGATTAAAAGCGTGTGTCACCACTGCCCGGTGAAAGAAAATTTTATAGTACTTAATGAAAAACATCAACTCAGATATTTTATATTTAATGATTAGCAATTAACCTGAAACAACAAACAAACAAAAATCATAAAGCTGAGGAAAAAGTTAATTCAGGCGTTGTGGGAAAGATGTAGAAGATGGCACCTGAATTAGACTTTGAGAAATGGGAATGTTTATTCAGTCCACAAGGGCGAAGTTACAGAAGCAAAACACATCTACACATCCTGGAGTTTGGTGTGAAGCGGTATTTGGCGACATGCTGGAAAATTGTATAGGAGACTTTTACACTGATCACACCCGTGTGATGTGTTGCCGTCTGCATTCTATTATAGTTCTTTATTCAGTGTCAGTGGTGGATGAATGAGGTACAGCATTCACTATCTTTATGGGTAGTGTTTAAGAATTATGTATCTGTATTCTTTTGGGTCTTTGATTCTTTAATCTGTCTGACTCTATCATCATTAGTCAAAATCTTACTCTGTTGTGAAATTAAGTACTATTTACAAGTCCTGCAAGCATTTATATGCAGATTATCAGCTAAAATAATGCACTGTAAATAGGTTACGGTCATTCCTCATTTTGCCCCCTCCTTACACCTTTTGACTCATTGTTTCTTTAGTAACCTTGGTGACTACTACAGCTGAGAGCAGAATTTATGAGGGGAGATGAACACGTGGCTTTAGAACAAGAAATCTTTTTAAGATTTTAGTCATAGGAGTTAACTTACTATTAGAATGTATGTAGAGAGTATTATATATTTTAATTACATCACAGCATATATATAATTGGATTTTGTTGTTTTTTTTTTTTATTTTGGGGTTTTGTTTGATTGCTTGTTTTCATTTTGTTTTTCAAGACAAAGTTTTTTTGTGTAGCTATGGCTGTCCCCGAACTCAGTCTGTTGACCAGGCTGGCCTCAACTCAAAAGATCAGACTGCCTCTCCCTCCTCAATGCTGGGATTAAAGGCATGCACCACCACCACCCAGCTGCAGTTATATTTTTAGCCTGATTGCCTTTCCTTCCCGTAAGTATGATTTTAGCATCACAAATAAAATTTTAAAATCAGGGTCAGTGGAATGGAGGAGACATAGCCCCATGCCACCATCAGCAGCAGCTGGAGGGTTCCCTGGAGTCTCTAGGGACCTCAGCAGCTGGAGGGTTCCCTGGAGTCTCTAGGGACCTCAGTTCTGGCTAACTAAATGTATGGCTTTGGCATATAGGACAGTGTAAAGACTAATCAGATTTGGGGTTAAAGAAGTGATATGTTAATATCGTGTTTAAGAACAAAGGTAAAGAAAAAGATGCTCAGAAGTAAAGAGTACAGAACCTGGGTGTGGGCATCTCTAGCAGAAAATCACCTTTCTTTGTTTTTATAATAATCATCTATACTATTTTAGTGAGTTTTGAAGTTACTTTCTTCAGTAGTTTGCTAAAGGGTCTAAATGAGATCTCAGGGTGTTTCCACAGGATTATTGTCGGGATTACAGTTGATAAGATCAAAACATCTGTCTATGCAAAGAATATTGTTTCATGTTAGCACCTTTCAAAGTAAACAGTTACTGTGCTGGAATTCTTGCTTCTCAGGTGGCAGAGCCTTTAGACAGATTCCTAGATTAGGGACTTCCTTCCTCATGTCCCATATTTTTTCTGTCTTCTGCTTAACCATCAGAAGATAAATAATAAGTTTTCATGTAATGGATTTATATACTAAAAAAGGAAATGCCTTAATGTATAAACCTCTGGTGTACCTCAGATTCTGATGCCATTTTATTGGGTTTTTTTTTCCTTTCTTTTTTCTTTTTTTCCCCTTGGTTTTTGATACAGGCTTTCTCTGTATAGCTCTGGCTGTCCCAGAACTAGCTGTGTAGACCAGGCTGGCCTCAAACTCAAAGAGATCCACCTGCCTCTGCCTCCCGAGTGCTGGAATTAAAGGTGTGCGCCACCACCACCTGGCCTCCATTCATATCTTAAGTCAGGCAATCAATTATTGAAATATGGTATCTACCCATAAATACTTAGTGGATCATTTATTGTGTTCAGAAATTTAAAAATGATACTATCTTGGTATACTAGACATATCATTTTATATTTACTAATTATAGAAAGTAAAATGCTATGAGACTGAGTCTAATATTGTTAGAACAGAAAGGAAAATTACTTGTTTAGGTTTATTGGGAAAGTATTCAAAGAGCATCTGGACTTTAAAGATGAGGAGAACTTTCAAAAGCAAATGAGTAGAGACAGGCTTGGAATGACAGGCATTCCTGCCAGGATGATGAGCATGAACAGGTTGTGGAGTTGGGAACCACGTCCTGTGCATAGAGAGTGCTGGGTGGTCTGTGGTACCTAGCTGGAAGGTAGTGACATGCCGTGTGACATGAAGGTGGGTGGGGTTGAGAGAGTCAGTACAAATGGGGAAGAATGAATCGAGTCACATGGAGGAGGGTTTGAAGGTAGGAAATTAAGATGAAGAAACTTGATTCAAGCAGTGTCAGGGATGGAACAATAAAAGAAAAATAAAACCTCATGAAATGTCCTAAGCATTATAGGTATTAAATATCACCTCTGTGCCCTTAACTTGCTTGATGGTCATTTTATTAATTTTTTCCTCTCACCTTTTCTCCAAAAAAAAGGAAAACATTTTAGTAGTATAAAATTTTCAAAAATATGATGCTCAATATATTGATGCAATACTAATTTTATCATTTAATTAAAAATTAAATCTTATATTTTGTTGCATTTACTTTCAGAACGTTTGGTTTACTTTACCCTTTACACTGCCATGTTCCAATGGCCATTGAGAAATTGGCCAAGCTTTCCAGTAGCAATTTCATTGGCTTTGCTTACTCTGTGATTATGTTTGATTTTAACTTTTATAACTAAACTATACCTTTTACTTCTTTCCTGAGTCTCATTTTATTCTTGTTTCTGCCATGCTTGCAGTCATTTTCTTACTCTACCTCGCTCCAGATACAGTCAGACCATTGAGCATCATCACAGGGATAGAAGGTATACTTTTCTTACAATTGAGTCTGTGTGTAGAGTTGCATGCTCCTGTCTATGTGATATAATTCACTTTTAGTTTTGTTATTATGTATACATGTGTGGTTACTAATTAAGTATAGAACCCGTACCCTAGTAGTGTAAAGTAAAAGTATGCAAACTATTTGAACTAGAATATCAAAAATACCTTCTCTTTGATGGACTAGAATCATCTTCTTATTACCCTGGAAATTATTTTATTAGGAATTACGTAAACTTTGCTGCCACAGAGGAGAGAGTAGCAGTAGAGTTGACATCACTCTCCTTCGCTCTCTGCCTAATCCGACAGGGAATTAGCACTGGGTTATTTGTACCTGTCTTCACAACCTGCTTCCTCCCTTCACAAGAGGAGACTAATTTGAAGTGCTTTGACCTGATTTGTCTGTGGTTACTTGGTCAGAGATAGCTGATCCACTCCTCCATAGGAGATAAGCTTGGGTCTCTAAGAATGCTCAGTCTATGGGAGCACCCCCTTTCATTTCAACTTTATTTTCACTTATTCTAAAGGGATTTTCCAGTGAAGTTGGGTATAATAAATCTAATACTTAAAAATACTATTATTTTAGAGGGAAATACCACTTGCCTGGTGTTTAGCAGAATCTGGCTGTCACTGGGATGAGAACGAAGAAGATGTCTAATGGCATTAAGTTCTCAAGGCCCTTTGTGGCTTAGGTTACATTCTGCTTTGATCATATTTAGTTATTACTTACTATTTTTCACAAATTCATGCATGTATAATGTATTCTGATTTTATGGCTTCCTCCGTCCTCTTTTATACCCACTCCTACTCTTTCAAGTTCCTTCTTTCCGAAAAACCCTCCTTCTACTTCAATGTCTTTTTGTTGTGATCATGCATATGTGAGTGCATGTGTGTGCGTGCGTGCGTGTGTGCGCGTGCATGTGATGGCATGGATGGGGTGATTTACTTGATCAGGGGCAACTTATCGGTGTGGTGTATACTCTTCCCCAGCAACCATGAATTGCTTATAAGCTTTTGTGCATGGGCGGGGCCTCAAGAGTCCCACCCCCATCCATAATGGAATGCGATGATGTGGTTGAGCAAGACTTGCAGATCCCCACCTCTTCTGTGAGTCCATGGCTGCAGCAGCCGTGCTGTGTCCGGATACCAGCTTGCCCAGCCCCTCCCATCATCTCATTCTCGCAGTCTCTCTGCCCCTGTTCCTGAATGTTTACGGAGCCACTCTCAGAAGGGGTGATGGGAGTTTTGAGCCAGTTCACTGGCAACATTTTCAGGCCAGTTAAGCAGGGAAGTGAATTGTGGTGATAGCGTGATGATGTGTTCACCTAGAGTAAATTAGAAGTTATATGTTAGACTATGTGTAACCTTCTTTATCCCTCTTAGTTAGTGGTTGATGTTGATATGCAGAGTTTAAAAAAATACAAAAAAAACAAATGTGTAAATTTTTGAAGTTTAAAATCACATAGACAAATATGGAAGAAAATCCAAAAGAAAACTGATAATCTTAGCCATCAATTTTGCTGATGTCTTTCAATAAATGTAATAGAAATATAGTATCTTGTAATTTAAGTATTAAGATGATTATTGCTAACTTCAGTTTTAATTTACATTTTTTAGTCTTTCTGTTTTTTTGCTCATAGTAATTGTTTTTTTGTATTTGCTTTTTCACTATTGTTCAATACATTTCTGGCAATTTCTTGTTTGCAACAGTTCTAGATTTACCTTGTAAATGTGGAAATACACTTATATACCTGCCCCCTGACACACACTCGGTCTTCTCTTTACAGACTGGCTACCTTGAATGAAACCTCCATGTCAAAGACTTTTGCTGTTTACTTTGGTTTATCTTTAAGTCAAAATCATGTGACACCTTATAGATTTGTAAAGTTAACAAGTAATTTTTTGCTTCCTATTATTTAGTTTTTCAATTCACTAGTGTAGATTCATTTCCTGATCAGCTCTGGATTGACTCTCAATTTCAGATCCTTAGTAAATTCTCAACTCTACCTTCAAAGGGAAGTTTATGAAGTCTTTTTCTGTACTTTCATTTGGTTTGTTATCAAGAAACACAAGATCATTCATGTTTATATTAAAATATAACACTAAAATCTTTATTTAAAAACAATTATTGAATGTCTAACTATAGTATTTGCTGTGAATGCATTTACATGTCTGTTTTATGTGTGTTAAGGCATTTGCCTTTGTTAAAGCAGCAGATCCCATGAGGACCTGAATTCAGTACAGTGTTCATCTACTTTCTGACAGACTGCCTTGAACTCTTGAAGTTGGAAAAACTTTTTTTATGCTAAGTAGCAAATCTCTTATGTTTATTTTCATAAAGTTATGTTTATTATTTTTGTTTCAAATATTGCTTGTTCATTAATTTTGATCATATATTTCCCATCCCCCAAATCCTCCCAGATCCTTCCCATCTCCCTTCCCACCCAACTTCATGTTCTCTCTCTCAAAATAAATACCAAAAAAAGAAATTCAAAATAAACCATGCCCAATAAACAAAAAGTACCAGAATGAAACAAACAGCGCACAAAACAGACAACTAGAATAAAGCATGGTGTCTCTTTGCATTGACTAGCTGCTTCTGGACATGGGCCTGCTCTGGAGGATGACTGTTTCCTCTATTGGAGGAAACTAATTTTCCCTTTCTCGGCATTTTATCTTTGCAAATATCTTCTTGGTTAAAAGTGGGACTTTGAGTCTACCTTCCCTTCTCAATACTAGTGTTTTCTCTGTTTTGAACCTGTGCACATCTTTGCATGCTGTTATACCCTATGTGCATTCATATGTGTATGAGTGATGTTGTATCTGGAAGGTGCTGTTTCCTTGGTGTCATCCATAATCTCTGGCTTTTACAGTCTTTGTGCCTCCATTTCCAAAAAGATCCCTGAGCCTTGAGGGGAGAGGTGTGATAAAGGCACACCATTTAGGGATTAGTGTTCCAAAGACTCTTATTCTGTGCACATTGTCCAGTTTTGAGTCTCTGTTTAATTAATTACCATCTACCACAAGAAGCAGCTTCTCTGATAAGAGTTGGGCAATGCACTGCTCTATGAGTATAGCACTGTGTCATTAGAAATCATTTTATTCCTATGTTACTTAACAGAATGATACTAACAGGAGTTCCCCTAGTGCCCATGACCCATCTAGTCTCAGGTTCTTGATCTATTAGCAGTGTCAGGTGGAGGTTTCATCTCGTGGAGTGGACCTTAAATCCAATCAAGAAGTGGTTGCTTATCCCCAACATATTTGTACCACTATTGCAGTGGTGGGCAAATCTGCATGTAGGTTGAAGTTACAGGTATCAAGATTTGTAGTTGAATGAAATGAATGATTACCTTTCACCTCCAGTAGCACACAGTTTACCTTCTAGCACTATGAAGTTGGTAAGCAGGGATGAATTTCTAGTTGGGCACAAGTTCAGTTTCTCAGTGTTTGATAATTAAATGGTGTCTTTAGCATTAGGGTCTCACCATCAGGTTTTGGAGAGTAAACAATAAGTTTGTCAATAGCTTCTGATACTTGCAGAGTTTATGGGACTCCTTTGACCAGTGACTCAGGGTGTAACCCATTCATGGTACTGAAAATGTTACTTGATGGCATATGGTGTCTAATGTAGGAATGTTGTTTCCACTCCCACCCCAATATGTGATGACTCCATTTAAGTTCCTTTCACTATGTGTTTGTTTAGGAAGCTTCTACAGTAGCAGTCTTCCCATTGGCTTTTTAAAAGGCTTTTAGTGTTCATTGTCCCTCCTCACATTCCCTCTTTACCCTGCTCACCCATACCCCTTCCACATTTATTCTAGCTTGCCCTTTATTTCATTCCAACAGTCTATTCCATCTACATTCCTTGAAAGATTCCATCTCCACTCTTGATCCTATTCACATCTAGGCTTTTTCTAATTATTATAAATAGAGCTGAAATAAATAAACATGGATGAGCAAGTATCTCTGTAGTAAGATGTAGAGTCCTTTGGGTATATGCCTCAGAGTGGTATAGCTGGGTCATGTGATAGATGCATTTTCAGCTCTTTGAAAATCCTTCACCCTGGTTTTCATAGTAACTATACAAGTCTGCACTGCTCCAGCAGTGAGCCACTGTCCCCTCCCCTGCATCCTCGCCAGCGTGTGCTGTCATTTGTTGTACTGTTCTTGACCACTCTGACTCAGGTAATACAAAATCTCAAAGTAGTTTTAATTTGCGTTCCCCTGGTTGCTAGAATGTTGAACATTTTCAAAAGTGTTTCTTAGTCATTTGTGTCTCACCTTTTGACTAAATTCTGCTTAGTTCTATTCCCCATTTTTAAAACTGGGTAGTTGATTTCTTGATGTTCACTCTTTTGTTTGTTTATTATCTTGTTCTAGTTTTCTCTTATATATTCTAGATAATAACCCTCTAACAGATGTATTATTGGTAAAGACTTTTTCCTGTTTTGTCTTTTAATTCTGTGAAGACTTATGTTGGAATTTTGATGGAGATTACTTTGGATCTGTAGTTTTCTTTTGGTAGGATGGCTGTTTTCACAATATTAATCCTACTGATCCCAGAACATGGGAGATCTTTACATCTGTGGTCTTCTACAGTTTCTTTATTCAGTGTCTTAAAGTTTTTATTATGCATGTCTTTCATTTGCTTGGTTACAGTAATCCCAAGATATTTTGGTTGTTGTTGCTGAGGCTGGTGTGAAAGGTACTGTTTTCCTGATTTCTTTCATTTAATATCAGGAAGGCTACTGATTTTTGTGCTAATTATTTGTCCTGCTATTTTGCCCAAAGTGTTCATCAGCCGTAAAACTTTCTTTTTATTTTTTGTATAAAATCATATCATCTGCAAATAAGGATAGTTTGACTTCATTTTTGATTTGTATCCCCTTCATCTTTCAGTTGTTTATTATTCAAGCTTAGACTTGTGTTGTATTGAATGGGTAGGGGGAGCTTGGCTGTCTTAGGTAGGTTTTTACTGCCATGCAGAGACACCATGACCACAGCAACTCTTATAAAAAAAAAAAAAAAAAAACATTTAATTGGGGTAGCTCACTTGCAGTTTCAGAGGTTCAGTTCATTATGATCATGAAGGGGAGCCTACCAGTGTGCAGGCTGACATGGTGCTAGAGGTGAGGGTGCTCCATCTTGCAAGTAACAGGAAGTCGACTGATCGTCACACTGAATGAAGTTTGAGAAAAAGACCTCAGAGCTTGCCCCACAGTGACATACTTCCTCCAACAAGGCCACACCTCCTAATTGTGTCACTCCATTTGGGGACCACTTTCTTTCAAACAACCACATTGGCCATCCTTGTCTTCTTCATTTTAATGGAAATGCTTTGAGTTTCTCTTTGTTCAGGAAGATGTTTATGAGCTTATTGCAAATTGTCTTTATTATGTTGAGGTATGAAAACTGAATATTTACATTACAATTTATAACAGTAGCAAAATGACACTTAGGAAGTAGCAACGAAAATAATTTCATGGTCGAGGGTCACCACAACATGAGGAACTGTATTAAAGGTTGCTGTGTTAGGAAGGTTGAGAACCACTGCCCTATTTTTTTTCCAGAACTTTTACCATGAAGGCATGTTAGATTTTTTTTCTTCATGTAATGAGATGAGATTATGTGGTTTTTGTCTTTTAGTAATATGGTAGTTTTTGTTTGTATGTATATTTCTCTGAGATGAAGTCATGTTGATCATGGTTAATAATCTTTGTAATGTGTTCTTGGATTTGTTTGCAAGTATTTTATTGAGCATTTTTAAATCTATGGTCATAAAGGATGTTGACCTATAATTGTCTTGGGTAGTCTTTATGTCACTTTTTATCAGGGTAATAATGACTTCATAAAAAGAATCAAGGTTCCTTCAGTTCATTTTTGCAGAATAGTTTGAGGAATATGATGTTAGTTCTACTTTGAAGGACTAGCAGAATCCTGTGTTGATTCCATCTGTCCCTGGACTGAAGGCCATGCCCTGGAGCTTTGGATTAATATCCCAAAGTGCATCCCCCTAGGTTGTTAAGCCCCTCGAAGGACCTGCAGTGAAGGGTATAGTGGACAGTCCATCTCACTGGGGGACTCCAAATGTTAAACTTGATACTCGTGAGGAGAAAAGACCAAGTACATGATTGTCCAATTAAAGCATGCTTTATTTTGGGTGCTCCCGGAACTGGCCAGTCAGCTGCCTCCCCTAAATCGGGATTTGAGAGAGCAGCCACTGCTGGCCTATTGAAGTCCCTCTTATAAGCGAGGTACGGTGCTTACAGGGTGAGGGAGTGGTGGTTATACATTGTTAGAAGGATGCAATGAAAAGAAGAACAAAAACAAGATATACATACATCAAGTGAATGAGGTTATAAGCAGTTTAAGTCATCTGTTAGGTCCCTTATGACTGATGATGTTCACTAATTCCATCCTTTTTGTGCTTAGTTTTTGTATGGATATCTGTCTATTGGCGAAAGTGGAGTATCGGAGTTCTCACTGTCACTGTGTCAGTGTCGGTATGTGATTGTAGCTGTCATAGTGTGCCCTTGTGTTTAGTGATATCTTTTTGATGATTTTTTCTTTTAATTAGCATGTAATGTTTTTCCTTATCCTGTCTGACTAATTTCAGTTTAAAGTCTATCTTTTTTTAAAATAGCTATGTCTGCATACTTCTCAGTTCCATTTTCTTGAAGTATCTCTTTCCATCCTGTTTCTCTAAACAGATGTCACCCTGTGTGTGTTTCTTGGAGGGAGCAGAATAATGAAGCTTGTTTTCTAATCTAATTTCTTCATCTTTGTCTTTTTATTGCGAACATGAGACCTTTAATATTGAGTTATTAATGTACAACACTTATTTATTCCTGTTGTTTTTATGGTTTGGTATGGCCTTTCCCCTGCCTCTTTTGATTTACTGCTTTGGGATTATTTATTCTTTGTGTCATCTTGGGTGTAGTTAACTTTCTCTTCAGACTGAAGTCTTCCTTCTAGTGACTTCTATAGTGCTTGACTAGTGGACAGGACTCGCTTAAATTTGTTTTTATTGTGAGCTGTTTTTCTTTCTCTCTTGGTTGTGATGGTTTCGCTGGGTACAGTATTTTAGGCTTGCACCTGTGATCTCTCTGAGCCTGTAGAACATCTGTTCGGGCCTTTGGGCTTTCAGTCTCCATTGAAAAGGGAAGTGTTATTCTAAATGGCTTGCCTTTGTGTGTAACATGGTCTTTTCCCCTTGAAACTTTTAATAGTTTCTTTGTTCTATACATTTAGTCTTTTGATTATTTTGTATTATGAAGACTTTCCTTTCTGGCCCTATTTATTTGGTGTTTTGAATGCCTCTTAAACCTTGATAGGCATCCTTTTATATTGGGGAAATTTTTCTTCTGTGATTTTTGTAAAAATGTTTTCTCTGTCTTTGATACGGATTTCTTCTGTCTGTCTTAGTTTTGGATTTTTCATGGTATCCCAGATTTCCTGGATATTTTGTGGTTGGATTTTTTGTTTTTTTAAGATTTAACATTTTTCACTGGGCTATCTATTTCTTCTACCTTGTCTTCAGACTTGAAATTCTCCTTTCTATGTCTTTTAATCTTTAGTGAGGCTTATCTCTAAGGTTTTTATTTGACCACTTGAATTTTTAACTTTTGGTTTTATTTCATTTTGGATTTTCTTTATTAAATTCTATTTTCATATCTTAAATGGTTTTCATCATTCCATTAAACTGTTTTATATTTTCAGGTTTCATTAATGCATGTATTCATATCCTCTTAGCATTGTCATCATTGCTGTGTTGAAGCTCTTGTCTTGTGTCAGCTAAACTGCTTTTCTTGGAGCCTGTTACGGCGTAATAGGATTGCTGACTCCTGGAGGAGTCAGATCGTCTAGACTGTGTTTGCGCTTTTGTGCTTTGATCCAGGGAGCTGGAGTTATGGGATCTGAAGTGTTTCTTGATGTAGATATCTGATATTTGTCTTTCTTGTGCAGGTGTTCTGTTCTTTGGTTGCTGTTACCTACCCTGGCCCTAGTGAAGTATGGTGACTTTGAGGTCCGCAGTGAAGGGCAGAGCTATGTCTCAGCCAGGTGTGGTGGTTGGCAGGTCTCTGTGTCAGCGTCCCTGGTTCTGTGGATCAGCAGGAGTCAGAAAAGAATGGAGATGGGTTAGAACCAAAGGGTAAAATGGGCATCAAGAAAACACCAGGGGGACCCTGGGTTCACGAGTCCCACGGGAGTGGATGTGGCCTGTGAGGAGGGCCTTCTGTTAGCAGACTGCTGAAGACTAAGAATAACTGGAGAGATTACAGTGTTGTATAAGGAGAGTAACATGTACCTGTCTGTGTTCCAGCCCAGTGTGGCTGTGCCTCCTGGCTAGAGAATGCTTCTGTGGATTACTGGGCGTCACAAAGGAATGAAAATGGGCTAGAAGGAGGGCTATGCTTACCAATTTTAACTACTGTATCTTTTTATGTGGTAAAACTCAATGGCTGTCATGTGTTCACCTCTTAGTTTTGCTATTTTTTTCATTGGTGATGCTGGCACCTGGTTTTCATCTTTCTCTACATCATAATTCCTGCCACCAGTCTGCATAATGTCAGCATTCTCCCAGAATATTTAGTCACCAGTCACTTACGTCCTTACATATCGCAGATGTAGTGAGCTTCCTGCACAGTTCTGCTGTGGGGACACACATGGAGGTTATCAGTGAAGTTCGTCCTGTCTTTGTAATCTCCGTGTACATGCCACTCTCCTCCTGGGTTCTGAGCATGCGCGTGCTTCCTGCTTCCTCTCTACTGGGTTAATTTTATGTGTTCTCTTATTTCAGTAGCAAGCTCTGCTCTCCTGATGCTTTAGAGGGTCGCTAGTCTCACCTGCTCCCACTTCTCCAGAAGTGGAATGAATTCCCAGGAATATTGTAACTTCCCCGAAGATAGTCTTCTCATTTAACAAAGTTCCGTTTTCATTCATTCCTTCTCTTGCACAGTGAATGGCTCTTTGAACTAAATACCCAGCTTTTCTTAAGCTTAGTTGATCCCTTGAAAGGGAAAATTATGTTCATATTGAAGCACATGCACAGACTAGCTCTCATCTCTGAGTAGTCAGGTTTTTAGCTTAGTTTTTTAGATAGCTTGTACTCTCATCTGATAATTCTTCTATGAAGATGTATTAACAAATTTAGGGGGAGGCATAGTATGAATTATTCTATCTAGAAATTTCCAAGTATAGTAAATAAAAATGTTTAAATTATTTCTGAGCATTTCTATGAGGCAGAAATAGCTGGAAGTAAACATGGAGTCAAGGTGTCCAGATTGTGATACTCATTGTGGCGTTCCCAGTCCCCAACTGGTCAACCAGGAAAATCTAGGCTTTCACTTAGCAGACATCACATGAAAAGCTGAGTTTTGTTTCTTTGGGATGGAACAAAGGAGGTTTAAATAATATTTAATAAACTTGCTACTTCAGGAAAGAAATAATAACTAACTGTAGGAGTCACATTTCTTTTCCTTGTCAAGTAAGGGTGACTATTATTTGACCATTGTTTGTTAAAATATATCCACAGTTGAGTATATAGCCTCTCCATAGTTTGTTTGAAAATACACCTCCATAACCTTCTGATTTTCCTGATACTTATTACTGCCATGGCTATGCATGTACAAAGGAATTACTGATATTTATAGTTGGTAACTGGTGGTGGATTTTTATGTAACAGTTCCATTTAGGAGACAACAATTTTGTCTTAAAAAATCAACAGAAATTAATTAGATTCATATCATTATAAGGTAGGGTATCAGTGACATTTAAAAAAACAGGAGCAAAATCTTTGAAATAATATTAACATTTTTGTGCTTTTGGAGCATTGTCATAAGTCATAGCACAGCATGAATATGAGACAATAGTTCTTGATTATTTAGAACCTATGTATTCTGGTAATGGATTGGTGTTATGACTGTAGGTACTGTGTACACGCTGAGGTGCTTACCTAGGGCTGAGAGTTAGTGCTGTAGGTACTGTGTACACTCTGAGGTGCTTACCTGGGCTGAGCAAGGGAAGCTTATTCACTGAAATAGCCACTTTGAAGAATATCTACATGATTGGTTTGAAGGAAAAAAACACATGAAAAGGATACAGATCAAGGTAGATGGAGAAAGAAAAGATAAAAGATTTAATAAATGAAATTAATAATACTTGGTAAATATTGGGAACTGGAATTTTAGGGAAATATTCGAGAACAACTCTTAGTCTTGTATTTTGGGTAACTTGGTACATAAGGTGCCGTCACCACGACTGACACTGGGGTTAAATTTGTCATACTGGGCCACAAGGAAAGTCTTAGAAATTCTGAAAGCTCTGAGGAGGACCTTTAGGACCAACTAGAGTAAATACTATTCAAGCTAGTCCAGCTAGTATCAAAATCTGTACAGAGAATGCTGAAAAAACAAAGAATAGACCTATCATAGGACCCAGCTTTACAACTCCTGGCCATTTATGCTGAAGACTCTGAGCCAGCATATCATAGAGGTACCTGCATATCTCCATTTTTCACACCATTCGTAGTGGCTAAGTTATAGATCCAGCATAGGTGTCCAACTGTAGAGCAAATGATACAGAAACTGTGATTTATACATATCGTGGATTGTTTTTCAGCCATAACGAAGAATGAAGTTAGGTCATTAGCATTACTGTCATGATCAATGATAATTGTAGCCTGCCAGGTTTGCAGCTGGATAAGACTTGATGACTTCCTGCCCAAAAGCTTGGATAGTACTTTCCAGTTCTTTCAAATCTAACTGCCTTAAAAAAATCTTAGTTTTTGTCATTATCATTCTTCCTGCTGACAACTTGCTTTATTTTCTCTAGCACATTTATATTTTTAATGGCACTCTCTTAATTCCTTGGCATTTTTTTTCTACATCAGGTTTTTATATATGTTATATTTTTATCTATCTTCTTTATGGAGTAATGTTTAATATTCTTTAATAAATACATTCATCCTGTTCTACTACCTCTTCAAGCTACTTTGAGATTGTACCTTCCTTTCTTTTACTTAGGCTAGTTTTCAAAAGTATATTTTTGTTTGTTGTTTTTGTTTCTTGGGACAAGATGTCACTTTTAGCTGGCCCTCACCTTGGTATCCCCTTTCTATGTCAATTTCTGGATTATAGGCCTACTCATCTCCTACCCATCTGATTACCATGTCTGACTGACTACATATTTGTATGTATTCTTCCTTCACATCATCGTCTCTTAGGCCCTCACCCTCATAGCTTCTTCCCTGTCTCCCCCACCTTACTGAAGTGATCTTTTCCATCCCTATAGCTAGTCAACCTTTACTCATGTTGGTTGTGTGTGTGTGTGTGTGTGTGTGTGTGTGTGTGTGTGTGTGTGTGTGTGTCTGTGTATGTGTGTGTGTCTGGGTGTCTGTGTGTGTCGACCATGTCTTCCTGCAGCTTTTTTGGTGTGTAATATATTATTCTCTTGTTTCTTATTCTACCCGTTGACTATTTCTCAGCCTTGTTGAGTTTTTCCTCTGACTCTCAAGTCCTTGCCTTTTGGACTGACTACAAGTTTTCTTATATCTTACCGTGCTGTGACTTTGACCAAAAGTCTTATTACCATGTGTTCAACACATATGTAATGTAAGAATGAGTGAATATTAAATTAGTATAAACCAGTGACTTCTTAAACTATCTTTCTCTTGAAAAGTAGAGTTCTCTCACTGGTTAACATATGCACAAAAATATTCTTCCCAGACTACATAATATTAACTCCAAAGCTCCATTTATTAACTTCCCAAGAAGTTTCTTTTAAAGGTTCATCTTCCATTTTTGTTGATAGTTCATCATTCCTGAGTGTGAACTTTAAACATATATATATGTAAGGGGTTTCTTGGGGTGTCAATATGTACTTTTCTATTGGTTAATATGATGTGGATGTCACTGTGAAGTGACTGCTGAGCACAGCAACAGTAAGGCACACAGGGAATTTGCATTACACCCATTCTTTCTTTTTTTTCTCTAATGACTTATTGATTTTTATTTTATGTGCATTAGTGATTTGTCTGAATGTCTATGTGAGGGTGTTGAATCTCTTGGAACTGCCATGTGGGTGCTAAGAATTGAACCTGGGCCCTTTGGAAGAGCAGTTAGTGCTCTTAGTCACCAAGCCATCTCTCCAGCCCTGCATTAAACCCATTCTAAGGAAAGCTGATTGAGTTTTCAGGCTTGATTAGAGAAATTTTTGAATATGGTAGCAAGACATTGGGTTATATTTTATCACATTGTCTCATGATAAATAACAGTCCACACTCTGTTCTTTAGAGACATACCTTTAAAATGTTATTTTATGGAATCTTCAAAGATCTGTAAAAGTAATATCCAACTATCATCTTAGTGAAAAATTTTTACTTTTTATAATCAACAAAGCATTGTTAACTCAGGATCCGTTCAAAATAGAACTAGCTCATCCAATATGAATTTCACAGAAAAAAAGATAATCATTATGTCAAGATTTTAATATGCTGCATGCTCTCACTCACAGATAAACAATTCTTCCCAATTTAGTTTTTTTTCTGTTATTTTTTCAAATAACAATTATTTATGAGAAGTTCTGATTCCTAATAAATTCTCCAAATGTCCTCAAGGAAATTTATCAGTGTGTTCATACTTACTAACATGAATTTTCTTCATTGTTCAGAATTGTGATTTTCCCTAATGTTTTGAGAAAATTGAGATTTTTGATCTTTTGTTCTTGTGATTTCAAATAATGACTATTTTAAAATAGCTCTGCAGGCATAATGATACTACTCATTTGATGACAAAGCTTTTGATTAGTAGTAATCGTGTTCTTCACGAACAGTGTCTCACTTCCTCTCAGCAGTATCTATATTTGCCATCATTATATTGTTACCAGCTTGGATGAGTCTGTATATATTGGTACTTTTGAGTAAGTTCAGTTGCTTTTAAATAATATATATATATATATATAATTCAGCAGAACTACTCTATACAGAAATGCTATCATATCAGGGCTAATTAAATCTGTCTTCTTCTAAATTAAAAAAGGAGTCTTGTGCATGGATGATGCTTGTTTATCATCATGTTCAGGATGACTATTTCTCTAGTCTCCCTTTCCCTCTCTTTCCTGGTACTGGGGTGGAAACCCAGCATGTCCCTGCATTTCTGGTACCTGATCTACCATTGACCTACCCTTCTTATTGTGTCATGCAATACACTTAATGATAACAATATAATCTGTAGAAAAGGTGAAATGCATTTTACAAATCATGAAGAATGTAAAAAGTGCATCTTTGAATTTGAGTCATATAATATTAGTTGTTATGGTAATACAAATATGTGTATAGGTTATATTAATTACACCCTCATTCTTATTTTAAGGTTTCTGGTAACGTCCTATAGTTTTTATTTGGCAATGAAATTAACATCCCGAAAATTTTCTAGATAGTAAAGACATTTGAACAAAAGGTGACCCTTCTGTTATTATCATCTTACTGTCTACACATACGCTCCTAGGTGAGGATTGCCTACCTGGAGATTGGACTCCTTCTTCACAGATAAACTCATGTTTTCACGAGGTAGTGTTTCTATATACGTCCCAGATTAGAACTGAACCTCATGACCCTGTTTCCTTCAACTTTCTAAACTTTAGAATTAAAGAGACCCAGTGGCTGAAAAGATGGCTCAGCGGTTAAGAGCACTGGCTACTTTTCCAGAGGTCCTGAGTTCAATTCCCAGCACCCACATGGTGGCTCACAACCACCTGTAGTGTGATCTGATGCCCTCTCTGGCATAAAGTCGTACATGCAGATAGAGCACTCATACATAAAACAAATAAATCTTTTTTTTTAAAAAAAGAATTAAAAGGAGGTACCACTACATACAGCTCACATCTTACTTTTTAAGTTAATTTCAGAGCCAGGCATGACATTGCACTCATGTAATTCTAGCATTCAAGAAGCGGGGGTAGGAAAATGGAGAGTTTGTGGCCAGTCGATTCTGGGCAGGGAGATCCTGCTGCATAAGTAAATAAATTAAGCTGGGGTGATGGCACACACCTGTTATCCCGGCACTCTGATGGTGAAGAGGATCAGCAGATCCAGAACATTCTTAATTACATAGCAAGTTTAAGACCAATCTGGCCTGTGAGACCTTATCTCAAAAAGAGAAAATTTAAAAATACAGAGATGAATAAATGAATTCAACTTTGTAAGGGAATGACTAATAACTAAGTAACTTTATGTTCCACAGGTTTGTTTTTAAGAAAATCGAAGTGTACTCATGACTATTATATAATATAATATGAAATTTCTTCATCTTTTTTTCATGTACAACAGGTTCTCAGTCAAAAGTTAAGCTGACTTTCATTAATTTCTGAATATTGCTTTTAAACATTGTGTTGTGCTGGTTGTTTTGAATTTTTTTAGATGTATTTATTTAATGTGCATTGGTGTTTTGCCTGTACATACTCTGTGTGAGGGTGTCAAATCCCCTGGAACTGCAGTTATGGACAGCTGTCAGCTGCCGTGTGGATGCTGGGAATTGAACTCAAATCCTCTGGAAGAGCAGCCAGTGTTCTTAGGTGCTGTGCCTAATCTCCAGCCCTGTTTTGAATTTCTTATTTTGTGCATATTTGTACTATTCTAGAGGTCCTGTAGTGATGCTCTGTATGAGACTTTGCTTTGGAGTTGTATCCTTGGAGTGAGTGTGCATGTAGATGGAAGTAAGCTGTAGAAAGGAATGCTGCAGGTTGTTTCTTCCCTGGAACCTTTCCTCAATCTCTTGTATTTTCATTGAAAACAATGGCCCAAGGTAACATCAGTGATTGATTAAGTAGAAAATTGTATCAGATACTTAGAAATTTTTAAAATATTTTAAGAATAGCCCTTCAGACAGAGAAAATGTTTCGAGACTCAATTAGCTTCACTAAATGTCCTGAATTTTTTTCCCTTAAAAATTCCTGAAGGGATACTAAAACTTAATGGTCTTTCATTTTTAGATTATCCGAGGAAAGACTAACATTTCAATCAAAGCACATCTAAATTATTTACTTCCTTTTTTGACTTTTTGAAATTAAAACATAATTGCATCATTTTCCCATTCCTTTCCCTCTCTTGAACTGCTCTCAGGCGTTCCCTTGTTCTGTCTATTATACACACCTACACACACACACGCACACGCACACACGCACACAGCCTGCGCAGCCTGTCTACTGTTTCCCTGTGTGTAAAGTCTTACTTTCTCATCCTGTCCTATCTCTCATGCTTCTCTCAGTCTGCATGTGCTATGTGATTGTCATGGCGGCTCCTCTTACGGTTCTGAAACTCAGTGTCAGGTAACTGAGGGGTGATTAGGCAGTTTCCTCTTAAAATGCATTCAGTTTGCACTACAGTCCTCTACATAGTGGTGAAGCACCATACTTGTATCAATCCAGATAATTACAAAACAAAAATGTGAACTATTTTAAACATTGATTAAAATTGTAAACTGTTCCAAAATATAATTGGGATGGATTGTTAAATCACTTTTTAAAGTACAGTTTAATTGTTTTCCTAAAGTTTTAAATTTACAAGTGAAGTTTTCTTGTTTGTGTTATGTACTTTTTAATAAAACAGTGGCTACCCTTTCTAAAACAATGTTTTTATGTCTAGAATAAAACGAATTAAATAAATTAGGATTACTAAGGAAAATACTTCAATTGGAATACAAACCACAGCTCAAGAACTCCAATTAAACACTGAACACGTTAAACCTTATAAATAGCTATTTAGTGTTTCCTACTCAGTTGTTGATACTGAGGCTGTGTATGTATTCTTCCACAAATGAATGCCTCTTCCAGTGTTGCTAGAAATGCTAGGTTTCCTTATCTGGAGCATTGGGGTGATTCCTCTGGGGTTGTGTCATTCACTGAGTGCTGCTGTGACTTTAACCCCTAAGCCTTCACTGATCACTTCTATTCTTAGCTGGTCGTGAGCACAGAAAGTATAGCTTGACCTTGTGTGTTGCAAAATTTAAAATATAATAGCTGTCCATTACTGTGACAGGATTTATGAGGAAATTCTACCATCTACTGTGGTCTTTTTAATCTTTCACCTATTAACCTACTTTCACCCAGTCTATACTGAGTATGTTTTATATTATTTGTGGTAAGAAAGATATCTGGAAAAATGTAAAAATTCCCTATAATTAGCAAACCATTTTCACTAAAGAAAGAAAAATCTTTATGAGGTATTTTTGCTAAGGTGGGGATGTTTATTCTATAAATAAACAGAATACCTTTGAGGCATGAGACATGTCAGGACATTTGAATTAATATTCTGTCCCTCACCTAGAATTATGAAATAGAATTTCAGAAGAATAGAACTATGAATTTTATGCTGAAATTCCATTTAATTCATTTTTATGGTAATCAAATATGTATGAATTTATATTTAATCTTGGATATCATGACGTTTTTGATCGTGACTGCCCTTTAAACTGAGCCATCTCTCCAGCCCCTCCCCTTCTCTGGGTGTGTTTAGAAACAGTACTGAATTTGACTTAGGAAGTCAGTCACATAAAAAGTTCTTTAAATGAATGTACTTCTGTTTGAGTCTGCAACTTTAAAATATTATTCAAAGATATAAAACAATATAGGATGAATCCAGTACTCTGTTTCTAATAGTATTTGTTTTTCCAAATCTGTATGACATATAATTCATGATAATGAGGATATTGTGTCCTTTTTTTATTACTTTTCTCTAATCGCCCATTTTTTTGATTTTCAAAAATCAGAGCGTATTTGTAGGTAAAATGGTTCAGCCCATGACAATACTGTTTGCTCTCCCTGTAGTCTGTAAATTCTTCCTTTACTGTGACTGCTTTCGGCTCAAATGGTAACTGTTTGAAATGGATTTTGGTCATATATGTTGCTTTTGAGTTCTAGAGCAAAAGTTAGTGTTTTTAAATTTGTCTTCCAAATCATGGAACTGAATTATAGCCATTTATTGATCTCATAAGAGTATTCTTGCTTCAACAAGAATTAATTTTCAGTGGTTGGAGGGGTCTTTATTTTTTATTTTTATTTTTCATTTTGAAGTTCCAGTTTCTCCCGACACCTGTCTGAGTTGTCTGGTCTAACTGCAGTATCTAGGTGGATGCTGGAGTCTAGTTCTCTGCAGAGTGAAGTCTGTCTGGAGGGTGTGTTTAAATATGGGTGCGCACTTCCAAGCTGCCCTGTTCTCCTGTAACCTCATTTTCATTCTTCTGCTTAAGACATTCAAGCTCTCAGTACACTATGATAATGCTATTATCATTTTTATATCTTACTCTGTTTGCTAACAAACAGCCTGCATAACTTCTCTTCTCTGGGAAGTAGTAGGAAACATTGGTGAAAGTCTTTAAACTAGGATACATCACACAGCTCACACGTTCTCTTCATTCTGGAAAGCAGGTTGCTGGGGCTGCAATGATTATAACTGAGCAATCGGTTATAATTCAATTACTGGTAATTGCTAATAAAATCAGATTTGGGTTCTTTAGAACTTTTTAAGGTTAGTCAGAAATTACTCAGGATGTGTTGGGAAAAGTCTTTTTTTGCATACACAGTAATTTTAAGCATTTTTTTTTTTCAAAATCAGTTTGATGCATCATGACCAAATAGCAGAAGGGCACTAAAGACCAACTGAGCTGCTTTCTGACTAACGTTTCAGGGATTGTGAAGCAGCAGATAGACAGCCATATCACAGATCCAGATCAACAGAACAGCGGCCTCTCCTAGAGCGGACCACCACCCGCTCCAGATCCTCTGAACGTCCTGATACAAACCTCATGAGGTCGATGCCTTCATTAATGACTGGAAGATCTGCCCCTCCTTCACCTGCCTTATCGAGGTGAAAGATAAATTGATCAGACTAACTTCCCCGTCTGCTCTACCAACACACCATTTTATTTTCCCAGCAGTAAATGGTCTCTTTGTCATTTCTGACTGATCACCAGTACAAGTCGATACTAACCTGTCAGTGTAAACACACTATTTATATTCAGTGGATATAATAGTGTGTCATTACCATTGTAATTTGTTTCTTAACTGTCCTGATTGCATTTGTTTTGTGATTTCTCATTAGTCAAGAGTCCTGGGTAAATCCTGTCATAACTATCATTTTCTTCCACAGAAGGAGAAATTACTGTGCTCATTAGGCATGACATTTCTAAGAATCCTCACGACAGTAAATAAGTTAGACGTATTTAGTTTCCATGAACATTAGTATTAGATATCCGAATTTTCTTTAGCTGAGTTTGAAGTTACTTGGGATTTTTTTTTTTTTTTTGGTAGATTCATGAAATGTTTTCTAATAAGAAGGATATTTAGTATAAACAAGTAAAAATCTGATTGGGTCAAAGGAGTAAGGTTAGTTTTAAGAATTTATATTATAGTAGAAAAACTATAATATAAATTTTTATTTTTTAAGTTGTAGAATTTTCTACTTGCTTTAGATGAATAGATTGGTAGTCTATATTACTAATTTCACGTGTTTTACTATAGGCTTTGTGTGCATGTATGTGTGTGTGTATACATATTACACCAAAACATAAACATTTTTTGGTGTTTCAGTAACTGTTCAAATGTCCATATTTGTTTTGTTCTCCTTTTAACCAGCAGCAATCCACGTTTAAAAATCACACTAATACAGCCGTTTCATAAGCCAGATAGCATACTGAACTGATTTAGTGCTTACTGAAAATATATTAATGTGCATCTTGTAGGTCTCACCCTCGGACCGGGTCTGTCCAGACAAGTCCATCAAGTACTCCTGTAGCAGGGCGAAGGGGCCGGCAGCTGCCACAGCTCCCACCAAAGGGAACACTGGAGAGAAGTAAGTTCTCAGTTTTCTAATTTTGCCATTAGGAAATACACATGGGAGCTGGGGCGACTCAAGATTTTCTATTGTCATTGTGTTATTATCTTCCTGTATTTAGCTATGTGCATGACTTCATTTGAAAGTAGTTATATTTGTGAATATAATATATATTGCATGTAAAAATTATGTTTGGAGATAAAAAGAAACAATCTTTCTTTGTTTTACATTTCAAATTTGAATAACTATATTTAAAAGTTAGCAGTAGCCTCATGCAAGCAGCTGGATTATGTCTTTGCTACATCTAGCATTATGAAGTTATTGGTGATTATACAAAGTTTATTAGTAACTAGCTAAATCAATTTTCATAACATTGTAAGGACTAGTTTGCTGATGCGCAACAATGGTGGTCCTTCTCAAACCTGGAATGGCAGCAACAGGTCACCCTGAATGCACAGTGAGAGATGGGTGTTACACTGATGCTGCTAGTAAGTGGAGAAGCTGACACACTCAAACACACTTCTCAAGCACTCAGAAATCTCAGTTAAATTCTCTCTGCAATCTTGGATAACACAGAGTAATGTTGCCATCTTTTAAATCACAGTTCCTCTTTTTAGTAACTCTTTTTCAAAGCTGTGTATGTATATATCCGAATCATCATTTAAGTTTTCTTTAACAGACGATCAATTCTGTAACTTTGAAATTTGTGTTGTTTTTAACCCCTATGCTTTGCCCCTGCCCCCATGTTTTCGTTTTATTTTGTTTTCCCTAGACAGTGGAGTCAAGGAGATAGACCCTTATGAAGGTCTGTACATAAGGAACGTTTGTTTGTGCTGAAAGCCTTTGGGGGGGGGGGGCTGTGCATTAAAAATAAACCCAACTGCAACTGATGTCTTTTTGTTTATATAGTTTTATATACAGTTGAATTATTTTGTTTTCTAGTTTCTAAGGAAGCACACAAATTTTATTTTTTGTGAAATAACACCATGGAATTTAATTTGATTCAAGCAAAAGTACAAAGCATTTAACTTCTTTTAAATAACTAGATAATATTTGTTCTTATAAAACATTTAATTTACTTTTTAAACAAAATTCTGGATTTTGAATGAGACTATAAACAGAGATATCAGTTGCAGTCTGTGTTTATGCCTTTGAGGACGTATACAGAGTCTGGCTATATTTATCATTTTATATTTCATTTGTATTTTTGATGTTCCTTTTATTATTAACTTTGACTTTCTACAGAAGAAGTTGTTGAGCTAGATAGTGGTTTTGACTTGTATTTCCTGTTTCCTGCTTTCTGTTGTAGCAAATCTGCTTAGAGTATTCAAGGATAATATGACAGTTTTATGCCTTTATTATCAAACACTGCATTACACCTCGAGAAAAAACACTGAGGTGTAATATGTGGACTGTCATACATTTGCTAGTGTGATTTTTAAAAAAAGCTGCTAGTTTCAGAATTGTGGAATTGCTGGCTGTGTTTTTTACTGCTGAGTCTCCAGCACATAGAAGGATGCCTAGACTGGAACGAATATTTATGGAGTTGACAAAGGAAACACTGTCTTCAAAAATGAAGTGATACCTCACATAGTATATAGATTGGTACTAAAAACTTGTCATGGTGTGATTATAGAAAACTCATAGTCCTGTGACATATTTACAACAAATCCATACATGGATTGTGTTGAGCAGCAAATCTTTTATTGTCTTACGTAACGTTTTGATCTATGTGTGCTCTTGTTAGTTGTGACTGAATCAGCTTTTGTGGGTTCTTCCTCTTCTCGCCTATTTTAATGCTAAAGAGCACACCGGAGGTGTGGCTGACACTCTCGTTTTGTGTCTGATAGAAAGACTTCTGGGGCATTGCTGTAGTGCTTTAGTATTTCCATCAGATTAAAATGCTATGCTTGTAAATGGTTTTCATAAGGAGGGGTCAATAGTGTGCAACTTTCGTTCCCCCAAAAACTTAAAGCTTCCATTTTCCCATCTTTTATAGCAAGTGTCTGTTGAGGTGTGATAGTTTCATATTGTGCAATGCTAGATATGGAAGAGAACAAGCCTCATTGCAGAAGAGAAATTCAGAGGACTTTTATGAATGTGTTACCTACAGTTTTTTTTCCAGGTAGAATACATTAAAAGCACTAATATTAGCAATTTCCATAATGTCTTTAATTTTGATTTTCTGCTTTTTATTTCATAAAGGAAAGAGGAACCAAAACCTTCCCTCTCTTCTCAGTGCGGAGGAAGTTTTGTTTAATTTGTATTGCTTAATGGTACTGGCTGACGTTGAGCAGCATTCTCAGACATGTTCATATTGAGGCTTCAGAGATCCATGAACCTGGAACTCTTTCAGTGTTAGAGGACATACTGTATACCTCTTCTGTAGATCTTCGACCTCTAACCAAAGTTAAAGGTGCAGTCATCCAAAATAATCATCCAGACTGATAGTCCAAATTTCTGAGCTTCTTGTAGATGGTTGCTAGATCTTGTCATTAATGGCATTCCTAATACAAACATAATGAAGTATTTAATCTGCCTTTAGCAACTAGAAAATAAGCTATAATTTAACTATTGTTGTTAATGGTGCCACACACCTTTAATCACAGCACTCAGGAGGCAGAGACAGGCAGATTTCTATGAGTTCAAGGCCAGCCTGGTCTATAGCGTGAGTTCCAGGACAGCCATGGTCTACAGAGGAACCCTGTCTCAATAAAACAAATATAAAAAAAAAGAGTTTATAGTGTCATGGTTTTCTTCATAGAAGAAAATTTATGTAATATTTTCCTAATAATATACCTACTATAGAGGCAAAAAATTGTGCCTCTGTTTTTGAGCTATGCCAAATATTCTAAGGTGTTACGATTTCTGGTTCCCAAGTCAGTACCATTGCCAACTGTGATGATGCATTAACAGTAAACAGATTTGCTTTCAGAGGCATGTCAGGAATGCAATATATAACTCTTACTTTTCTTTTTATTTCAATAAAAATGATTCATTTGTTTGTTATCTTTTAAAACTAACAACCAGACCCCTGGTCTTGTCTTTTTCTTTTACTTTGGCAAACACAGAAGTTCACGAAGAAATTGGGCATGTGGAAGAAGAGGGGGGAGACAAGGAGGGAGGCGAGGTCAAGGCAGGTCTGTCTGACTGTGTGTCTCCTAACTAAGTTAATGTCCAACCTTACAACGTCCTCAGAGTTACAGTGAGACTATCTAGTCAACTCCACAGTCTTTAATTTGGCCAATTGTTTGAATATCTCTTTAGTAATCAAAACAAAGTAGCATTATAGACAATGTCTTTGGCCTAAATATATACATTGTTTACCTAAGCCTGTTCTTTACATTCTGGTTGTTTCTTTTCATTTTAATAAATAATCTTTGTCAGCTAGGTACTCTAAAACTCGATTTCCCTTGTGCTTCCGTGAACAAGGGAACTCTGTTTTCTTGCCTAAGGGTTTCAGAGGTAGGAAAGACACTTCTTAAGGATATCTAGAATGAAAACACTGAATTTATTTAACATTTAATAGACTACGATCCCTTTTCCACTATTTCATTTCCTAAATAAGACCATCTCCTCCGGGTTCCCTTCTCTGTCCGAGCTCAGTATCATGTGTCCTGTTTATCAGCCACTCCTCTCCGTGGCCGCTGCCTTTAGAGGCTATGCAGGCTTTGGCTTGTTCGGTTTTGTAGTGACAACATAATTGGATATCAGGGTCTGTCGGAGTAAAATATTATATACTCAGCACCACACTTGTCTAATTGTATTCAATTGTCACTATGTTTATTTGAACCTCAGAATTGGATCCTAATTTTCTCTAAGTTGATGTCTTGAATTTTAACTTTCTATGAAATCTGCAGAATAACTTAAGCCAATGTCTGGTAATTCTTTAATTGATCTTTTATGATGTGAATTCATGTATGAGTTTTAAAGTTCGGGTTTGCCCCTCCCTCTTTATATCACTGTAAGAAAACAATGCCCTGGTGTATACTCTACCCAAGGTATATTTTCATGGATGCATTCTCTGAACAGAATTTATAGTTTTTAAAACAAAAAGACCTTATGCTAGTAATGTTGTAATTTATCAAGTGAAGAAATTATCAATATGTATCTACTAAAGGAAAGAAAGGCGATCTTAGTTGCTTGGTTATAGAATTTTATACTTACATCCCATTTTGAATATCAGATATTCTCAACACTAGAATTTCAAATGCCTTTCATTTTCCTCACTGATATAGAGTTAAAATTTAGTGAATTGTGGTCCTGTAGAATAATTTCCATTTTCATTTAGTTGAAGAGCTAATCTTTCTGTTTTCCTGTCCTTTTATATCTCATTTATTCACTCAAGTTCTGAGTTTTCACACTTTATGAATTGGCTTTATAGTAATTTTACAGATAGCACTCACTTGACAATTTATGCAATATCAGAATCACTTTTGTTTCTTACTTAACATAAACAAAAGTTACGTTTTTAAAGCCAGTTTCTCACCTGTGACTCATTCTCAAGGAATTAGTAAATTGCATTAGGTTGCATCATAGCCAAACAAAATGCTATAATACAGAATGCTGTTTTCTTATGGTAGCTTTGACTTCTTATGGATGTACTATATGTACTGCATATACTTTATTCTGATGTGTGCGGTGTGGGTGTCATATTAAATGCATGTGTGCTGATTTTTGCAGTGCATTGTTTCATTCTTTTTGGAATGCTTACTTGTTATTTGGATTGTTAACGACTTTAATTATTAATTATTGTTGTCTGGTTTCAATATTAAAGACAACGGGGAAGAAACGTCAAGCTTACCTAATAATGGGAAAAAAGGCAAGTCTGAAATGGCTTTTCTACATATTAGACTCAATGTACTGACATTTACAAAGTGTGTGAATATATTTCTTTACATTATGGAGGTATAAGCCTTAGTCCTAACTTCATTGATTTAGTATTAAGAATACTTGCTTGTATTTATTTCTAAATAGTTATTTAACCTCTAATATGTTTACCCTAGGCTGATGATGCAGATCAGTGGCATAGCATTTGCCTAGCATGCACACAACCACACACACACACACACACACACACACACACACACACACACACGCATTCTCACACACTCACAAGCAAGATAGTATAACTTATTGGTACTAATACAGTTCTATCTTATTAAAATGTCTAGATTACATTTGAGAAGATTTATTTTCTTGATCATATTATGTTGCAAAATTCTGAAGAAAATAAGTGATGGTATGTTATTCATTTAAAAAATACAATGTAGATTTTTTTCAATCTAGAAATTATTTTAAAATAACACTAAAATAAACTTAAAATAGAATGAAGCATTGTGAGTTCAATGATGGCAAATAATAAGCATAACTAATTAGTTGAAAACATTTGTGTAATTACCATTTTATATACGTGGATTAAAACAGTCTTGACAAAGTGATGGTTGACTTTTAATATTTAAATTCAGTGTTCAAATTACTTATGACTTATCCCCTTACAACTGAATTTAAAAGGTATGACCTGTGTTTTAGAGTAATTAATAACCCAGCATAGCTACACATATTTATTTATAATGTCAGCATTTTAATTGTTATGTAAAAAATTAACAGTCTTTAGATACTGTAACATTTGACCCTTTGCTATTGAACTAAATTAAGATGTGGATATGTGTATTTTAATAACTTAATTGAGATGTCTTTTCATCTAAAACAGTGGTTCTTAATCTGTGGGTTGTGATCCCCTTTGGGGATGAAATGGCCTTTTCACAGGGGTCACCTAAGACTTTTAGAAAATACAAATATTTACATTTTGATTCATAACAGTAGCAAAATTGCAGTTATGAAGTATCAGTGGAAATGATTTCATGGTTGGGGTCACCACAACATGAGGAACTGTATTGAAGAGTTGCAGCATTAGGAAGGTTAAGAACCACTGGGTTAAATGTATTCTTCCTTCTCTCCATCTTTCATAATAATGTCTATAGTGTTTCACATAGTTATAATTTATCACTTATGTTTATAATTTTTAATAATATAGACTGATAATTATTATCTGTTCTGTGATATGATTTAAAATGTAGGAGTAATGTGAAAATAGAAACAAGGTTAAATCACATCTTATAATATGATAAGTCAGTATAAAATGGAAATTTACATGAACTCTCAAATGTGTAGTTTTGCAACATTTATTGACCTCTGTGATGTTTCTTAGAATGTGTGAAAGAAAAATTTTAGATGTATTTAAGAATAAACCGGTGATCTGAAAAGGCACATATTCCCATTTCATTCAGTTATTTGGCTGCACATGTTGTAAGCGATTTGCTGCCATATTGGGTTGAAGAACTTCCAACTATTTTAATATGGAGTCTGTTTCCTGTGGGTTCACTGGGCTGAAGACTTTCAACTCTGACAGCCTATCCTCTCTTCTGTTACTAGGATCTTTCCTTAAGTTAGACTACTGTCTAATCTTCTCCTCTAGACTGTCTACTTTCCTGTGTGTAAATGTTCCTGTTGATGATTATTGGTCTCGCTCTTTACGCCTTACAACTTTTTGTCTCTACGTCATTGTAAATGTTTTATCACACAGAAAGTTTAATATTTTCACTTATATCAGTCCTGTGTGTGGTATAACTAAGCCTAGCGAGACATTAATGGATAATGTTTTGAAAGAGAACTTTGAATGTTTTGTATGTAATCTCTCATTTTTAATCAATATTTGGACCATTTTTTTTCTACCTATTATTGAGGTTAAGATATCTGGTGTTGTATTTTATTGTGTTGTTTTATAGCTTTGTATATATGCTTAATATATAATAATTCTGAGAGACAGCTTTCTAAGAGAGAAAGGGTTTGAATAGTTTTGATACCTGTGTAGGTCTTGAGCACATTTTTTTCCTCTACTATCTCTTCTGTTACTTCATATTTTGTCATTCTTTAACAACTTATTTTAATAATGCAAAGTATTTAGATTTTCTAAAACTTTCAAATGGAATTATTGTTGAGGGGTCACTCTGTACTGTTACTATTATCACTTAAAAATCTTCGTGGGAATCAAGTTCATGTAAGAAATCAAATTATGAGGAGGAGGGTTCTGAAAGGTGAGGTGTAGAGTATTAGGTACCTAGCAAGGATGAAAATGACAAACTGTTCTCTGTAACCTTACTTGCCACTTAGATTTACTATATTTTCTTTTTGAAATAATTAAGCATATTTAAATTGTTAGTGTTAGCTGTTACCACTATAATTTCTTGGGCCAATCTTGGATACTCTGAAAATATGAGTTTTAAACTGGTAAGAACAGATAATACACTTGATCTTAGCCAGAAGGCCGAGAAGCGAACCAAAAAAAAAAAGAAAAAAAAAACATGAGTTTTAGATTTAAAGTCAAATTTGATTGTGACCATCATCCTGAACCAACTCTACTGTTACACACACACACACACACACACACACACACACACACACACACACGTTCTTTACTGGTTCTATTCTTCATTAACTAATTCAGATAAGCAACAATACCTTAGAAATGAATGGATTGGGTTACAGCTCGTGTTATTTTATGATGTTTGAACACATTCTCTGAACTTATTTATAAATGCTTTTGTGTATTTAAAAATTAATATACAGAGCTTTAGAATACTTTTGCCAACCAATTTTGTCTGAGGAGTTTTTAATCCACTACTACTTTTCAAGTCTCTTAGTGCTTAAAAGATACACTGTAAGTCAGATTCTTGAGTCTTCATCTTATTTTTCCTTCTAAGACTTTGTGAAGTTTAGCAAGTCTCTTCATTTCTCTGGGCTTCAATGTTCTTTCATGTCACATAAAATACCACATAGGGTTTTAATTGAAATGTGGTGGTTTTGGAGATGTGGATGATGGAATCTAATGTCTCAAGCATTTTTGTTTTCAAGTAATTATTGTCTTGTTATTGTTGATGATACTACATCATTTTAAAAACTTAGCACATACAGCTCAATTGGCCATTAGTGATTCATTATGATTGTGCACCTTACCATTTTATAGTTGTTTCCCATAAAATGTACAATGAATGGTATATACAATATTTTGTTTCTTGAATGTGTAATTTTCAATGTATAGCTGTCTGTGGTATTTCAAATTTAGTTAACTTTATAAATAAGACAGAAATGAAAAATACATAGAGGGAGAGAAGGAAGAAATAAGGAAAGACAAAGGAGAGGAAGGAACAAATAAAAGCAGGTTACTCAGGTAATAGGTTGATAGTCTTGAATTCTTTATCATAGCTGTTTGCTGCTGTATGCTTTTTGGAATTTGCTAATATTTAGGCTGATCATAATAGACAAAGATGTTGGTTCTTATCTTTGTTTTGCTGCCTTTGTGTATTCTTACAAGTGATGTCAATGCAAGGGAATATGAATAACAGTGTTTTAATTATAAATAGAATTGATATCTATACAGGAGTAGATTTTATCTGGAGTTATGTGATGTGTCCTCAATACCTTATTCCCTTCCAGTGTACATGAATCACTTATCTGAAGTTATTCCATGAGTCAAGCATACTGTACAGTGTCATGAATTTTCATCTTAATAACATCAGAATCTGCTTTCAGCAGAATGGTTACTCAGTCAGACCTGTATTTATGGAAAAGTAGCTTGGTGACAATGAGCAAGAGGACTTGGAAGATAATGTACTAAAGGCATATATATTTATATTTTATGGGCCCCCAAAAAACAGAGGTTATAGTACAGAGGAGAATATGTTTAAGGTTTCCTCTCTCAATACATCGTTATGTAGCTAAATACGTGTAAACACATACTTTCTCATTTCTAACCTTAACAGTTCTGTATCTTTTTTAGAGAAGCCTTGCCTCTTTTATTTTATTGCCTCTGCCTTTTCTCATATGATTTTATCTGTATTTCCAAATCCTTTGGTAACTAACCTGGTTTGGGGGGAAGTCCCTTTGAATTCATGACTTTCATAGCTACTGTTCAGGTCCACATCATTGTTGTCTTCCTAAGTATAATTTGTAGAGCATCCTTTCTAGGATATGGAAGGTACCTTAATCTTGGGAAGTGATTTGTTGTAGAAGAATGAGTGCCCAGTCTCATCTGTTTTGGGGGGTCTTTTGTTTCCAGTTTTTAAGGCAGAGTCTCACTGTGATTCTATGATTGCGAATCAGAGGCTGAAGGATCACTGAAAATTTGAGAGTAGCCTGGTCTACATAATGCACGATCACATAGTGAGAACCTATCTCAAAAATCAACAAAGCCCTAAGCCTTCTTGCAATTCATTGGAGTACTGGGATGGTCTTCTGCTTGACAGCCCGTGCAGCTGGATGTTAGCAAGGTGGCACTTTAGAACTTGGACTCCAAGCTCTGTCTTCACAGTATGCTAGCTCTTTAGGAGACTAGGAAATAGCGCATTTCTCCTTTGCCAGCGTGCTACTGTAAGACGAGTGAATTCAGGTATGTAAAATTACCTGTTGACCAGGATGATAAGGATTTTGTTCTTACATGGCTGCTTGCTTTCCTAACTGTTATAAGCAGCTGGTGCAAGGTCTCTGTGTGTTGTGTAGAGTCTGTGTTGTGTGTTAGAGCACACTGAAGCATATAAATCATAGTCTAGTTAGTCCAGGAATCTGTGTTCTTTGGATCAATTGTCACACAAGATTATCTGGTATGATGAAGGTGACCTGGAATACTGTTGCCTACATTGTTCACCTCAGAGTTAAATCCCTGTGACTTGTCTGTCTTTCAGTTAGCTAATTTAGTTCATCAATACTAAGTTTTCTCATCTACAGACTAAAACTACTAAAATAAAGTAATGGTTTAGGAATTTCATAGCTTAAAATTCTTAATTTTAATAATATGTCAGTTTTATAATTCTGTAAAATTTAGGTTCACAACTGAGTTTCTAATCAGTGAAATGTTTAATTGGAATCTTCATAAAAATTTAGTAGTTTACTAAATAAACTTTTCTATTCAATGAACCTTAATACTTTTTTGATACAGGGTTGTTCTGTAGCTATCGCTGTCCTGGAACTCACTCTGTAGACCAGGTTAGCCTTGAACTTAAAGAGATTCCTCTTCCTCTGCCTCCCAAGTGCTGGGTTTAAAGGCATGTGTCACCATTTCCCAGCCAATTCCTAATTCTTACTAGGATGTACTGACACATTCATTCAAGATAATAGTTAGATGAATTAACTTACATTCTAAATCTCTTACTTTCACTTAGTAATGATATAATAGTGATTTTTTTTTTTTTTGTCTTCTGTGATTTGTGTTTCCTAACACTGTAAGATGGGGAATGTTCTGTCACATAGAGTGACAAGTAGACAAAGTGCCAGAGCATTATGTGTGCATGGCGAACCCTTGTGAAGCTTAAAATGTACATGTTAGTAGCGGTTCAGTTACCAGATGGAGATAGAGATATGTGAGTAAAGAGAAAGCTGGACGGTGTGGGATGGCTCAGTCGCTAAGGGGTCTGGCTATCAAGCATGAGGATCTGAGTTCAAACCATGAAACCCACGTGGGAGAAAGATTAAACTGATTCTTACATGTTGTCCTCTGACTTCCATACATTTTTTTTTTTGTGTGTGTGTGTGTGTGTGAGAGAGAGAGAGAGAGAGAGAGAGGGAGGGAGGGAGGAGGGAGGGAGGGAGGGAGGGAGGGAGGGAGAGAGAGAGAGAGAGAGAGAGAGAGAGAGAGAGAGAGAGAGAGAGAGAGAGATTGTGTGCATGGGCAGATACACACACACAATAAAAAATACATACATATATAAATACGTAAATAAGTGAGAAATTTTTAAAAAGAAGGCAGATGACTTCTTAGACAAGATTGTTTCTGAGAGCTAACGTGAAGTGGAGATGAGTGGTGGACAATGGAAGTTTCAGTATATGGCCAACAAGTTGCAATCTTCCCATCACCGTTACCGTTTTCCCAAGCTCTGTCTTGGTGCACTCTGCTCATCCACAGAGACCTCCCTGTTGTTCTGAACTACATCAGACGGACTTCTAACCGAAAATGTTTACACTGGAATATTATCACACACAATGTCCTTTTCCCCTCAACTGAATTTCCTTCTTAGAGAGGACTTCATTGACTCTACCATCCAGAATTCCATCATGCTTTAACCGTTCCATTTCCTTCTCACCTACTCCACGCTTGTCTGTTTAGCATTCATCTCTAAGTCACTGTATGTTTACACGTTCATTGCTACAAGCTCTTCTCCATTAAGTTACAAGTTTTGTAAAAACCTTCATGGGACTGTAGTTTTGTCTGCTATGATACCTATGCATGTGCCTACATTATAGTGAATGCTGAATATTTATTTACTGAATGAATGAATATCGCACCGATCTGCAAATTATTCTAGACAATTGGACATGCCAAGAACTCTGTACTCATGATGCCAAGCTATTACTGCTTTTGCCTTGTTTTATCAATACATTGATTGAAGTATTTCATACCATAAGACTTTGTTAGCATTTAACGAAGGTCATGAATATAGTGATGAATTAAATAGGTGTTTTATTACACATTGTAATGAATTCTCTCTCATACATATAAAAATCTTTCAAATTGTATAGAAATATTTAATATTGTCACAATAAAACAATCCCTAATAATTTTTACCTCTTAAACAAATTCACATTTTTATATCAACCAAGTAAAGTAGTATACTCTCTATCAAGCCATTTAAATTCTCAATTTTTCTTTTCATACTTTGAATCCACTCCTTTTATTAAAAATAAATTGAAAAAATTACAAAAAGTATAATTTAATATTTTAGATCTCGAGATCCATAAAAACAATCTGCACGATATCAAATTCCTATATTTAAAATTTTAACAGCTTATATAATATGTTGGAGAATGTGTCTCTGAAATAATCCCGATTCCTGAAGTATTTTAGGTTCTTTGATGGTCTTTGTTTCTGACAAGCGCTGATGACATGTTTTGTTCTGTTTGTTTTATCTACACTAGAAGTCACATGGGAAGACCAGCAGGGAGCGGCGCTAGGTACACTAAGTGAGGACAAGGCTTTGCCGACACAGACACTCCAACCTGAGTCAGGTGTGTCAGGCTTGGACCCCCGTGAAAGCATGAGGCTGTCAACATTGCATTTCATGCTTTTGAAATGCGTGTGTCCTTGTACCCCATTTCTCATTTTGATGTGAACTTGACTGTGTGTGGATCCCATGTAGATTACAAATAGTTTACTATTATTTGTTGATAAAATTAACCTTGTGGTTTTAAAGAAAACCCTTATTTAAAGGGAAAATGACAGTGTAGCACAAGTGAACGTCTGCTTTATGTGTTTGATGGTGTCTTAATGGAGAAGAACGCACTTCTCCAACAAGACTGAGAAAGCTCAGTAATTACTAGGTTTTGTCTTTTTATGCATTCGTATTTTTATTCTACAAATGCTAGGCAATAGGTAGCTCTACTGTAATGATTTATTTACAACTTTTGAAGTCAAAAGTTACTGGCTATGACATGAAAGAAAAAGGATGACTCAGTTTATGAATTCCAAGAGTGTCTCTTCAAATCATTGATTTTACCAGTGAGTTGAAGTATTTTGTTTTCCTTTCTTCTTTCTTACTTTTTGCAGACCCCACCCCCCATATTTTAGGAGGAATAAAGGAAAGAAATGCAAATTGTAAAGATCAGTTCAATAATGAGAAGTACTTTAATTTGGAATTAGAGAAATGAGTGTACAATGAAATTTTATCAAGTTTAAAATATTTGAATGACGTTTTCACGAGGTAGATTATTTTCAATGGCTGTAGGACCGATAACAGTGCATTTTTGTGTTGACTTATTTTTTTCTCAGAGCTTAAGATCCTGTAGTTCAAACATATCAGTATAGGTTAAAATAGTTCATTCACAAATATTTATTACCATCCCGTTGCATGCTAACTTTAAGGCTGATGGGGATCTCTTTGAGGACACAGGAGAGACAAAGGACCCATGTCTGGTGACATACACAAGATAAGAAGTAGATGCAGTAGATGCTGGGATGCTATAGTTAGGACAGGAGCTATGAGGAAGAATAGAGTGCTTGGGAAAGCAGGCTTATTACATAGTAAGTCTAGCATGCCAGGAGAGATGCCAAATTCAAGTGAAAGTACAATAAAATGGAATTCATTTGAAGAATTTAAATGTGTTCGTTGGAGCTGTAAATAGAATTCTTATGCTCGTTATCTCTTAACTGAAGAATCAGCTTACTTGAAAACAGTAATTATTTTAAAATATTTAAGGTGACTGAAATATAAATACAAATGTAAAATTAATTTATATTATGATTTATATACTGAAAACTACCCCTTAAAAGCATCTCTCAAGCTAAAGATTTAGTCCAGTAGCAGAGCTCTTGCTTTGTTGATAAAATTCTGTGCTAGATTTCTACCACTATAAACAAACAAATTGAATAATTAATTCTCCTTGCTGTATTGTGTAATGTGGATTATCCTTGGTCAAAAACAAGTATTTGGCATCATACCCAATACATTGTGGCCATGTAAATCTCTATTGCTGTATCAAAATCACAAGGCCATGCATGTTTGCCAAGAACTTAAGTCTTACAAACACCAAATTTCAAAGATTAATTTAAATATTTTTAGTTTATTCATACTTATATATGTGAGTATATATCTATACATACATGAGTAGATACCATACATAAATATATGTATAATTACCTACATTCCTTAATTGAACAAAACCTACTTACGAAGAGAAAATTACTGATTACTTCATATATTATAATGATTTAAATTTTATGTTTTGACATTTGTGAGTTTTACTATATATTATGGCAATTGATTGTCTAAATCCAAACCCTAAATTTAAGGAATTAGTTATGCAATATCCTAAGGAAAGTGAATAAATGTTGAATACTTATGTAACAAAACTCTTTCATAATTTTAAAAGACAAGATGGATATATGGAGGGTATTTTTAATGTGGGACTTTAGAGTGATAGAATGGGAAGAAAATAAAACCTTACCATTTGGTGCTGATTCTTTTCAACAGCATGTTATAATCCCAAAGTTTATGCTTGCAATAATTTGTCTTTAGGTAAATCTAAAATTAATGCTCAGATATGGCTTTATCCATTAAAATTAAAAGATCATCTTTCATGAGTTATCAGAATTCCTTATCAGACCTTGATTGTGGTAAAATGTGGCATTAGAAAAAGTTTCTGAGTGTATGAACCTAAATGAGAGATGGAAAGTTCTTGGCATATCAGGAGTATATAATGTTCTTCTTTTCAGTTGTCCTTCTGTGAAAATTTATACAAAACATATTTATAATGCTGGGAATTTTGCCATTTTTAGGAAGTATGTTAACCGTAAATGTGATAAACTCTTTAGGACTAAGTTACTAGTTTGATGATATGGATTTAGAAACTAAATATCTGAATGAATGTGGAACAACGTCTACTCTTAGCTCTTTAGAGATATTGTCACACTTCCGGAGTAAGGGTTCTGCAATGCTACCAGAAAGAGTGGTTGCTTCACTCGATAGTGCAGCACTCGGGAGGCAGTGGCAGGCGGATCTGTGAGTTCAAGGCCAGCCTGGTCTGTAGAGTGAGTTCCAGGACAGGCACCAAGACTACACAGAGAAACCCTGTCTCGAAAAAAAACAAAAAACAAAACCCAAAACAACAAGATATAATGTGATTGATAGCTGCAGATCTGGAGAGTATAAACTATAACAATTTGAATACAAATTTAATCCCCAGAATTTACTGTTTACTCATTTATATTCCTTATTTAGCATATCCCATTAGGTTTGGTTTAGGCTGTAAATTTAATGAAGCTTTTTTTTTTTTAAGTTCTGATGTAAGGTCCTAGGCAAGGCCCAGCCCTAAATATTCTTAGTATAAATGGAAGATTCATAATCATTGATAATATATTGTTTATTTTTTCAATGAGCTATCTTTGTATGTTTTTTGTTTTTTGTTTTTTGTTTTTTTTTTGAGACAGTGTTTCACTGTGTAGCCCAGGCTGTCCTGGAACTCACTGTATAGTCCAGGCTGGCCTCAAAACTCACAGAGCTCTGCCTGCCTCCCTCTCCCAAATGCTTGGATTAAAGGTGTGCACCACCACCACCCAGCTCGATGAGCCATCCTACTGCAGACAAGAGTCCTATTATCATTACCAACACAATGAGTGATGTTCAGTATCGGAAATAAATATTAAATTGATGGTTTGTCGTTGCTTTGTGCGTTTATCTGCACTTAACAGTCAATAGAAATGCCCTCCGAGAAAAAAGCACGTTTCTACATCAGATAGTTTAACTTTACATTGTGTTTGCCACACAGGAAATGTGCTGAGAGAGCTAACCAGGTGACGTCTTCATGTTAATAAATGCTTGGAAATACTACAGGCTCATAGATTTCACATGAGAAAGTCATTGAAGGATAGCCTTGGATTTAAATCATTCAAAATGTGTGAGAATAGCACTTTAGTGACTTCTAATGTATTTGGTGATTAATTAATACTGTCCATAAGTGGGTTATTAGTCTTAATTGGTCACTTTCTATGTGTGAGGTGTGTTATATCTAAGAACCTTTTTGAATTGCCTTCATAGACGAGAACTACTCAGAAACCACATTGGTACCCTTTGTTTGCTGTCTTGTCTGAAAATCAGTCTGTGAGCCTTTTCTTGCCTTGTGTCTGTTTCTTTGTTTTGTTGTTTGGTTTGGTTTTGTGTGTGTGTGTGTGTTTTAAATCAAGTCAGTGAAATGCACTATTGGAGTTGTATATATTATCCTTCTGACTTCACAGAACTCAATGTAACCTCTTAGGCTTTGCCAGTTACTGTGGCATCAGCTCTGTGACAGTTCTCCTTTAGCCTTGTCTGATTTGAGTGGTGGGTTTTTCCCAAGATAAATGTGTCTGTATCATAACACCTATAGAATTTCTAACTAATATGAAGATAGGGATTTTTTTCAATTTATCTTTGGTATTATGCTTTATAAATTTATCCATTTTGGGTGATTTATTATATTAAATTTTACACATGAAATTTTTCTTGGGTATTTTTCATATTTTATATTCTTATTTTTTGGTTTTGAATACCTTGAGATTTCTTGAAAGGATTTTATAATTTATTCAATCTAAAGAATAATTCTAAACTAGTCTTCTAATTTGATATTTTATCCATTAAATCTGGGAAGATTAATCAGGATTCTCTTCTTAGTAACTTCTACATATTGTCTGATAATTTATGGATTTTGATAGAATTAATTTGTTTTTCTTGATAGAAAAATCTTTGTAAGGCAAGTAAGTTAGTGTTTAATAAGATATAAATGAACAGATAAGCTTTAGATCTAAGTGTTATTATTACACTTAGAAATAAATAAAGCCAGCACTTGATTCTCCAGGGCCTGGTTTCAGGACCTCACACAAATTCCAGAATCCAGTTATGTTCCTCCTGACTTGTTCTAAGACCATCCTGCTTGAGTGTGTGCTCATACAGGCTTGTTTTGGAAATATACATCTCTTACAGATGTCATTGTAAATCTCTGAATTAATAAAATCACATTCTGTTGTTAGCTTTACTCTCTAAAAAACTTAAACCCTTCATGTTTCTTTTTCATTGTGTTGGAAATATTTGAATATAATGCTTGTTCTTCAAGGATGTCTGCTAACTCAAGTACAGTCCTTCCAGCACCAGTACTAACTATAATGTGCTTCTCTGAGTGGTGTGACTGGGAACATCGTTAGCTCATCAACAGAGCTTTATAAGGATGCTCAGTGCCTGTGGTGAAAATTGCAGGTCTTATCTATCTGGTTTTTAAAGTAAAGTTTGTTATGATGTCTATTTGAATTTTTCACATATGTTCAGTAGAAATTTGAGAATATAAAATATCATTTACAAGGAAAGACGTTTTGATTTGCTTAAAATTTTGCACAGCGGGGTAGATATACACATTTTCAACATCTTAACTAAACCAAATATGGTTTGTTAAAATAATATATGGTAGATTTTTTTATTGTAAAAGCCAAAATATCTGGATATTTAGCCAAAATATCTAGTTTTTTAGTATGTATGTGTGTATATTTTGTTTGAGTTAGACTCAAGTCCTTTTCTGATTTACATCTTGATGGTTCTTTACATTTAAAAATATTTCTTGAAAGATACTTTTGCATAGTTATAAACCCTTTGTATTTGCTAAGTCTAAAACAGAGTTGTAGCCATAACTGTGACAGAAGTCAACACTTGCGATACAGGGTGCTTTTTGCTATTTGTGATCACTCTTAACAGATTATGGTTAAATGAAGATCCTGGTGTGCTGGTTGTAGAGGGGTGTGGTAACTAGTTGTTGACTGACAGCACTGATAGCGTTTGTGTCCTGGTGATGGTCAAGTAAAAGCTACAGAAATGGGAAGTGTGGAGGGAATACACAAAGCTTTTAAAAATCTACTTTATTGTTAAGACTTTCTCACATGGATACAACAGACTATACTTGTGCCACCCATTCCCTGTCCATCTTACCTCACACCATCTCCCCACTTCATTCTTTAAAAAAGAACTCATTAAGAACACTGGCACATGGGTCCTAGCAGCTGACACACAGCTTCCTCAAGGAGCCAGTGGTGTCTGCTCTCCTCCACCATACATGTACAGAACTTTTCAGTTTGTTAGCTTGATAAAAGTTCATATTGCTGAAGACTGATTTGTGACTTTAAGTGTTTCTTTTAAATGAGACTGTTTTAACAAATGCTACATTTGTAACTGTAACCCAAAGGAAGGCAAGAAAGCTTTCTACAAAGCTGGGAACTGATTGTACATGGAGGTTCGCGTGATGACTCTGTCTGCCTATGTTATATTTTATATGTACTCTTTTGACCTGTTCATCACTGTATCATAGATAAATAAATAATGAACATGGTTTAATGGACACTTCCTGTCAGTAGTGAGATTGTCAAGATAGATCTTTTTTGTTCCTTTTGTGAATAATACAAAATTTGTATTAAATGATTGTCTCTGAGAATGTAGATCCTGACAAATCTCCTATAAAATGAAAGCATCCTGGGCTACTTGACCATTTGTGATGTGAAATTCTTTTACTAAATGTCCAGTTCAGGTCTCACGGTGAGAGGATTGGTTCTTTGTTTCTTCATCATTTGATATCTTGTCTCACAAGTTCTTGGGTCAGATAGCATTGAGTAGAATATTAGCCAGGTAATGAAAACGTTTGTTCTGTTCCTGATCATGACACTGTATTTGTTTTGTGACTTTGGGTAAGTTCACTTGAACTCTCTGTGTCTCCACTATTTACTATAATAATGAGTGAAATTTAGAAGAAATTGTCATTTATAAAACAATATATAGTATGATAACCATATCAATTAATCCAGTGTGCAGGAAAATGCTTAGAAGAAAAGGTAGCTTAATTAATTGCAATTCATGTTTTCTACAAAAAAAAAAAAATGAGATGTTGTATCTGTAAACAATCTTCCAATTCTTACAAATTTATTTTTAACATGTTATCCTTTTAACTATTTTAGCACTGTGCTAATGTTTATCTATAAAAATGTCATATCAAAGAATAATAATGTGACAGACAGACTCCAGCATGGGCCTATGCTATTACTATATTTAATTTTTTTACATTGCCTTCACAGTGTGGGTGAAATGGGTGTGGAAAGGGTAATATGGCTTGCAGCTCTCTGACATACATGTACAAGGGTACTTTTCAGAAGGGCACAGATTGTTTTTTCTTGTGTTCAATTATATTAGGGCCTCTAGTTTGAAATACAATTGTGAGGAGTATCCGATTTTATACATGAAAATATGCTTACACAATAAAGAGAACATTGCTGGGTATCAAATGTCATTCCTTTTCTAGTTATTTCTCTTTCTTCTTCTCTAAGACTTTTTAGTACTTTCCTTGTAATAGAAAGATTTCATTTTCTTGCCATCCATGAAAAGAAGCATTTGTTTTAATAATTAATTACCTCAGGACTTAAAACTCTAATATATTGGTATTCCAACATGTTTTTTTCCTTCATAAATCACTCAAAATCCATAATTCAATTTATCTAGAAGAGAGCGTGGTATTTAAGAATTCTGTATATTGGATTCAGGAAAGAGGATTTGATTTCACTAAGAGATTATGACTTTGTGTTGTTATTTCACAGTGTTAGTTTTGCTGACACTACCTCACCAATATGTTGAAAGATTTTCTTTGAAAGCTTAGTTTAATTGACTTTTTTCTTGATTTCAAATTGCTGTATAAACCAATATCTTTTCAACTTCTCAAGTAGTAGTTAGAAAAGTATTATTTCTTAAATGTATGCCTTATCCAATTCTAGTCACTAGTGATTTGCAAGGGTAAATGTTAAAAGAAACTGTAGTAACAATCTATAATGTGATATTTGTAAGAATTTTCAGAATAAGTAGTTATTATAAAGGAATATAGTCTAAAGAAATTTCTCAAAATTAATGACAATTTTAATGTTCAGTGATAAACTACAACCTTATATTTCATCTACTGTTCTTATGAATTATGTAGTAATTTGTAATTTTGTAATTTTTTATTTAAATATTTCACTAGAGTGAAATTATTTAGTGAGATAATTGGCCTGATAGACAAACTTTTTTTTTTCTGGTTAATTGGAGAAACATCACAGTTTGGGTGGGACACAGCTCTTTTTAATGAAATAACTCAAATTCTTTCTTCAGATACTTAAATATTGAAGGCATTTTCACAGGTTTTAATTTGACCCAGCAATGTCTAAAAAAGGTGGACATACAAATAATACTGTTTTTACTAATGGTATTTTTCTTCAGTGTCAGTATTCAAGATTGGCTGTACTTAAGTAACTAAACTTTGAGATCCTCTTCTATGCACTACCTTATTTTTCTCATTCTGCTAACCTATAGCTACTTGCCTTCTTTGCCATCAGTTCTTGCCTCTTTTAATGCTATGCTTTTGACTGTTATCTTCCCTACGACTACGCAGGATTTCTCTCAATGGCTTGGGGCTCTTCCCTCCAGTGTCACGTTACCTTTCAGTTCATCCACTCACACCCATCTCCTTTGTCTATGTCTGTTCATTATATGCTGTGACCACAGAAGAAGTGGATTCCACAAGGAAAAGATATACAGGTCTGTCTCTCATACTGATTTTCTTTGTTTTTCTTTTCATATAATCTAACTTATCCTGGAAACATCTTACTATTTTTTTACTCATTTCATAAATTTTCACTTTTCTAATATTTGAAAATATTTAATTTTTCAGGTTTTAAAAGTATTTATATTCCAACTTTTTACAGCAGCTGCTTCAATTTGATGGATAAAAGTAAAATAGTGAATTTCATATAATGTGTATATGTTGTTTTTCTATAACTAGAAAAATAATCAGATGTAAAAGATGCATACATGTGTGTATGTGTACATGTGAGTATTTATGGGAGAAAGTCAGCTAGATTAAATTAATAAGTTAATCATAATTTACTCCCAAACTTATTTTTCCCTTATAACTTGATTTGTTACATTTTTACATAACTTGAAAAAAGCTTTTTAGTTGTATCATGACCAGCATTGTTCTAGGATATGAGGATGCCAAAGACCTAACACAGGTCATGAAGAAAGTTTTTTAATTTATTTACTTATTCCTACTACTTAGTAATTAATAGATGAGGATAATATGCTGTGTAAATGTGCCAGTATGGATGGTTTGAACAGTGTGTTCAAAAAAGTTACAAATACAAATAAAATCGGTTTTAAACGGATTTACATAGAGGGCTTCGTGGAAGAGCTGGAGGTTGAATATTTTTCATTAACAAACACTTGTAGTATCATACTGGATGTTGGAAAGATCAAGGCAAACAAAAACAGCTGCATACTCGTCTAACAAATAACTGCAATAATTAATTATAGACACTATTATTATATGAGAATCACAAAAATGATATGATCATGTTTGTCAGAATTGGGGTTAGTTCAAAAAATACTTGTTATATCAAGTTGTATATTAAAAGTTAGAAAATGTTGGCTGTTTCTATAAAGGATATTTCAAATTGATATGGAAACAGGGAAACAATGTTGGTGCTGTAGAGAAGTTATAAAGGCCAGCTACCTTGGGGCTTGGAAGAAGATGCTCACCAAGCAGACAGAGATCCTAGATTCATGATGGCATTGTTTCCCTTAAACTCTGTGATTGACTGCCACAGCTCTGGTAGAATTATTTAGATCCAAGATGCACTGACGAAGAGTTACAAAAGAAGGTGGAAGAGAAGGAGGAATGTGGGGTTCAGGACAAGGCAAGCTGCAGTAATGTGTGAGAAATGAGCAGGGAAGTCATATGAAGTCATGGGTAAACGCAAGTTTCTAAAAATTTCTGAGGGATAAAAGATTTGGTGAATAACTACACGATACTGAAGACAAATCAAAGAGGAGATTATTATCAGAGCTTAATCTGGTATTTAATTTTTTGTGTGTGTGTTAGACATTTACAGATAACATAAAGAGAGCAAGTTTGGTCCCAGGAATGGGTTTCTGAGGGAGAACATAGATGGCAGTTGAGAAGGCAAATATATTTTAATGCTAGAACTTTACATAGGTGCTTGAAGTTATACTGAGGGTCCGTGATGGGTGAAGAGATGTGTGAAATGTGCTTTGGAATTGAATAAACACCAAAGAGATTTACATGGGATTAGAAAAGTAAAGAAGGAGATGCAGATATGCCAGCCTGGAAAACAAATGTACTGTTTTGGGGCTCTGTCTCTCTTACCCACTCATACCATTGTGTGTGTGTATGTGTGTGTGTGTGTGTGTGTGTGTGTGTGTGTGTGTGTGTGTGTGTGTGTGATGTTGTAAGCGCTGAACAACTTTCTATCGGCTAGTATTGTAAGGTCAGCTTTCCATTCTGGGAAAGAGAGAAATGGACCCTCTGTCGAGAATCTGGGGCCACACTGCAGGTTAGGGACAGGGATGGCATGTCAGAGTCCACCGGGAAAGCTAAGAATGCCTCCATTCAAAGCGGGGAGCTCGAGAGGACAAAGGTCATGATTTTTAAACAAAACAGATTGGATTTTTTAAGAAGGAAATGAGTAATGGGTAGATGAAAGAAATGCTCTATATAATTTGTAGTGGCAAAATGAGAAGGGGAATTTATGCTACTCTAAGGGGAAAAAATCCAGAGGTTCATTAATCCTTTATTTTCAAAGGATTTCTTGCAACAGACAGAGGGTAGAAGTAACGTGCCTGGAGAGTTCAGAGATTCCGAGGAGAGAGAGCTGATGACGAAGGCGGTGCTCCACGGGAGAGTAAATGGTGTCAGGATGCACGTGAATTAGAACTTAAAGAAAAGAGAGGGCAAGTTAGAAATGATATACTCACGTATGAAATTCTCAAAACATAAATTTTAAAAATGTATAGAGAAAAAGAAATGTTTTATTGGCTTCTGATCATGCTAGGAAACAGGTTTTGTTTGTTATTAGGTAAATGTACTCTGAAGTCTTTCTTGGCATATTCATATGTTTGACCCTGTGGTAGGGAGATAGGTCTGTCCTAGTGGAGGGCAGGCTCGCCGACTCTGTTGCAGTCGTAACGCTACAAAGGAGGTCTTGGTTTGTACTAACCTCATTGTTTAGATTCCACAAACTCGGTAAACATGGGGTAAGTGAAGATGAGTGCATTCTGTCCAAAGCCATGAACCAAAGAACAATCAGCAGAGAAGGAGCCAAGCAGAGACTCTGATAGAGGAAAAACTGTCAGCAAGTTTTGTGACTAGCAGTTTATGGTGGATGTCAGCGGTAGGTAAAAGTGAGATGAGTTAATGCTTTTCTAAAACTCACTGAAGTGTTAACCAGTAAAAGGTTAGTAACTTCGTTAGCCTTGACTCACATCTCCAGTGATGTTAAAGTTTATTTTCTTTGTCACTGTAACCTAATAATAGCTCAACCCGAAATGTGTGGGAAAATATATGGAAGCATCTTTCTATTATATGGAATTATTTTTGATTTATATATGTTTTATTATTACTTATTTTATTATTCTTATTTACATTTGCTATAAACTACTTATATTGTTATAATATATAATACACATTCTATGTGTCACGGGTGTATCAGTTGGTAGCTGCTAGTGTAGAATGTCATTGTCTCTTAAGACTGCATCCACAGCTTTGGTGCTTGCACTCCTGAGCTTTCTCATTTCTGAAACAATGTCCGAGTAGGATAGGACAGCAGCTTTGAAGTCAGAGAGATGTGATTCTAGTCCACTCGCTAGGAAGGGGAGCTTGGGCTGGCTCCCAAACACTACTTAGTTTTGGTAATGAACTCCAGCTAGTTTAACAGAATGATTATATTTGGAGATGGGGTTCATGGGTATTGAACTTGTGACCTCATAACATAGAGCACATGTTATATACCACTGTTCTACAACCCTTGGCCCAGATTTATATGTATTCATAAGAGAATAAAAGTTTATCAATCTAAAAAAAGAACACCTTCTTAAAAACTACAATCAGAGAAATTAGAGAGAGAACTGACTGTAGTGTGATCACTGTAAACATACTATCAAAATCATAAATAAAAACACAGCATGTTGAGAAAACACATTTGCTACAGCTTAGAGAAAGTATTGAGAACCTTGAGACCTAAGTTACTTGAAAAGCTTTAATAGAAAAGTGAGTGAAAGTTATGTGTAGACATTTCCTAAAATAAGAAATTCAGAGATAAGTAAATATATGAAAAACATCTAAATCATAATCCAAAAAGAATATTAATTGAAGCATGATAGGTTTCTTGAAATATAAAAATGTGATTATGAGAATAATAGCAAAATTAGTGTGATCAACATAAATCCAGAAACTTAAAAATAATCATGGACCTTTTTTTTTTTTTTTTTTTGATTTTTCGAGACAGGGTTTCTCTGTGTAGCTTTGCGCCTTTCCTGGGACTCACTTGGTAGCCCAGGCTGGCCTCGAACTCACAGAGATCCGCCTGGCTCTGCCTCCCGAGTGCTAGGATTAAAGGCGTGCGCCACCACCGCCCGGCCCTAATAAAATTTTTAAAAAGAAAAAAATACTGTTTTTAACCTTTTTAGAATTAAATTCACATATAATAGATTCACTAAGACATATTAGTAGTATGAAAATTATGTCATTTAATGAGGCATTGGCTAAATCATATATGTACAACCTTAGATTTGCTGTCATTTAAATATTAAGAATTGTATTGTTTTAGAGACATCACTTTTGTAATTTTCCCCCTTTTTATGTTATTTATTTAAAAATTGATTTTCAATTTACATACCAACCACAGCTCCCCCTCCCTCCCCTTCTCCTGCTTTCCCTCCCCCCAGGGCCTCCCAAATCCCCCCATCACTTTTGTAATTTGAAAGTACTTTTCATAATCTAGCTCAAATTATGCAAAAAGCTTATTTTTCAGAAAAATATCTACTTTTTACTTACTTTATCATTAGCAAACTCATAGATTTTGCATTACAATTTTGACACTGCATTTAATACATCAGTAACCTCTAACCAACTAGCAAGTAAGATGTTTGAACAATGGACATCCCCAGGATTGTATAAAGAGAAAATTCTAAAATTAAAATTGTGTGTATTTGTATGTATGTGTTTGCATGCACACATGTGTACTTTCATTTAACAGAAGAATAAAAATAATGGCCAGCTAAGATGGAATCCTTTCCATTTCAAGAGTAAACAAATAAATCCCAATAAACCAAAACAAAACACTACCATGGACAAGGAAAATAAGCAAAAAAATTAGGAACAACTCATTTTCTCATGTAGGAGATGAGTTGTTTTAACAACTACAGAAATTTGGGTCTTGGCATAACTAAATTGGTAGATCACTTGTTTAACAGTGTGTAGGTCCTGCATTTTCATCTCTAACTATATAACTAAAGGATAATAATCATAAGATTGGAGATATTTTGTCATAAAATCCTAAACACATTGCCAAAATATAATATTAATTAAATCATGAGTTCCTCAACTATTTAAAGCTTCCTCTTAATATTATTATAGACCAAAACCACACATTTTTATATAGTTCTAATCAATTATAGATTTAATGTCTTAATATTGTCTACTAATACAGGAATAAAAAATGTAGTAAAGTCTTAAAAAATATCTTAAAGTAACCATTATGTTGCATTAAAGTTACTCCCTAGTTACCCTAATGGTGTATTAAATTTATAATACAACATAGTTGACTTACATAAGAGAGAAAGTATCCATAAAATTCTTAATCTAGGGCTGTTAGATTTTACATCCTGCAATCCATTTTTTCAGGGAATGTTTACAAAGCATTCCTTCGGTAGGCCTCTAGATGTTGAGGATAGGACAGTAGCTAAAGCTTACAGGTCTTTCTTGTATAACATTTTGATCAGATAAATACCTAAGCTGTCTGAGGAATTTAGAATGAAATAGTCCTGTCTCCCATCCCAACACACTCTTAACTTTACAGAATACCTGTGACACATTTAAAAGCCAAAAATGGGTCCAGCATGCAAAGGATGACAGAGAGAAAACAGACAAGAGGGTTGAGATGAGGATGCCACAAGGATGTGGAGGTTATAAGTGGAGAGCACTTCAGTCTTCTGTCAAGCTCTCTAGGTTCCTGGGGTGACTTGTATTCATATAGGAGCTACTGGGAGGTCATATTCCATCCAGATGAAGTTGGCTGCCCTTATACCTACTCATCGCGTCCTCCAATTTCTTTCTCTTCAGAGTGACCTCAGCTGAGTTTTATTCTTCATTATTACTATCCATTTTTTAGATTTTCCTGTTTGTGGATTATTCCTTCAGTGTCTGAAGTAGGGTTAAACAGCGTGGCATTCTTCTTTGTGGTTGTTATATCTTTGACTAATTAGCAACTTGGGAAAAGAGGCACAAGTTGGTGGCTGGGCTTGAGTAGGGTTGAAAACCCATAAATGCAAATATCTACTTTTACCATTGTGAATAACTTTCCAACTAATGACAGTCCGAAGTTTGATTACATATATGAATGCCAGTTTGTGAAATGTTTATTTAGACACCAGGAATAAATATATAAATTTTATTTTTTCTTTTTGTGTATGTTGTGAATCAAAATTGGTGTCTACACCCCCTAAACCTCTCCTCTGCTTCTTTCTCCTTATTTACGTATTGCTGCATAAATGTTACTATTTTAACCGAGCTCATGACCCAAATATATCATTACGTTTTAGGAGGTCAACATGTATATTTGGAAAGAAATTGTTACTGCATTGGAAGCATCATGTTTAAGGTTTACTATCATTTAATTTAGCAATATGTCCTTAATTTAAGTAGCAAACATTTTCTTTTCTCTACATGTTTCCCAGTTCAAATCCCACATGTGTATCTTCTTCTCTATATCTTTTGTTTGAGATAGTATTATCATTACTGATTTAAATTATGATTTAAAGCCTTGACTAATATAATTTCAGTTTATAACTAAAAGCTCATAAGACTCTTAAAATGTTGAAATCAAAAATATAAAGGAAACCAATATGAATAGTAATCATATCACAATAATTTGGGGGAATGATTTTTTGTTTGCATTTGTTATAATACAAGTTAATATTAACATTGTTAACAAGTCTAAGGCTTGACCTGCTCAGACATTTGCATATGCTGTGTTAGTTACCTGCTATGTTACAGGGGCAAACTGAAACAGAAATTTACTGTGTCATGGTTTTCTTTTGTAAAATGAGCAGAGATGGATCTGAAAGCCATTGCTAGAATAATAACTCACAGGAGGCTGCAGCAGGAGGACTGTGAGTTCAAGTCCAGTTCAAGCTGTTATGAGAGCCTGTCTCAAACAAAACAAGACAAAAACTACCTATTATTTATCGGTTGACTCATATGAGTAAAGATATATATATAACTTTAAGGTCCATTCTTTGTCCAATCAATTCCCTTTCCACTGGACTTGATCTTATAAATTGTTTTTCATTCCAAGAAAGGGAAGGGGAAAAAAAAAAGGTTAAATTTGGATGAAACAAAAATATTATTTCTGGATTACTTTCCTTTGATTGGGTAAAAGTCCAACAAAGAAAAGTTGATTTGCTGGTGGGTAAATGAAAAAAAAAGAAAGGAAGGGCATGACTATACCTAAGTATGATGGAGGAGAAAGTTTGTTACAGATAAAAGGGAAAATAGGCAAAGACAGGGACGTCGGGAGAGTGGGGAGAGTGGACATGACCATGAGCCATGTGAGGATGGTGGGGAGGGAAGAGAGGGGAGCCAGGGTCAGCAGCCAGGAGGCCCAAAAAATAGAGTCCAGGGAACCAAAATGGTTGGATCATATAGGTAGGGTGGCTGGGGGAAGGGCAGCCCAGCCCCTTGGCTGGAGAGGTTTAGGGTAGGGTGTAGCTGAAGTTTTTCTGTGTATCCCCTGGCTGGCAGTCAGGACAAATCTCTCGCCCACAGTCCCGCAGCCTTTTATAAAATAATCACACAGAGGCTTAATATTAATTAAAACTGCTTGGTCATTAGCTCAGGCTAACTACTGACTAGCCCTTGCACTTAAGCTCAGCCCATTTATGTTAATCTATGTGTTGCCACGGTTTCCATGGCTTTACCGTGTGCCATTACATGCTGCTCCCTGGAGGGTGAGCTGGCTTCTCCTGACTCAGCCTTTCTCTTCCCAGAATTCTCCTTGTCTGCTTATCCCACCTATACTTCCTGCCTGGCTACTGGCCAATCAGCATTTTATTTATCAACCAATCAGAGCAGCACACATTCATTGCATACAGAACATCCCACAACAGTAGGGGGCGGGGTATGCCAGGCAAGAGGGCCCTGTAACACGTAGAGACTGAGGGAAGCTGGGCAAAGCTGGAGGCCAGGGTCCGCTTTGATATAGTAAATAGGCACCTTAGACTTTTGTCCAGAGTTTGAAACCTAACAGTGGGGAATTCTTTATGGCAAGTTTCTTTATCAGTGACTCTTCCTCTTCAAGACTTCATATAAGGCATATTGATTATGGTATGGTCTTCATTTGTCCCACAGCGTATTCTCCTAGAAGATTTCAAAGTTACTAGTTGAGGGGTTATTTATTCAAGCATGTTAGCTAATGTGATTCATTGAGATTTATTTTTTATGGCTAGAATAAGATATTTTCCTTGGATACATTCTATAAGTGGTGATTGTCTGGAAGGAAGCGTTAGCTTGGAGATTGGAAATTTGATAGCTATAGTTAAATATAGCAAATGTAGATTAGTATTATTCTTAGGGCTTGTAGTGGTCTGTTAAATATAAATAATAATACATAAATCTAACCCCACAGTTTTGTGTATATATGTGTATTCGCATGCACGTGTGCGCATCTGTGTGGAGACCAGAGGTTAGCCTTGATGATTGTTCCTCAGGCTTCACTCACCTCATTTTTTTAACACAGAGTTTCTCATTGGCCTGGAACTTGCTAAAGTAAGCAGGCTGGCCATTGAGTCCAGAGCATTCACCTTCTTGACTTCCCTGACACTGGAACTGCCAGTGTGCACCACCATGCATGGATTTTCTTCTGAGCCGAATTCTGTGCATGGAACCCAGGTCCACTTGTTTGCAAGTCAAGCATATAACCAATCAAGCTATCTTCCCAGCTCAGATCCTGTACAATTTTTTGATCATTACTAATGAGAAAGGCCCTTTTGTACGTAAAATTAAACCAATATGCCAAGACGTAAATCTTGTACCATGCTTATTTTATAAATGTAAGTTTTTTAAGTCATAAATGTTGTTAGTTGTACAGATTAGTTCATTTTGCCCCGTGGCTTCCATAGGTGGAACACTGGGCTTTGGTCATCTCTTCACTCCCATCCGCCCCTTTTCCTTTCTCTCCCCTCTCTGACTACTTTCTCCTTCCTTTATAGGCCCTCTTTTGGATCATCTTTTTTTTTAATTTTTGTTTTTCTTTAAGCTTCATTGATGAAAGAAATCATGTGATACTTGTTTTTCTGAGGTCTGGATTATGTAATAAATTTTGTTTAACATAATACCCTCCCATCCATTTTCTATAAATGACATGATTTCATTTTTTTAGCTGAATATATGGAATTAAACGGTGCCCAGTTTAATTCCATAACTTGCCTAATGGGACACAATAAGCTTCATGCTTGAGCCTCATTTCCGTCAACTAAATACTCTCCAGTCGTGTAACTGATGTTACACTGTCAGTAGTCATGTTCTAGTTCTCTTGGGGGGGTTGGTGTTGTTTTGTTTTGTTTATAAGAATAACTCCTATACTATTTTCCATAGTGGCAGTGTTAACTTTCCCACTAATTATGTGTTAGGATCCCTTTCTCCCTATGTCTTCACCAGCATTTTTTTTTTTTTTTGATTTTTCGAGACAGGGTTTCTCTGTGTAGCTTTTGCGTCTTTTCTAGAGCTCACTCTGTAGCCCAGGCTGGCCTCGAACTCACAGAGATCTGCCTGCCTCTGCCTCCCTAGTGCTGGGATTAAAGGTGTGTGCCACCACTGCCGGCTCACCAACATTTCTTACTCTCTCCTTAAAACAACAACTATAATAATAATACTGTAACAGCCATTCATTCTCACTGTTGTGAAAAAAAATTTCAGTATAGTTATGATTTTTATCTCTCTGGTGGCTAAAGTGTAAGCATTTTTTATTTATTTATTAGCCACTTATATTTGTTTTTGCTTTTTCATTTGTCATTTTTTTGAAAATGTTTGTTCAGATCATTTTCCCATTTTTCATTGATTACTTTTCTTTGTTGTTAAAAGTGTATTAGAGAGCTTGACACATGACTCAGTGATTAACCAGAGTCCACTTTCCAGAACCCACAACCAGTTGTAACTCCAGCTCTAGGGGATATAATGCTAACTTCTGGCTTCCCTGGGTACTTGTTTTTCCATGCACAGACATGCACACAAATATGCACATGGTTAGAAACAAATCTTTAAGGAAGTTTATTGATTTCTTTGTGCATTCTGTGCATTAATGGTGTTAGACAAATATCTGACAAAGACAATTAAGTTGTCTGTTCATTCTGTTAATTGTTTGCTGTGAAGAAGTTGGAAAGTTTATATAATCCAATATTTAAATTCTTGCTTTTGTTCCCTAGGATATTGGAGTCCTATTCAGGAAATCCTTGCTATAATCTTGACGAGTTCTCTTGTTTTTTTCAACTATTAGTTTCAAGTCTTTCATAAAGGTCCATGATGCCTTTTCTGCTGGTATTTATAAAATTTGAGAGGTATGGGTTTAGTTTCAATCTCCATGTCAATGTCCAGTTTGCTCAGCACCGTTTGTCTGTCTGCTGTGTATTTAGGGATCTTGTCAAGATTCAGCTGCTGCTGCATTGATTTAGTGGTGAGTTTTCTATTCCATGGGTTGCCATGTCTGTCTTTATCAAGTAGTTAAGCTAGCTCTATTAACTATGAGTCCATTTTGAAATCAGGGATTGTCATGCATTCGCCGTTGGTTTTCTTGCTTGTGCTTGCTTTGGTGAATTTTGAGGTTTCTTTTACTTATGGTTGAATCTCGATTTTTTTGTTTGTTTGATTGTTTGTTTACTTTCTCACTCTGTAAAGTATTCCACATATTTTCTTGGGTTTTGCATTGAATTTGCAGGGTTTTTGTTTTTGTTGCTATGGCTATTTTAATAGTACTAATTCTCCCAATACATAAACATAGAAAGTTTTTTCGCATTATAGATTGTAGCAACCTTTATTTCCTTGATATTTCCATCCCTAGTTATTCTATTTTAATGTCTTAATGCTATTGCAAATGTAATTGTTACATAGAAAGTCTATTAATTTTTATGTTGATTTTACTTCTTGTTGCTTTGCTGGGTTTATCAGTTCTGAGAGTCTTGCTGGAGTCTTGCTGGTTTCTCACAGGCAGTCAGACAATCTGCAAAGGGAGATGGCTCTTTTCGCTGTGCTCTGTTTCTTTCTCTGGCCTAATGATTGTGGTTAATATTCCATTGATGTTTATTTGGTGTATTGGATAGAACTGATGAGAATGGACAGTCTCCCCTTGATTTCAGAGGACCTGCTCTCATTTTCTCACATGTAGCGTGTTGTTCACTGTGGGTTTTTTACAGGAACACGGCCACAGTCCTCTGTGTAAATATTGCCCATGGCTGCTTCCTCAGGCCATGGCAGACTTGCAGCCAAGTTAAAGTCTGCACACCAGCAGGAGGATCTGCTAGTGAGGAAGGAGGAGACAGCTCCTGCAGCAGACTGCTCACTCTGAGGGCGCGAGGCTCGCTCTGCGTTCATACCTGCCACCCAGGTTAAAAGGACAAAAGCCGGGAATGGTGCCCTGTGGATATCCCTGTCAATTTCCCGATCACTGACAGCCAGAGGCAGGCAGATCCCCGGGGTTCACTGACCTGGCAGCCTAACTTGATGGATGAGTTCAGGCCAGTGAGAGACCCCGTCTCTAAAGCTCAGGGTGCACAGTGTCCCCTCAACTGGTCCTGTGATCTAGACATGCACACACACTCATGCACTCACACAAACGAGGACTCCACACGTGCAGGCACATACGCTTACGCATGCACGTACACACTCACACCCACAAACCTACAGTGTGTCTTATCACTGGGTCTTTATATGACAAGTTTGCTCTTCCTCCCTGGTGCCACACTGCTTCCTAGTATTCAGAACTACATGTAGCTGTCACACAAGTTGCCCATTCCAAAAGTCTAAGTATTGGAAGAGGTTTATGTTTATGTGTATATATTTTTTATCTATGTCTATGTGTGCTTAAATTTTCTTGTTAATTGGTATTATTTGTATCTAGCATTCTATTTTACTATTGTGATAGCAACATGAAACTTTTTTTAAAGACTTTTCCCAAACATGTTTAGCTAATAACATATTTTCACTACACATATTTTTTTTTCATCCAGGGCTAATTTTATTCTTTTGCTGTTGTGAAATAAATGTGTTTTATGTCCGAGTACTTTTTGAGCTATTTTTGAGCTATGAACAATTTCACGGGTGTAGTTTAATGGACTAACGGGTATTATATTGACTTGACTATATTTCATGTCACCGGGATTCATATGTTTTAATATATCATTCAGTTTATTCTGCAATCTTAAATTTCATATGGATTCAGTTATACTGTTATTAAAACATGACTATTTTAAGAGTTTTTTGACTACTTACTGAATAATTATTGATCTAAGTTTGACGGCATAGAAACAGGAGCAATCCCATCACTTGGGAGCCTGAGACAGAAGGTTACGGCCCACCCAAACCTGTCTCATAGCACAACTGCAATTTGATGACATATTTAGAGGTCATATAATTTAATTCTTTTTATGCATGCTTTTACCCAAGAATTTGTTAATCTTTCTAGAAAAGTGTGTTCCCCAGTCTTCACTTACAATTTGTTACTAGCAAGACTTATCTGATATATAATGAAATTTTTACAGAGCATAAGTAGTATTTTAAAATAATTAAAACACTGACTGAGGAGAGGATTCTGTAACTGCTAATAATGTTGCTGCATTTTCAATCCCATTTATATTATTATTATTATTATTATTATTATTATTATTATTATTATTATTTTGGATCAGGTAAGTATTAGATGCTTATTTTGATGGGTACATTTTTGTCTAGATATTTTTACTTCAGCTTTAAAGTTATGATCTTGAGCAAAGGGTATGTATGTATTTGTGTGTTTACATTCCTGTCTACATGCATAATGCTTATAAATTTACATGACAGTGTTTCTATAGCCACCAGTGAGTCCATTAAACTCATTTCCTCTTTTGTGCTTTTTCAATGTATATGTTTAAGAAAAAATAATCTTCCCATAAATTCTCTTTATGGAAATCATACTTTTAGTATATTCCATTTATATTTGTTAGGGTTGGTTAAATTAATTTGGTTTTTAATTCAAATCAGAGTTTAAAAACCCATCTAAAATTGATTTATTTTGAGATAGTAACAGTTACTGAGGACACTGATCTCCTTTTATAATAGGCTTATCATTCATTTTTCTCATTTTTTACGTTCCACTTTTAGTTGATTTCAGTAGTTTTATATTTTATATATTTACTGGCATGGTATCATGGAAAGTGTATTCCATAAACACTTTTTAATTTTAGTTATAGAAATTTCAAATTTAAAAATTCCTGATAACTAGATTTATAATGTATTCTAGGAAAACTTGCTTTAACAAGGAGCCTAATTTTATGACAATAGTTTAAAAGTGCAGTTTTAAATTGCATTGGAAAACAGTTAGAAATCAGTTGCAAACCAATTAGATTGACATGATGAATTAAGAGCCAAAGTTCTTGTGCCAAATTTGTGTACTATCAAATTTATTCTTCTGGACACAGATGTGCCAATGTTTTTTTTAATCTAGTTGTCTTCTCTTTTAATCCAAATATATTTTATTCAGATTGAAGTTGTTATGTTTAATAGTCATGCTTTTATTTACCAAAATGCATAATTTAACTTAAAAATAAAGACAATACTACATTTAATTTATATCTCCTACTTTGAGTGAAAACAACAGATCAGCCTCACATTTCTTCTTTTATACATCCTAATTAGGATTTAGAAGTAAGAACTGAACATTAATTTTATGGGTTTTTTTCTACTTGATAGGTGCTATGGATATAGAGGAGAGAAATCGCCAAATGAAAATTAACAAATACAAACAGGTAGCCGGATCAGATCCCAGACTGGAACAAGATTACCATTCGAAGGCAAGACAATTTTCTTTTTAAAAGTTGTAAAATAGCAATCATATGAAGCTGCTAGATTCTTTTAAGTGACTGAATATAGATAAGTCAGACACAAACATATAATGTAATGGCCCAGTGATATTAAATGCTAAAATGTATAATGTGTTTGTGTACCAGCTCTTAGGGATATACTTCTCCTTATTAGAAACACATTATTATATAACATATAAAGTTAAAGACCTAAAGACCAAAGCTTTTAGATTTTTTTTTATTTGATAAAATTTGTATCCCTCCAAAAATATATAGGGAAGTCTTCCATTATCATCCTATGTGTTTTTTTAATACATCTTTTTCTGTTTTACTACTTTGGCATTTTAATTAAATCTGATTTATTACTGAGTTATGGGAGCAAACATATGGTTAGAAGGTTCAAAAGGTGATTTAGCAAATATATTTTTAAATTATCCTCTGGGTATAAATTGAGATAAGAGATCTAGCCAGGAAGATAATTAAGAGTATTATTTATCTTGCTCTTCATTACCTTTATATTTTTAAAGGCATTTTAGGATCATAATTATTGTTTAGCATGAGTATCCTGTCTACTATGATCATTACATATAATCTTCTCAATAATATCATCATTTTAGAAAAGAGTGTCATGAAAAATAAAAGCCAGGACAAAGTAAGGGAAAGGTAGCTCAAGATGTAATGAGCCAGATGTGCAGTGTGGCATCCTAACAGGCAGCGACGGGATGGGGCTCAGCTAACTGGTAGGACACTTGCCTACAAGGTAGGATGCCCTGGACAAAATCATTAGCACTATTTATAAACAAACAAAAAATAAATCAATCAAGAAAGCAAGCAAAGACAGAAAAGGCAGAAGCATGGTTGGTTGAATGAGCTGCATCAGTCATATAATAAAATAAGTCTTAATCCCAGCACTGGGAAAACAGAGGCAGGCAGATCTATGTGAGTTCATGGTCAGCCTGGTCTACAAAGTGAGTTCTGGGCCAGCCAAGGCCTCACAGTGAGACCTTCCTTGTTTGTTTCAAAACCATAAACAGTAAATATAAAGTAAGAAAGAGAGAGAGAAAGAAAGAAAGAAAGAAGGGAGGGAGGGAGGGAGGGAGGGAGGGAGGGAGGGAGGAAGAGAGAGAGAGAGAGAGAGAGAGAGAGAGAGAGAGAGAGAGAGAGAGAGAGAGAGAGAAAGAGAGAAAGAAAGAAAGAAAGAAAGAAAGAAAGAAAGAAAGAAAGAAAGAAAGAAAGAAAGAAAGAAAGAAAGAAAGAAAGAAAGAAAGAAAAATAAGCAAGCAAGCAAGTCCTCTAAAAGCAGTAGCAATGGTTCTTATTTGAAATACCTTACAGGATTATTTCAGAGTCTTGGAAGAAAGAGATGCTATAGGTATGGCTAAGAGTTTTTGTTTTCCAAAACATAAATTTGAAGTCCTCACCACTCTTTGATAACTGAATGTTTAAAGCCCTAAATTTTTATAACCTTTGATACTAAACATTTTAGGTTTGGAAAAAGCTGGAGTACTAATAAAGAACTAATTATACTGAACAAGATAATTTCATAATTTTCAAAGTATAACCCCAGAGCACTGACATCCTTGCCCCTGGGGACATTTTAGAAAAACAATTCTCTGCATTCTTCACACCTGTGAAATCTCCATTAGATGATTAGACTAAAGTCCATTTAGACTAAAGTTTTAAAACTGTTGCTCTAAAATGAAGTGATTCTGAAATTTAGTTTTTGTAGTGGAAATAGTTGGCTAGAAGCTAGAGATGAATGATAATGAAATTTGGATTCTTTATTTTGAGAGCAAATTATCTTACATTTTGTAAGACCTCGTATGGAGTTTGACTAATCTACCAGAGCATAACAAAAATCACAGCCTTTCTTTTTCTGGGGCTAGGATCTGTTCTCTGCTCACTCCAAACTATAATCCAGTCACTAAGGTACAGCTGTACTTGTTTCCAAATGTGGAGCTGTGCTTGGTACACTGCCTCCTGTCATCTCTAGGTTAACCTTGGTGCCCTGTCTCCCAGTATCTCTAGGTTAACCTTGGTGCCCTGTCTCCCAGTATCTCTAGGTTAACCTTTCTCTCTTAAAGGTCAAAGAAAAATTACAGAGTATGTTTTTTCAGTCAAGATTAAGTTATGTTTAGTTTCCATATTAATAACTTCTTAGACCACAATTTTACAAATCATGTCTTCTTTTTAATAAGAGACAGTCACACCTCCAGTCTTCATTTACCTATTTTGATTTTCTTTATGTGCCACTTACAAAACTACTACTATTGGATAATGTATTTTAATATGGTATATCCAGTTTTTCCCCCAAACTAATCTAATAAAGGAACTTAAATAATGAAGTATTGCAAGTTAGGTAATCAATTGTTAAAGATTTTTGACTTTAAAATAATAGAATCTTTGGTATCCTGTCACTAAATATTGAAAGCACGGCTATCTACGGCTAGAAATAAAGAAAGGTTAAATAATTTACTGTTCTAAAATATAGAAAATTAGGTTATCTAGTATTATAAAATATAGAGAGAGGAGGAAACACCTTATAAAATAGAAATTGGTTTACATACAGTTACAGAAAGGTTAGGTGAACTTCATTAAAAAGCATAGGGTGGTTAGCACATGAATGTCAGTCACCCACTGAGTCATAGGAAATGGTACTACAGCTAACCCAGGTTTTCAGTTTTCAGATAACGGACATGAAACCCAAAGCTTTACACATATAAAGCACCTGCTACACTTTTAGCTATAATCCTGGAGTGTTGGTGATGGTATCATGAAGTTCTGTGTCGAATTGTATTAAATATTAGACGAGTTTTTAAAATCCATGGCGTCTACCTTGTTAGCCCCTGTTGGGATTTCTCAAGTCTTCAGTATGGATAATTCTAAATAACTCTTGATAAACTCACAGTACTAACAAACCCTCCTTAGTGTTTCTCTTTAAAGGCATCCTGCTAAGCAACTCTTTTTAGAAACATCTTATGTATTCTCAGAAACCGGAAGCACGGGGTATTTTGGATAAGACTATAAAGGGATATGCACATGTGATTTCTGTTTTTCTCAAGGATTTTCCTCAAAGGAGAATATGGCATTGCAGTCTACATGCTTCTCGGGCTTTGAATTTTCTCCCATCTTGAATGTGATTCACCCTTCCATTCTTGGCAGTGATTTATTGATTAACTTACTTTTCTTCTTGAAAATCAGTGTTCTCTTATTGGCTCAGAAACATGTAATTTGTCTGTGAAACTTAGCAGTATACACAGTCAATGATAGTTGACTGTGATTTATATGTTATAATAAATTAGCATAATCATTCATAATTAAGTATCAAATAGCATGAAAAATTATATAATATTTAAAAATATAATGTTTATTTTTGAATTAGCTCTATCTGGCATCTTGGATAATTTTAAAAACAATTAAATAGCTGGGCAGCAGTGGTGCACGCCTTCAATCCCAGCACTCGGGAGGAAGGGGCAGGTGGATCTCTGTGAGTTTGAGGCCAGCCTGGGCTACAAAGTGAAATCCAGGACAGGCACCAAACTACACAGAGAAACCCTGTCTCAAAAAAACCAAAAAGGAAAAAAAAACAATTAAATAGAAAGGGTTTTGTTTTTGTTTTACTATTTTACAAATATTAGCATACAATTCATTAGCACAGAATGTATAATGGACCTCAAAGATTATTCTCTGTAATAATGTTCTTTTTCAAAGGACATTTTATGGAAAAATTTCTCCAAAATCATCATGCTATTCTCTTCTATTATAGCACCTACACTGCAATTTTCTGATTTGACTACACACAATTAAAAAGCAATGTAATTCATAAATTGTTGCGATATTTTCAAATATAGACCAAAAGCCTGCAGTTCATTTAACCTATAACCTAAAAGGCTATTCTATTAGTCGAATTCAGTGCACTGGTTTTCTAGAAGCAGGACCGATGCTGTGAAGGACAGGAAAGGTTTATTTCTCCGTTCATTGCATTGCCAGTTGTCAGGGACTGCTGACCTATGTCTTGTCACTTGTCCCTTAAGTTTCTAGTTTGATAAACACTCGTGACACATCTCATAAACATGAGTAACACAGTCCAGTTAAATCCATTTAAAGAAAATAGGGATACCAATACAGGTACATATTTCATTTTAAGTACAAATAAAACTAAAGTTTATGGAACCATAGACAATATAAAATGTTTTAGACATTTTGCAAGATAGTCACAATGAATTAAACTATTATATTTTATCACAACTGTTTTAACAGAGAAAGCAAAATCAATGCTAGCCTTTGTATTGACTTTTCAGAAGATGGGAATGGAGATAGCAGAGAGAGGACATCAGTTGAAGCTTGTTAGGAGTGACGACGTGGGTGTTGATAAGAGTGACCTGACCACAAGGGTGTTTAAAAGTTGGTGTTTGTGCAGAAATTCTTGGAAGCTTGAGCATCATCCCATTGTGGAAGCAATTCTCAAGTGCAGCTTGGAGCCAAGCTGACTCCTCTTGGATGTTTGGGTGGCTTTGGTCCTTTATCTGTTACTAGGGTGATGGTAGAAACTTCACTGGGCAGTGTGATGATAGTTATAGGAAAAGATACAGCTTTGTACTTAGTAAGTGCTCAGTAATGACATGGATGATATTAGTTAGTTTTCTATTAATAGTGACATAATCAAATGTGTTCATGGGCAATGCAAATGAAAGTGGTGGATCCCAATAAAATTTCAGAAATAGCTGAGCTAATGAAAGGATCTACTATAGGATAAATACCCTTAAATGTTTGCTTCATTCTATAATAGGTTCAAGCAACCAAAATATAAAAGAAAAATAATATAAAGGGTGGAAATTTATGAACCTTGAAAATGACATGCAAGTTATAAAAAATAAAACAACTGTAACAGGTGACTAATATTTATAAACAAAATTACTAAGATAAAATATACTGTCAAAGTTGGCATTGTAGGGGCTGGAGAGATGGCTCAAGGGTTAAGAGCACCGACTGCTCTTCCAGACGTCCTGAGTTCGATTCCCAGCACCCACATGGTGGCTCACAACCATCTGTAATGAGATCTGGCGCCCTCTTCTGTATACATAATAAATAAATAAATCTTTAAAAAAAAAAAAAAAAAAAAAAAAAAAGTTGGCATTGTATACATGTATTTTCCCTATAATTAATAGTACACATTTTCAAATACATCTTAATTGTGAGGTCATAAATAAATCTGAAAGCTGATCGATTAAACTTATATAAGGCAAAATTTAAAATACAGATTAAATAGTCTTATACAAATTATTAAGATGTATAAAATGTATGAATTTTAGATATGATTTAGAAATAGAACAATGAATTTGTGTATGAGTTTTAGAGCACTGACCGAAATAAAATGTTTGGGGAATTTTTTTCTTAAGCCAAAAGTTTGAGTTGCTGACGTTATACAGCAAGTAGCGCAGTGAGTGTGAGCCAGGCTTTGTTTCGACTGGAGAGAGCCATGAAATACCAGTTCTCAGGCGCCATGACAGTCTGGTACTCAGGGAGCCAGGCGTCATGGCGCCCTCGGCAATGCTTCTCCTTACAGGTCCTCAGGATGCCCCTGTGATGTCCCCGAGGAAGTTATGAACTTCTTTCCCTCCCAGTAAACAGTCTGTTGTTTGATGAACAGAAGTAGGGGTCACAGTTTAGAATTCCTATTGGCCTTACACCAGCCTGGGGCCACACCCCCATTTCTTCATCTTAGCACACCATTTCTGAAATCTTCTATTTGCCTTTGCCAATTTTTTTTTGTTATTGTGTTCATTTCCATAAACCCTGCATTGAACAGATTCTACAGCAAAATCCCAACATCCTTCCAGAGACCAGTAGGACTGCTTTGAGACCCTAGGGAGGCACAAAAGATAAGTTCCACTACTTGGAAGAATTCTTTCTGCCAAGCCAGCTAGCTTGCCTCCGAGAAAGACTGCATGCTAAGGCATGGCCGCTGCCACCCCGTAGATTGCCAAGCAGTGGAAGTGTCAGCCGGTGCCATGTGCTCAGTAGAGATGGCTTCCCCTCTGCTCCTCCACCTTAGCCAACCACTACGCCTTTAATTAGTCACCTTCTGTGTACTTTTGCACTCCACTCTGTGGTTAGTTCTTTACAAGTACATTTATGAAGAAAGCTAGAACGAGATTTTAGAGTTAGTACTTACCAATGGCAGCAGTTATCAGTACTGTCCTCTCACGAGCCCTAATCAAAGACAGCCTCCACTCCCATTGTCAAATTTGAAAAATCACTTCAAGGACAGTCATATATTGAGAAGACAAAGAATTCAGTCATGTTTTGAAAATCTTTTTGTCTCATTTTTCCTTTTCTTAGTTTTTTTTTAAAAATAATATTTATGAAAGGAGTGTTCCCATTTATCTTTTTTTTTTTTTTTTTTTGAGAGAGAGAGAGAGACAGGGTTTCTCTGTGTAGCTTTGCACCTTTCCTGGAACTCACTCTGTAGACCAGGCTGGCCTTGAACTCACAGAGATCTGCCTGCCTCTGCCTCCCGAGTGCTGGGATTAAGGCGTGAGTCATCACCACCTGCTTGTTCCCATTTATCTTGAATATCCATCAGACTAGAATTTTCAGCTAACTAAACATTTTATGTATGTATTTATATCATTTTTCTATTATATTTGAAATAAGTGGAAGAAGGGGTGATAAGTATGTCACTGAGGGTGAAGAAGTCATTGGGAATGTATCTATTTCACTTGATGTGAATCATCAGTACCTACAGTAGTAGCCACATTCAGAGCAGTATACAGAAATACCGATATATGGGCAGTTTGGGAAATAGCAGTCCTCAGTTGATTTTCATCAGTTGATTATAATTTAATGTAGATTGCAGAGTAGCGTGTAGCTGGAAGTTCCAGTCCCACCTATGGGTCAGGCTTCTTGCCAGCTAGCTCTTATAACTTAACTCAACCCATAACTATTAATCTATGTATTGCCATGTATTCTGTGGCTTTACCTGCGTCCCCATTACATGTTGCTCCTTGGACGGGTGGTTTGGCATCTCCCCTTACTCTCCTTTTTCCTTTCACTGTCCCTCTTAGATTTACCCGCCTGGCTCCATCCTGTCCTGCCATAGGCCAGTGCAGCTTTATTTACAGCCAGTGGGAGTAACATGTATTCACAGCATACAGAAAGACATCCCACAGCAGTAGTGTTAAATGGAACTCCAGAAGTAAACTACTTAGTTCCCTCTACCTCTCCACAGCCTCAGGGGAGTTACCTCTTACACTGCACAGAATTGTTTTCCTAATTAAGTCTGTGTACACACAGAGCTGTTGAGATGGGGCCGTGAAGATCAGCATCGTCTAGTCATAATATGCCACTGTCAATGGTAGTGATGGTGATGAATGTAGAGGAAGAAAAAGAATTGCTGTTTCCAGTGAGCCCTTGGAGTTCAGGTTTTATTTGTGGACTTCAAAAGTCTAGAGCAGATAGATAAACTTATCTTTAAGGCAATCATAAAAGTAAGAAAAGAGAAAAATGAAGAAAGTTACAGTTTTTAAGAAACCTAAAAACTTATTTAAGTATTCTTGTGTTTTTCCAGTCTGGTCAAATTATTATCTTTCTTTCATGTTTTCTGTTGATCTGTATATCCTTAAATTTTATTTCAAATATGTCTGTGCTGATATAGTTAGCTAGAAATGTTTGTTTACACATAATTTAGATAGATATGTAAACTGTACACATGCAACATACACATGCCATAAAGCTGATTGAGTGAATTTCTGTCCTTGATGTTTTAGTTGTTTTGTCTCTATAAGGACACCCGTCTGAATGGATTGGCCTCAGCCAAATGACCTCACTTTATCTTTAGTCACTCCTTAAAGTCCCTGTCCTCTAGTGCAGTCACATTCTGAGACACTGACTCCCACATTTGAATTTGGAAGCAACTCAATTCAAACCACAACAAATCTCTGCGGATTAGCTAATGGCCATTTAAATTAACACTTGATGGACTGGAGAGATGCCTCAGGGTCAAGAACATGTGCTGCCCTTGAAGACCTGAGTTTGGTTCCCAGCATCCTCATAGTGGCTTACAGCCTCTCCAGTTCAGGAAATCCAAGGCCCTCTTCTGGTCTACATGTAACTGGTTTCAGGAAGTATGCAAAGCATGTTTCATTACAATGTAGGTAATGATCTAAACACTGCTAACTGAAGCTATATTGGTTGGAGCATTTTGGTTGATTTTGTAACTTTTTTCTTTCTCTTTTTTCCTGTTTTCCCTACTATCCTCTCAAATCCTTAGAAAATATTCTGAGTTTGTTTCTGAAAGTTCACTTTAAAAAGCGTCTTTCTTAGCTGTAAAATCTCATTCAAGTGTGGTTTTCTTAACCTGTGTTTCATACTGACTTTCAGGAACAGATTTATTTTTTCTTCCATTGTTCATTCATTTCTACTTCCAGCCATAGAGTCACATTTAGTGGTAGGAAGTGTTAAAAGAATATTTTGTTATGAAGAGCGAGATCCAGGACAGGTACCATATGGAGAAACCCTGTCTCGGGGAAAAAAAAAGAAGGTTTGAAATAACTGAAACAGCAGCTTATACTTTTGTAGCACAGTAGAAAATGCCATCCAAAATGCAATTTCTTTCTTTCTTTTCTTTTCTTTTTTTTTTTTTTTTTTTTTTTTTTTTAGTAAATATAATGTTCCTAAAGACTAACAAAAGAAAGAATTTTAAATAAAAGTGTCTCTGGCTACCTGCAGATAAAAGGGTCAGCCTATGGACAATAGCACAATTGTTAAAAGCACAGTTTATTCCTGTGTTGTCTAAGAATACAAGGAGTAACAATTCTCTTTTACCTCCAGGAAAAAATAACAATTTACACTTTCACATTTGATTTTATCAATCTATCAGAATTGATGGTTTGCTAACAATTAGAATACTTTTTAGGGAATGACTGGTGAGGACCACAGAAAGGAGAGAAGTCTTGCTTAATGTAATCAGGAACTATATTAAAAATAAAGAATAAATGATGTGAAGTAAGAGAGTAAGTATCATTTCATGCAATCTAATAAGATAAAGTGTTGGTGTATAAGTACTGCAAACATTAAAATTTCCATGCACAAGAATGGGTTTCTGAACTTTGGTCATGGATGGGTGAAGTGCCCATGAGACTTAGCCCTCTCTAAGGATGATTAGCAGTTAGGTTGTGGGAGGAGGGTGTCATTTTCTTCAGTGACAGTCACTGGTAAGTTGCCCTTACTCTATTAAATAACTCCCCCACCCACTATCTGGCAAGAAATAAATAAACTCAGTGGGCCACACACAATAAAAGATGTGAAGGGAGGAGGGCTTCTTGGGAAGAGAGGGTTCAGCAGGTGGGTGGGGTAATGATGACTAAAATTTATTATAGATGTATGAAACTGTCAAACAATTAAAAAGTAAGAAATATAAACAGAAAGGATGTGGAAGATAACACCTGAGACACAGTCATGCCCTGGGCACCCGATGGTCATCTATATGTGTTTCGTTCTCTGGACTGTACAGCTCCTGTTTCTTGTCTTTCCAACTAAAATATGCACTTTTAAGAATGGGCAACACACTTGTCTTTGTAATTCCTCCCGCTGTGGGCATTTGATTTGGCCCTAGTAAGCAATCAATAGGATATTCTGTTTTAATTTATTTTTAGTTTTGTGAGTTAACATGGATGTGGATATTGAAAGCAAGCTAAAATATTAAGCATGTTTTGGGAAAGGTTTTGCAGGTGAGTTTTTAGCATCTGTCTTAGTAAGGGTTTCTATTGCTGCAATAAAACACCATAACCAAAAAGCAAGTTGGGGAGGAAAGGGTTTATTGAGGTTACACTTCACCAAAAGGAAGTCAGGACAGGAACTTAAGCAGAACAGGAACCTGGAGGCAGGAGCTGATGCAGAGACATGGAGGGGAGCTGCTTACTGGCTTGCTTTCCTGGCTTGCTCAGCCTGCTTTCTTACAGACCCAGGGCCACCAGCCCAGTGATGGCACCACCCAAAATGGGCTGTACCCTCCCCCAGATACTATATTTTTAGAATACCAATATCTATATTCTTCTATACTGCTTTTCTAAATTTTCATAAAATTCGCAGTATTATAGGTTTCGAAGGCAGTCACTATTGTGAGTAAACATGTGTATTTAAAACATAACTCTACAGAGTGAGTTCGGGATAGTCAGGACCACACAGTGAAATCCTGTCTTAAAAAACTAAAAATAAATAAATGAATAAATAATAAAAAGTGAAGTGTAACTCTAATAAAATATTGAAGATACGAATGAAAATTAAAGACAAGGAGTTCTGTGTAGCATCTACTACTCTGGATGCTCAGACTTGGCTGCTCTTCCATCCAGAATAGCCTCTGGAGACCAAACTATTACTCCTCGTTCATGTTAACAGGTTCAAAGGTTCAAAGTAATGGACCTTCCAGATTCCCAACACAGATACAATGCTGTATCTGCCATATGCTTGAATGTAATGGGCCAGAGGGATTGTGGGGCCATTTTAGGTTGGTTTTTTTTTTTTTTAATGCCATGCAGTTTTCAGATTATTTTTTTTCCTTTTATTTTATTTTACAATACCCTTCAGTTCTACGTATCAGCCACAGATTCCCTTGTTCTCCCCCTTCCTGCCCCCCTCCCCTTCCCCCCAGCCCAACCCCCATTCCCACCTCGTCCAGGGCAAAGCCTCCCCCGAGGACTGCGATCAACCTGGTAGACTCAGTCCAGGCAGGTCCATTCCCTCCTCCCAGACTGAGCCAAGTGTCCCTGCATAAGCCCCAGGTTTCAAACAGCCAACTCATGCAATTAGTTCTCCTAGCTACAAGTACCTGTGCTCTCTCTCTCTTACCTCCCAAGGTACTGATATTTGAAATAAAGCCCTACTTTATAACTGCTCATATTTCTTCTATACCTGCCTGCTTCAGATTCTCATAGCTATGGTCCTGCTTTTGGCGTTCTCGTATCTTATTTCTATAGCAACACTTGAGATGCTAGCTTGCCACTTCACATCTGGGATATGATAAATAAGGCTTGTCTATTAGGGTATCTCATGTCTTACAAAAGCATGTAAATATTCTCTAATAAACTATAAAAGTTTCGTAATGAGCCATGTAATGCTTAAAAATAACTCCAAAAGACTATAAGTTTTTGTAGGTTGGCCAGGTTTCTTTATATTCTTTTTATTTTTTTAAAAATTAGTAAACAGGGTATTAAGTTTCATTGTGGCATATTTAAAATTTAATTTTTTTTCTTGATCTTTCTACCACTGTCTTCTTCTTAGCCTCCCTCTTGGGCCCTTTCACCCCCACTGGCCATCTTCCCCTTTCATGTCCCACATGATCTGCTCTTCCCATCTCCACCTTCAACCCCTCTGCTTACCCTCGTGCTCGTCTTTCTAGTTTCACGGTATTTCTTAATTCTGAGTAGACCATAAAAGTTTCTGGCCTGAGCTCTGGAGAGGCCTTCACTGGTACCAGTTGATGAAGTGCTGCTATGTGTGGGTCCATCAGTTTGGACTAAGCTGGCATTTATTCTGTCCTCCCTTGGCTTCAGTGTGCATGAAATTGTTTGCTAGTAAGGGTCTGTTCTTAAAAGGAACAAATGAGGTCCTGTTTCATATTGGAATGGGTCATTTCTGTTAACATGGCTAAGGGTTCGTCATTGTCTGAGGAAAGCAGACTCCACAGTTCCAGAATGAGGCAGAAAGTCCCAATGGCATGCATTTGTGATTTCACAGCATAATAAAGAGAAAAAAATAAACCTAAATAAGTAAATGTCCAATTGCTAGTATTCTAAGTATATTTTCTATCATAGGTAGAATTTAAAAAATAACATTGATTATATATTGGGAAAGGGAAATGCCACTTGTAAACCATAAGAATATTCAAACTTTAATTAGTTATAATCAAAGGTTGTTGTTTTTCTTGATTTGAAACTTTCCTTAGAGTCTAATATAAGCATAATTATAGATTAACTATATAATGGCTGAAAGTGAATTAACAAATTGGGATTATTGGTTTCTTTTATTTGCACGACATGGGATTAGAAAATAATTTATAAAGGAGATTGCTAGCTAGTTTCAAGGTTTTTAGGTCAAGATATTTGAAGGTAGAGCTGAATGGTGGGCAAAACTTGGTATCCTGAAAATGAACTTTGGTATCCTCAAAGACTGTGGCTAACGACTGTCATGATAAATATCTACTGAGTCAAGTCTTTTTTAATTTTGGCTCACATTGACCTGAGAGGAAGTTAGTTGTTATTTTCATCTAGACTCAACAAAGTCAACAGAGTTGCTTAAGAATACATGGCTACTATCGTGGAAGAATAGTGCAGTACATAGCCATTTCTTCCAGCTCTCTTAACCCATGGTCATCATAGTATATGGCCTCTTATATGACTACATTTTGATATTCACTAATGTTGTTTATAGAATATGTGTCTAGCTTGAGGTTAGAAAATATATTTTTTCGGATATACACTAGAAAGAGTTTTATATCGGTGTCATGGTTAAGGTTTTTATTGCTATGAGAAACACCATGACCAAATGTAATTTGGAGAGGAAAGGATTTGTCTCAACCACAAATTTCAGGTAACACTCTATCACTGAGGAAAGTCAGGGCAAGAACCTGGAGGCAGGAACTGATGCAGGGGCCATAGAAGAAGGCTGCTCACTGACTTGCTCTTGTGGCTTGCTCAGCCTACTTTTTATAGCACCCAGGACCACCAGCCGAGAGCTTGTACCACCTACAGTGAGCTGTGCCCTCCTATATCAGTCATCAATCAAGAAAATGAACCGTGGGCTGGGCAAATGGCTCAGAGGTTAAGAACACTGACTGCTCTTCCAGAGATCCTGAGTTCAATTCCCAGCAACCACATGGTGACTCAAAACCATCTGTAATGAGATCTGGTGCCCTCTTCTGGCCTGCAGGCATACATGCAGACAGAACACTGTATACATAATAAATAAATAAATCTTTAAAAAGAAGAGAAGAAGAAGGGAGAGAGAGAATATGAGAATGAACTACAGGTTTAGCCATGTGCCAATTGGGTGGGGGCAATTTTCTTAATTGAGGTTTCCTCTTCTAAAATGATTCGAACTTGTGTGAAGTTGACAAAAACCTAGCCAGTTCAATTGGTCAGGTTTGCATCCAGCAACAACAAAAATACGACAAAAATTACCAAAATCAGTAAAAGATTATCTTTTCCATTCAACACCAAGTACAAACAGCAGTCCAGGACTGGAATTACTACTTACTGAAGTATTCTTTCTACTCTATTCTTGGAAAAAGCCTTTCATTCACAGAATTGCTACTGTACCAGTGGGTTCATAGTAAGTTTCAACCAGAGAAGAGGGAAAATTCAACGGCCGGAGTTGGCCCATTATAAACAGGAAAGAAATGGCTTTCTCTTATCCCTTATCTCCTTATCCCTTGACTCCTGTTCATGTATCAGTGGTCACACTAGTCTAATTCTAACCCAGCTGTGTGGGATACTAGAAAATGAAGTTTTGCTTTGCTGCTGTATAATGGCTGGATTACTTAATAAAGAACTGAGGAGGAGCAAGCATGTAGAATGGGTATTCAGCAGTGATGGCCACAAGTAAATAGCCACTAAGGACTCACCATACAAAGACCAAGTACCTATTCATTGCTCCCAAGGGGCTAAATGTTAAGGTAATGTTGGTGTCTCTTAAATGAGTAACCAATATTTCTTTATGATTAAAGTGGAGAATGCTGGAGAGAAGTCAAAGGTAATTCACAGCCACCTTTATGAAATCTATTTGGATTTTGTGTCTTATTAATTAGCACAAAGAATGTGAGAGATACAGAAAGGGCTGTTTTGAAGCAAAAGAGAATATATTTGACTTTGGCCATATTAAATGTATCTGAAAAACCACAAGTGGGAGGTAACCAGTTCATCTGCACAAATATGAGTCGAAAGCTTGGGATAGAGGTCAGGACACAAAACAAAGATCTATTAGTCATTATGTAGTCGTTAACCCATAAATAACGACCTTGAACATCCATGGAATAATATGTGTGATGAGAAGAAAAGAGTATTTAGATGGAAACTTCAGACAAGTGTGTCAGATAAGGATAAGAAAAGTGAAACCAGGAAAAAATAGTGAGAATAGCCAAGGAAGTAGAGGAGAAACCACAAGGGGCATTGTCTGAGAAGCCATTCCAAGAGCGTGCGTCAGGAAAAGAAGGAAAGGAGGAAAGCTAAGAAGTCTCTGACTTTCAAAGAAGCATCCCATTGTTTGTAGAGCAGTTTTCCTAAGTGTTGAAATAGAATGGGCTGGATTATCATTGCTTCTGAAGACTAGAATGGTAACTTCCTTTTTAATGTGAAAACATGAGCTCTACAGCAAGCTGAGGTCTCTAAACCTGGGATGTCTTTTTAGAAACTGGCATAGATCCTACTTCTGGAAATTTTGGGAAATAAACAAAAGATATTTTTTAACCATGAGCTAACTGAATAGAATACAGAGTTCCCACAAGGCCAGGGGTTTAGGAAAGCCAAAATTACCTACTGGTGATATTTCTTCCTTTACAAGTCCTCTGGGAAAAATAATTTACTCAATTACTTTTCTTCAGACCAAAAATTGCAGCTGGGTTCTTGAATAGGTACTGGCGTACATGCTACCTTTTTGATTCTGGTTTTTACTTTATGCTGTTATTGTTGTTTATGCTCCAAAGATTTCCTTGGATTAGTGTATTTCAGGTGTTTTATTGATCTTTACTCATCTCCTAGGACGTTGGTGACTCCTGCAAATACCGCACATATTTCTAAACTCCATCCCCTCCTGTGTGCCCAATTCTGCAGTCAGTGACCACATGATAAATTAATCAGCCATGATTTTTACTGTTTTGTTTGTTTGTTTCATTTTGTTTTTGGGGTACTGGGGATTGAATCCAGAGTTTCACAAACACTAAGCAAGTTTTCTGCCCCAGGCTCATTATGGAAACTTTCAAACTGTAATTATAAACAATGCCTTTAAATTAAACTTTTTGACTCAGAAAGCTGGTTTGTTAACATCTGCCAAATACCACTTCCTCCAGTCTCCATGGGACTTAAAAGATGAGGTAACTACAGAACTGTTCCAATAGTCTCTTCTGCTTTGGTTTGATACTTCATGGTGAAGAGAATACTCTATAATTTATTGTCAATATCAACGTTAATTATTCTGTCCATGTACATTTATTGAGTATTTATTGATTGCCTACTTTTTGCTAGGCAAGAATCAAGATTACAGGACAACAAAATGAATAGTTTTCCTCCCGGAGATTATATCTATGAAGGTGGATAGTTGGAGAGAGGGGAGAAAGGGGGAGAAATGGTAGCAGACCAAACAGAGAGAGGCATGAAATCAAACGATAAAACCATAACAGATTTCATTTAAGAAGTTTAGGATCACTCAGAGTAATGTTTGATCCTCCATGAATACCTCACAAGAGATTTCATCTCTCCTATGTCTTGGAGGGTGACTACATTTACCTAATGGGGAGGGTCCAGGGCAATAGCTCATTTTACCTCACACAACTTTCTTCTAGCTCCAGCTATGACAAAGGCCCCCTTATAATACCTGGAAAGAATCAACGAAAGAATTTGCATATACTATTTAAAACATTGCCTTTTATGAGGTATACAGATAATGATCATAACTAGTTTTGTTACTGCACTGACTGAAGAATCCAGAGGGAAAGTTCAGTATATTAGGCTCCAGAGAAATTTTTCAGCCCTTGGCTCCCCGCCAGCCTGAGGCAGATAGTCTGTGGACTCCTCAGAGTCCTTTCTCTTGAATTTGTTGCCATCAGTAGTCTTTTAAGAGAATCTTCATTTGTAGAATATTGTCTATAAGGCAAATCTTAAATTTAAGTCCAGTGTCTCTGGCTTTTCTCTGCCCCTCCCTCTCATGTACAGATCATACAGTACCCTCATCAGGAGTCACATCTAAACAAAATTGTCCCTGACAATTAGGGCTGTTGTTGTGTGTACAAATTAGTGACTATAAGAGCTTTAAGTACTTCACAGGAGAAAAAAACTAGCTCATGTAAGAGATTAACTATAATTATGGAGTTGTTAAAGGGCAGCAGATAACCTTTTTTGAATTATGATATAATATAAAGGCGTAATGACAAAAGTGATGCCAGCCCCGACTCACATAACTCCTTAATTGACTGTCGTAGGCTTTGTCTCTGTTCTCTGCACTGCCCCCAAACTGATTTCAGAAGTCATGCTTCCAAAGACTGTTAGTCCTAATTTTTTCCTTATCTTTAGGTCTCTTCATTTTTTTCTCCATGTCATAGCTACTTTTCTCTTTCTGTGATAATACACCGTGATCAAGGCAGTTTATTGAAGAAAGACTTTATTTGAGGCTTACAATTCAGTTGATGAGTCTATGACCATAATGGTGGGAACTAGGAAACAGGCAGGCAGGCATGGTGCTTGAGCAGTAGCTGAGGGCTTCCATCATTATGAACAAGCATGAGTCAAAGAAAGCTAACTAGGCTTTTGAAACCTCATAGCCCACTCCCCAATGACATCTTTTCCAATAAGCCTACACCTCCTAATCCTTCCCAAACAGTTCCACCAACTAAGGACCAAGTATTCAAACATAGGGCCTGTGTTCTCATTCTTATCCAAACCACCACACTCCCTAAATGTGATTTAAAGATTCTTCCAAATACTACTTGATTGATACATAAACTTACTTTGTTCTTAATGACGATGATATTGTTTTCTGCCTAGCATTTGTAATAATTTTTTAGGCTAGCATTTTGTAACAAAATACAGTGTTTAGTAAGATTTGTTCAGTTGGAGCTAACCAGTTCTTGAGGAAACTCATAATTCTTTATCTGAGATGTTCATGTACAAAGACTGGTGTAGCCAAAGTTGATGCAGTGCTATGTGGGGGTGGGGATAACAGTCTGGGAAATTGCCCAACACTTTCAAATGGGGACACTGGAGAATATGGAACTTTTATTTTAAAAATTCAATTTTTTTCAACTATATCTTAAAATTTTAATGATTTCTGGCTTTCCAGTAGAGCTTTGCAGATACACTGTTACTTTCCACTAATTTTAGATAAATGGGAAGAACATTAACTTTTCCAGGCCACTTAGGAACTCCTGGGAGTCTAGAACATTCTGAAGAATGATAATTTCCTATAAATTTCTGTAGTTCATGATCTGCTTGAAATTGACATATGAAATATCACAACATTGTTGGGAAAGCCTTGCTCAAGATTTTAGTGATCACCAAGCAGGGTAGTTTTCAACTAAGATTATGAACCTTCTGTTTTTTGCTCCACTAAATAGAAGAATGAGCATTCCTTGTTAATCCGTCAACTGTATCCTGCCTGACAGTTGTTTAAAACCTTATTTGATGTATAGTGCAAAGATAACACCAACTATTTCCTAAATAAACCAATTTACTTATTCACATTTGTAGCTCATTTTCTGGGTATAATAATAATTGAACTGCTTTTATATCACTGTTAAAGTTTATCATTTATTCTTATGCTTTGAGTAAAAAATACATTAAACATTTTCTATATAAATTATAGTAGCAGGTCATAACTTAAAGGGGAGCTTGAATTATATATATATAATTATGTTTTATCCTAAGTATATTAACCATGTCCTTCCTTTTTATATTAAAGGGTTTTAATTTTTTTCATTGTCTTGTTCCCTGTAGCTTCATACATAACATGCAGATTTGAGCCACTTCACCCTCCATTGCCCTCTCTAATACACAATGAATTTTAGTCATTTTCTCCTCCCGATGCTCTCCCTTTCCAACTGAAATCTTTCTTTCCAATCCCCTCCCCACTTATTCCCATGTCGTCCTTTTGTGTGCAGCCCATTGAATTTAATTAGAGGGACTTGCATGAGCAGCTGATCATTAGTTACTCTACTGCAGAAAATTACACCTTGTACCCCCAGCAGCCAGTAGCTGCCAAGAGTCCCCATGAATCAGTGGAGCCCCATGGTTCTACTCACCCATGCAGGAAATTCCTGGTATTGGATAGGTCTTGTGTAGGCAAATACAACTGAAGTGAGTGCATGCATAAAATGGTTATGTCCTGTCCAGAACACATCTTTTTGCCGCACATCTTCCTGTCCTCTGCCTCTTATATTTCCATCCCATCATTCATGAGCCTTGAAGAAGTGATGTAAATGTTCCTTTTAGGGTCTAGACTTGACTGACAATTATTCTAAGCACTTTGACCAGTTATGATTCTCTGCACTAACTTCTGCCCTTTGCAAAGCTGAGAGCAATACTGGTCTCTAGATATAAATGAGTACTTAGAAGGCTTTTAGACAACATCTTCATTTAGCAAAAAAATAGTGGGTTCCCATACATGGCCATAGCCAACATCTCCATAGCCAACCAGCTGTTTGCCCAGATTTGCAGTGCCAGGCATACCTTCCTTTCCTCTTATATAGTGAGCCTCAAATCGAATCAGAAAACCATAGGTTGACTGTCATAACAGTCATGCCATGGTTGCATCAGAGGTCATGTCTTGTCTAGTAGGTTATTGTCATAGTTCATAGGAATCATAGCTGGGAAAGACTGTTGATGACTTCTTTCTCCAGCAGCCTACTCTCTGGCACTATGAAATACGCACACACATACAAATGAATAATGTAATTTTAAATGACTTTCTTGGTCTCACTTTTGAAGTTTCTCATTCTGTTTATTACAAATCTATTTGTGATTGAAGACACAGATATACCCCTATGGTAAACATGCTTAGTTGCTTAGGAGTCAACAGAATGGTACAGTCTTGAGTAGATAATTATACCATCACACTACAGCTTTTAGCTATTTCTGTTCTTGATACAAGCTATACCGTTTAATTCTTTTTATTTTAATGACCGTATGCTTTAGGCACTGCACTTCAACATGAGCTATTTCTAGGAGACTACTGAGTGTCCTGTTTAGTTTTTTAGACAGTCTTGCTTTGTAGTCCAAGCTGGCATTGAATTTCCAACAGTCATTTGCTTTATCTGCTAAGAAAAACACAAAATTGAGGAAGTTATTTTTCCTGGCCTTGAGTAGTTTGTTTCCAAATAGAAGATTTCAAAACATAGTCTCATTTGCCATTTAAACTCTTGCTATGTGTCCAATACTGTGCTGGATACAGGCATTGTTCTGTTCATCGTCACAGCAAGCCCAGCAGAGAGGCATTGTTGTTTTCGACATTGTTTGCAGTGATAACTGAGACACTCATAAAAGCAATTAGTCCAAGAAAGGAAACCTAGTCATTTATATGGCTAGAATTCAGACCAGTGATTCAGTCTCACTCAAGACACTTGGTTTCTAATGACTGCTATTGTCTTTACTTCCTGCTACAGTTAAAGCTCTTCATTTTTCATTTGAATTCAGATATGATGTTTCATGAGCAAAAGCAAATAAGAAATATAATGCTGGACTGCTTTTCTATCTAATTATGAAATATCTCAAAATAAATGGTAGCAGGTTGCTTTTCTTTTTTTATAAATTATAGAAATGAGAAATGAGAAAAATAAAGTCCACCAGGTACAGTTAAATATCTCCTGAACAATTAAAACATTTTTGTAGTTGAAATATTAAAAGATATATTGGTAAAATTAAAGATTTCCATATATGTCTCAACTTCAGGTCAATGTACTTTAAATAAATTGAATGGATAATATAAATATAGTCTATTACAGTTGTTCACACATATATTATTTAGATGTACAGGTGGGTACATAACAGAAAATCTTGACTATCTATTGAAAAAATACAATAATAATAATAAGTTAATTGGTACTTTTAAATGAATTTATTTGAAAAAGAGTATTATGAACTAAATTTGTACCAAATAATTGAATAATGTTATTCATATTAATAAACACCATCATTCTCTTTATATAGACATTTCCTGGGGAAAGGGGCAGCAGTGTTTTGAATAATTTATTTTTTAGTAATTAAAGTTGAAAGGTAAGGTAAAAAAGTGAGTTGCCACCTAATTTAATTATGGATTTCTAGATTAATGAATTTGATTATTAATGTTTTATGGCATCTTAGAAACAGTCCAGAATAGATCCAGAAGAAACAAAACAAGTCATTTGGATATAAATGTTTAAGCTATGGCCACTTGCTGTTCAAGTTGTATTGGTTAAAATGTATCTATCAAATATTTATGCTGAACCACTATTTCTCATGGATTATTTTATGAAATGACAAGTCTTCAAGTCACAGTTAGTAGTTTATGTAAAATACCTGTTTTTTCAAAAGCGTTGTGAAACTTGCCTCTACTATATTTAGAAAGTTCTCAAAAACTAGACTAATATTAGTTCTTAAAAATAAGCATGCTTCAGCATATATATAGATATATATGTATGCATGTCTAACATTATAGGTGTATAATGAGCATAAAAGAAGCTGCATTAGCAGAGTCTCCTGCGCAGTGAGACTGGCATAGCACAGCCATACTGGGTGTGTTTTTAGAAGAATCCAGAAGTAACAACATAGTAATGATACTTCACTTATTTACATCATACTAGCTATCATGTAACGAAACCCATATTGTTTCTAATTTTCAAAACTACCATGCAGGAAGAATATGATTATTATTGTCATCTTACAATAAGAATATTAAAGATTAATTTGCCCAGATTTGCTCAGCTGGTGAGTCTCCTTTGCTCCAAGGTTCCAGGCTCCAAGGTCCCTACCTCCCTTTCCTTCTTTCTTTTTCTTTTTTAAATTTCAGCTTGAGGACTCTTGGCAACTGATCTTTTGTTGTCAGTGATAAAATTCAATTATGTCCATTAGTTTTAACATTAAATGTATTTTATGAGAGTAGGTCATTAACATAAAATATTTATGTTGGTTTTCAATTTACCAGAATATTTGAGCACCCTAGAATCCCGTGAACCCTGCTCTGCCACTTAACTATCTAATTATTTCAATTCCAGGAAGATTGAGCTATTGTAAATAATGACTTTTTCTAATATTTCTAGGATTCATCAAAATTCCTGCAAATGCTCAGAAATTAAACTTCACTTTTCTCCTGGCTTTTCTAAAACGCTTAGTTTTTCATTAATTAGATTTTGTATTATCTCTAGGTTTTCAGTGAAGCGCAATGGATTAAAGAGAAAGTTGATGGCTACTAGAATTGGTCTTTATACAGAGGCAACTTGACCAGATTTCTTTTCTTTCACATTTTTATCAGAAATTTAAGAGCTGTGCTTCCTAATGTTAAGCAAAATGTTTATTTCCCAGATTTTAGCTAAGTGTTCTTCCCTAAGGTTGCTGTTTTGAAACTTTTAATGGCCTCCATTGGGGTGTGGTGGAAAAGCTGCGATTGCTTTGCTAAAAACAAAGGCTTCATATAAATTTGATTTTTGTTTTAGGATAATTGCCGTTCACTTTTGTTTTATATGCAACTGAGTTGGGTATTGCAGTACCCTCGGTGGACAGTTAAAGTGCTGAAATAGGAGCAGGCTAACGAAGGCTTTCTGTGGTAATACTGACAGCTTGTGCGTGTTTGTCAATCTGTGTCAACAGTATCGATCGGGATGGGATCCACATAGAGGGGCAGACACTGTCTCCACTAAATCCTCGGACAGTGATGTAAGTGATGTGTCTGCGCTTTCCAGGACTAGTAGTGCCTCTCGTTTCAGCAGTACGAGCCACATGTCCGTCCAGTCAGAGCGGCCGCGGGGAGACCGGAGAATCAGGTAAGGGTGCTGGGGCAGCAACTGTCCTGAACTTCAGACGGTCTTCTTCTTTTGGATAAATAGCAAATAATCTTTTAAAATACCGGTATATATATATATTGTAAAAGCAATAGGATATTCTATATATGTTATTTTATTTATTTATTCTTGGTCAATTTTTATGGAACTGATGACAGTTTTGTGTACTAAATTGCTTGAAATAATATCTTTGTGTTTGTAACTTATAAACAGCCATGGTTAGATCATTATTAAATTAAAATGTTGGTTAATTAAAGGTGTGAATCTAACATTCTGATAATTATGAAAAACAATTATCTTGGAGGGTACTTTTTTCTGATTGTATATATTTCCTTAATTAAAAAAAAACTATTACTTTTTTAATGGGAGGCTTTCTTACCCTCTTGAAAGTATTATAAATACATGGAAACATTCTTGACTACCTCAAGAAAATTTAGTATACATTAGCTTTTCTTCCAGTTCCCTCTTGTTGCTTCGTGGGTGTTGGAACTTTCCTAATGGAGAGACTGCAGACCCAGCCCGTTTCCCATGTCATTCTGTAACTAAAGATACAGTTTTAAAACGACCACGATTAGGTATTGCTTGGTGTGTCTGGTATGCAGTGAGAAAAAGCAGTCAACATTTAAGCGATTTCAGTTTCACCTAAGTTTGGTCGTTTTCATTGTCTCTCGGTTTCATTTCACTTGCATTTTTCTTGACTTTTCTTTTTTCTCTTTTGTGTTTCTTTGCATGCCTTCCACTTGTGTTTCATTCAAAGGAGGAAAGGAGTAGAGGAGGGAGGAGGGGGAGGAGGGGCTGAGCAAGGAGAGGCAGTACAGGAGGAGCAAGAGGTAAAGGAGGAGATAATTAGTGAAGGTGGGAGAGGGAGGGGGCTCGCAGAAACACGCCATGAGGAGAGACCCAGAGAAGCAGGGGAGGAGGGGAGACACAGAGAAGCAGGAGAGGAGGGGAGACACAGAGAAGCAGGAGATGAGAGGAGACCCAGAGAAGCAGGAGAGGAGGGGAGACACAGAGAAGCAGGAGAGGAGGGGAGACACAGAGAAGCAGGAGAGGAGGGGAGACACAGAGAAGCAGGAGAGGAAGGGAGACCCAGAGAAGCAGGAGAGGAGGGAAAAGCACAAGATGCTCCCGTGCCAGGGAGAGACAGAGAGCACGTGTGCAGGAGCGTCTCCCAAGACGACGAAGAGGACAGGTAAAGGCGCCTCCGGCTGTGGAAGCCCCCCATAGTAGCTTACCTCTTCCCTTCCTGAGCATTGTCTCATGTTCCAAGTTCCCTTGTCTTCTCTTGTTGTGCCTGTGTGTGTGTCTTCTGCTGCTAACACAACCGATTACCGCACTGCAAATTACTATCAGGTTGGTTTGCAGTACATTTATTTGTAGCCACTAGATCTGATTGATTTTGTTTACCAACACATTTAAGTTTGATTTTACTTTGTGTTCTTAGCATGAATTCACAGTCCATTTTACCTTGCTTCCCTCTAAAGATGAGTGAAAGGGGAACTTGCATATCCTTTTACCAAGAGTGGAGACTCCTTAGGGAAAAGGCAGTACCCTTAAAATAAGATTTTATTTACAAAAAAAAAAAAAAATAATAATTGCTTAGTAGAAAAAAATCTTAAAAAAAAATGGAAAACGCTTATTAAGTCTCTGTTTCCCTTGAGACTTACTGATTTTCTGAGACATTCTAGTGCAGTTTGAGGCCTGAGAACAGTTAGAAACAGAAGCAGTGTTCTCCATATCCTGGCATTTGTGGTTCTTCTGGTTTTGTTGTTTGAAACAGCATCTCACTCTTAGCCCATGCTGGACCTGAACTTGCTATGATTAGGTCAGGCTAGTATCAAACTCATGATCCTCCTGCCTCAGCCTCTTAAATGCTCAGACTCCAGGCATGCACCATGCTGCTGGTCCATGATTCCCTGAAAGGAAATGGTAGCTACCCGGGTCTGTCTGAAGGACAGATGTGTTAGATCATGCTCTTATTACCATGCACCCAGGTGGAGAGACTGCGAGGGGAGGGAGGTGGCCCAGGAGACACCGTATAACATAAGAGCAGTTGCTCCCCCATAACAGAAGCCACTGAGTCTTCCGGTGTGTGCAGCACACTGGAGTCCACAGTGTGCAGACAGACGGCCCGTCTCAAGACAAAGTGTTTGCTTTAATTACATCTATTTGAGAATGAAAATTGCAAATAATGTCATTTTTAAGGAATTGAGTTTTCTAGCAGAAATTGATTTTTAAATTATACAAATTTTACTTGAGAAGCAAAACCTGTTTATATGTCAGATTTAAATTAGCATATCAAGACCCATTTCACATTGTGCTTTTCTCAAAATGAAGAAAGGACAATCGGGATAGGAGTTTTCTCATTTAGTATACAATTCAGCTGCGTATATTTCTTTTCTTCTCAGATATATCTATACCCTACTAGGTCTTTATAGCATATAGTAAACATAAAAACTTACCTTTAGTAAGGTACATTATGTGATTTGACTCTAAAACAGTACTTCAAGTTTGTTTTGTTATATTTCTAACTTGATAATTACATAGAGTTATCATATAATTAAAACAACCATTTCCTGATTTGTGGACATTATGATCATGTCACAGCTAATTCATAGAGGAAAAATTTCTGAAGGATAGCATAGCAAAATGTGAGTCTCATGCGTTTTCTCTGTGCTGGACAGAGAAGACATGAGCCTTTGAAGTTTGCCTAGAGCCAGAGTTTCTTACTGGTACACCTGGCTTGGTGGGCAGAAGCTCAGAAGTGTGTGATGTAAGCTCTCCACTTTTAAATGCTGCTATCACCATTTTCTTCAGGACAAAAAGGTCATTTTATTTTATGAGGGCAAGGGAGATGATTATATTCCTAGTGAGATGATTATTTTGTACTAACTTAGTGTGGATGCTGTGGACCTGTAAATTTCAAGGGCCAGGTTGATGTCTCTAGGCAACTTATGTTTTTTAAGATGACAAGAGGTAACTACAATTGCTCATGAGAAAATGTTAGTGTTCCTCATTCATTATGACTATAAATTCTTGAATTTGCTTTCATTTCTTAGGATCAATCTAACTAACTGTCTTTATTCTGAGGGGAACTATGTATGGTTATTATTAGCAACATTGTGTTTTGGTACTTGATATTACAATCATAGATTGTTTAAAAACTAAACGTAACTTAAATTCTTATACAACATTGTTGGAAGCTGTCTTATTCTACAGTAAGCAGTGGACATTTCATATCTTTCACTTTGAATTCAAGTTTTACCAAGAAAAAAGAATTGTCACTGTTGAGTATTTATAACAGTTCTGATCCTTACCATAATGACTTTAATACACACGAATGCTGTTATGATTGCTATTATCTTTGCAATGATTAGACCTTGTTGCAGGATGCATATTTCAATGAAAGACTGTGTTGTTCATTTGTAGTGAGTCATATTAAAGTAAATTTGCCAAATGTTTAAGAAGAAAATGGGTAGCAAAAGTAAATTTAAAATAGTGCCTTAAAATGTTAGTTTTTATATTTTGATTAATGAATGATAGCATTCACAATTGAGTGTTTATATTTACACGTATATATATATATATACATATATATATACGTGTAAATATAAATATATATATATGGTAAAATTTTCCCGTCACCTTAGTGATTGCACATGGTACACTGTAGAAGGTACAAGTATATTACATACATTTTCCGGTTATGTTATACAATAGGGAAGAGAGAAATTAGGACTAGATAAGATACTGAGAGATAAAGAGAAATTGTTCATTCAACCAGTATTCAAGAGAAATCATTCATTCAACCAGTACTTATTTAGAAAACATCTCATGTACTGAACTGATAACTGAGACAGAAATGAAATGAAACATTTCTACACTGGAGGTAAAATGGTTTCTTAGTTAAAATTAAATAATAATTAAAAAAAAACCTCGTCAATGTAGCTGTCGTGAAGCACAGTGCTGTAGGAAGGGGATGGAAGCTGAAAATCAAACAGTGACAAAAATACCTCTTTAGACCCGCCATCTCCACAGCTTTGTCTCCAAACTAAACCCTAGCCATTCTTCCATGTCCTGCTCTGGGGACATGTGGCAAAGATTAAAATTTAAGAAACTTGCCAGGCAAGTGGTGGCGCACGCCTTTAATCCCAGCTCTCAGGAGGCAGAGGTAGAGGCAGGCGGATCTCTGTGAGTTCGAGGCTAGCTTGGTCTACAGAGGGAGTTCCAGGACTGCCAGGGATACACAAAGAACCCCTGGCTTGAAAAACAAAAACAAACAAACCAGAGAGAGAGAGAGAGAGAGAGAGAGAGAGAGAGAGAGAGAGAGAGAGAGAGAGAGAGAGAGAGAGAGAATTTTCATAAGTTTATATTAGTACTATATCTATAAATGCTGCACAAATATACTTTTCATTTTTAATGAAGACTACTCTTCCAATAGGAATTTTTTGGAAGAAAACATTGGTATAGATTCAAGTTTTCATGATTAGTTGTTTTTATAAGAGAGATTTACACTATTGAATTGTCGACAGGAGAGCAGTCGTTATTTAAATATTTATACAAAGGTATTGCTGATGGGATACTAACTTTACATCATAGTTTCCATTTGGTTAAAATGAGAAAATGGACTCATACCACTTTAATGGGAAAGTATTATAGCAGGCACAGTGACTCGTGTCTGCAATCCCAGCACCCGAGAGGCCGAGGCAGCAGTGTTGCCACATGTTTGATGCCAGTCTGGGCTACAGAGCCAGACCCTCTTTTAAACAAAAAGGAGGCGGGGCCGGGGGAGAGGACCAGCAGTAATATTTCATGTAAAAATAGCTATGACTGGGACACTAAAATCATGCGTTCTCATCTTTACTCTGGCCTGTATAGCTGCCTGCTTTATCTTCCTAGTCGTTTTTACCTTGTCAGTGGTTCACTCTTTCCCAGAGTTTGGATGCACACAGTAGACAGCAACACCAGCACACACCAGCACGTGTCGTTGATGATGTGACCTTATAATCAGGAACTCAAGAGGTAACTGCTTCCGTAGTTAGCCAAGAGCGCAATGAAATGTGTTTCCATCAATTGGAAGATATTTTCAGAATGCACCATTATTTAGTACTCAACTTATATTACGTTCTTTTTTGTTTGCATTCTGGAAATGCTTTTCCATGCTGACTCACCTCGGAGGACACAGTAGACTTCCTTCCCTCTTGTGTGTGGCTGGACCAGTGGCATGTGTTTTCCTTTCTCAATGAAAATACAGCTTGCCTATAATAACATGAGAGTCTTATTCTAACACTATCTTATGCTCATATATAACACTAAAGAAGAAATAGAAATATTTGGACACTACCCCTACAGTTGTGGTTCTGTATATTTAGAGTAGGGCTCAGGAATGTCTATATTGAAAGGGAATACCCCAGAAAATGAAGATGCTGTCTCTTTACTCCTTGGAGTTACTGTATTTTCTAATGAATCCTGAAATCAGTTTGGGAGTTTCTGAAAAAGAAAGCAGTTGGAATTTTGTTAGAGGTTGGGTTCAGTCAATTTGAGAGTTATTGCCACTTAAAAATCAATTTTGAATTATTTAAAATGTTGTTGCTGTGTGTGTGCTGGTACATGTCAGAGGGAAACTGTAGAGTCGGTTTTTTTCCTTCCTCCTCCCCATGCATTCTAGGGATCAAACTCAAGCCCTATAAGCCCAAACTCAAGGCTCATACAGCAAGCACCTGTGGGCTGAGCCATCTCCCAGCATGGAGAATTATTTCCATTATTCAGATTATGTTTTGCAGTTCACAAACATGAGGTGCTGTTCCATTTATATTTTCTTTACATTCTTGCAATTATATTTGTATTTTTACTGTAATCATCATACACTTTTAAAAAAATTACTCTTTGCATTTTGTTTTTGGTGCTGTTAATAAATCATTGCTAGGATCTACATTGATTTCTGTTTATTGATTTTGTATATACAGTTTTCTATGACTGTGCATACAAGTCGTCCATGATTAAAGATCACTTTACATCCTCTTTCACAATCTGAAAGCTTTGGTTTCTTTCCTGTGATAACTGACCTGATTAGCCATCCACTGCAGTCTTAAATAGAGGTGGCTCATGGAAGTCCTCAGAGCAGCCATGTAGAGTTTCCTTCGCATTGGCTGTGAAAGATGTTTGAGAATACTCTCTTAATGACACTTGTCCATTTTAGAAAAATTGTGTCATCATCTTTCTTTAAGAATTCATTTTTCTGCCCTGCAGATATGAAAACAGTATGGTCTACTGTGTTTTCTTGTTTCCCCATTCTGTTGAAGAATTTGAGTTAAATGCCAAAATAATGCAAACTCTGTTCAATTTCGTGAACTACATTATATAAATATATTAGTGGAAAGTTTTCTCTTTGCCTCATTATTGCATGTTAAACTACATAGCAAAATGCCTTGATTTTTCTTACTACACACAGAAATACATACAGTAGTCACTATAATCACACAGTTGTGCATTGCATTACTTTCATTAAAACTGTGTAGAACTAAATAGGCTACTAAATTTAGTTACCCACTTCATATTCTATCAGGGTGGTTTTATTAGACTCTGCCCCGCTACTGTTCTGAGACTTGGCTCTGGGTTTTTGTGATTGTGCACACTCTTCTTTCTCTATCTGTCTCTTTGTCCACCTCTGGGAGACTCTGTATGCAAATCCAGTGTTTTCTCGAAACCCATCCTAAGCCCAAGTTCTTTCCACTTTACCCATTTCTGTATTGGTGATGCCCTTTGTTTCGTGGATTTGAAGTACATAGGTGAACATATGTGTGGATGTATGTGTAGATGGATGGGTGAGTATTTAGATAGATGACTTCCAGATTTCTTGTGATAATTGGTCTGACTAGCCATCCACTGTAATCTTTGAATAGAAGTGGCTCGTGGAAGACCTGAAATCAGCCATTTAGAAACACCTTTGCTTCTTTTTAAAGAGTTCCATATATATACATGTATACATATATATATATAAAGAAATTTTCTATTCATTTTACATACCAACCACAGATCCCCTCCCCTCCCTCCTCCCACTCTCCCACCACTATCCCACCCACCCACCCCCATGCCCACCTTCTCCAAGGCAGGGTCTCCCATGGGGAGTCAGCAGAGCCCTGATACACTCAGATGAGGCAGGTCTAAGCCCCTCCCCCTATACTAAAGCTGTGTAAGGTGTCCCACCATAGGTGCTGGGCTCCAAAAAGCCCACTCATGCACCAGGGATGGATCCTGACCCCACTGCCAGGAGGTCCTTTAGGCAGATCAAGCTACACAACTGTCTTGCCTATGCAGAGAGCCTAGTCCAGTCCCATGGAGGCTCCACAGCTATTGGTCCACAGTTCATGAGTTCCCACTAGTTTGGTTTGGTTATCTCTGTACATTTCCCTATTGTAATCTTGATGCCCCTTGCTCATAGAATCCCTTTTCCCTCCCTTCGATTAAACTCCTGAAGCTCGGCCTGGTGCTTGGCTGTGGATCTCTGCATCTTCTTCCATCAGTAACTGGGTGAAGGCTTTATGATGACAGGGTAGTCACCAATCTGATTACCAGAGTGGGTTGGTTCAGACACCCTCTCTACTATTGCTTGTAGTCTATGGTGGGGCCATTCTTGTGGATTCCTGGGAACTTCCCTAGCACCTGGTTTCTCCCTATCCCCATGGTGTTTCCCTCTATCATGGTATCTCTTTCATTGCTCTCCCACTCCATCCCTGTTCCAGCTCCATCATCCTATTCCCTTATGTTCTCATGCCCCATCCCCTACTCTCCAATGCCCCACACACACATCCAGTCTACTCACGGAGACCTCATCCATTTCCTCTTCCCAAGGGTGATCCATGTGTCCCTCTTGGGGTTCTCCTTGTTAGCTAGCTTCCCTGGAGCTGTGGGTTGCAGTCTGGTTATCCTTTGCTTTACATCTAGTATCCACTTATGAGTGAGTACCTACCATGTTTATCCTTCTGAGTCTGGGTTACCTCACTCAGGGTGATATTTTCTAGTTCCATCCATTTACCTGCAAATTTCATTATGCCTCTTTGAAGATGCTCTCATCCATTTTAGAACAGTCTACAGAAAACTTTCTTTTAAAACTTTTATTTCCACTAAGAGCTTTAGTCATCTTCTCTATCACAGGAAACACTGAACTCAGTATGTAGAATTAGATTCTTTATTACCTCCCAGACTGTCAAACAAACAGCCCTAATAAATAGCTCATCCTCTTTTTTTTTCCCCTAGGGGTCTGACATTCTCTAGGGGTCTGACACCTCTATATTCAAACTTGCACAAACCAGAAAGCTGGGCATTGTTCTTTGGTAACTTTTCTCCACTACACAGAATTGCCTCCTTCCAAGCTCCTGGTCTTACTAATTTTCTATTTAATTATCACTTAAGTCATGTCTATTTTCCCAACTCCATTTTTGCTTTCCTAACTTAAAATATTTTTCTTTCATAGACATTACTAGAAAATTCTTATCTCTTAAAAAACATAAATATAAACATTATATTGATAGCATGAAACATAAGCAGTCAATTTTTATGAAGTAGTCAGTTTGTGAAACTTGATAAAAAATGTTTTCATTGAATATCAGTTAAACAATAAGAGATAGTCCTATGTGGCACATTGTCAGCTTGGTAAAGGTTTAAATTACTGGTTCACAATATACAATGTGGACAAAGCTTGCAAATTTTATACCAAGTGAAACAGTCAAAGACAAAGGTTTTGTTACTTATCACACTTGTGTTAAATGTCCAGAATAGGCAAATATACTGAAATAAAAAATATATGGTACTCTGTCTGTGTAGAAGATCATTGAGATGTACACTGTTTGAGACTGAACAAGTGTTTGTTTCTGTCACTACCTTAGTGTATCTGTGGGATATTTTTATTTGTGGGTTCATTACAATGAAGGGATTTTTATTTTTAAAACATAAATTCATGGCAGCTGAGATTTGAGGTGAAAGGAAAACTCAGTGACTGCTGCTGTCACAAGGCTTTGTTTTGTGATGTTGATTTACTGAAGTAGACAGTATTGATGATTGCACAACCCTGCTAATATTAAAAAAGATGCTGATTCATACACCTTCAAAGGATGATGCTCACAGTGTATTAGTTTTTAATGTTGAAAGAAGAAATACTTTCAGTAAGTATTGTATGTAAATATTAAAAATTCAGGCATATTTTCTTCAGTTCCAACATGCCTTAAAAGCTAGTTTTCTCAAGTTTTCATTCATCTTTTTCTTTTCTCATTCTTGAATATGTATTTCATTTCTCGCAAAGAAGTACAGACTTTATTTCCAAGAGCAGGTAACAATTTTCTTTCTTTTCATGGGCCTATTTTCATCCTTTCCTCATAAATGTAATCATTGGCCTCCATTTATATACTCTGTATGTTAAGAATTTGTAGCAAACAAACTAGGATCATGAAATTTAGGAAATGAAATATAAGAAATGACACCAACCCGTCATATTTTCTGTGCATGGCAGAGCTGAAAGTGCCTGTCATACATTTTGAAGAGTCAGAATTCAGATAGACGGTGCTCCGAAGAGTCGGTGCTCCTGAGGACGGGACTGAGCAGGCACAGTCAGTGGAGTGAAAGCCTGCAGCTGGAGCAGGGCTGAACAGACGCAGGCTGGATCCACTGCTCAGCAGAAGGAAGACAGGCGTGAGAGGGGAGACCTGACCAACAGGCGTTAACGTGGGTCCTTCCCACCCGACAGCCTCAGTTTTCTCCAGTCAGTAAGGTCGTGTCTTTTGACCTGGAAGGCCAGTTTTTCCCTCACTGCTCTCTCTATAGAATGCCTTTAAATGGCATGACCTGGGACTCAAAACAAATGGCTTTTCTTTTTAAACAGGCTCTCACTATGTAACCCTGGTGTGCCTCAAACTCCTAGAGATCCACCTGCCTCTGCTCTTCAAGTGCTGGTATTAAAGGCGTGCACCACCATGCCCAGCCAAATGACTTTTAGTAGATTTCATAGGAAAAGTTTCTCAGAAGGAAAGTCATGATTTATTAATAGCTTTTAACTGAACATTAAAAAGATTATTCATTTAGCTTATTTATTACGTTATTATTTCATATGTACCTATAACATTCTTTGATTAAAGTCTCCGTTGCCCTTATTACCCGCTGATTCTTTCCTCCTCCTACCAGATCCTTCTTTTCCAAGGCCCTCCTCTCTTGCTCGGGTGTCTGTCTGTCTGTCTGCCTGCCTGCCTGTCTCACTTTGTCTGTCTGTGTGGCCTGCTGTATTTAGCAAGGATTGACTGCATGAACAGGGTCCTGAGTTACTGGAGGGAGCTCATGCTGCAGTGCCTACACCATGGAGGTTGTGGCCCCTCCTCCTGCGACCTTAACTTCCTGAAATTCCTTGGGAGGCGTGCGCTCTCTGTCCCTCATCCATGATGGAGTGCTGGTGGGCCTGATGTGCAGATAACTTCCTGAAATTCCTTGGGAGGAGTGCGCTCTCCGTCCCTCATCCATGATGGAGTGCTGGTGGGCCTGTTGTGCAGATAAAATGGCTTTGAATGAGGAGCTCAGGAGCATATTTGAGAAGCTTTTCTAGTTTCTGGTGCAACCTGAGTATAAGGCCCCAAATGGATATTTCTTAGATTATTGTTCATCTTTTTATGCACATTCATAGGTTCCTCTATATATTTCTTAATCTTTCATATGAATATGAAAAAGGGACCTAGCTAAAATCAGTCAACAGGTTAAGTATAGAGGGTATTAATACTTAGAAACATAAAGTTCATTCTTTGAAATCAGTCAGTTTGTGAAACTTGATAAAAAATTTTTCATTGAATATCAGTTAAACAATAAGAGATAGTCCTATGTGGCACGTTGTCAGCTTAGTAAAGGTTTAAATTACTGGTTCGCAATATACAATGTGGACAAAGCTTGCAGATTTTATACCAAGTGAAACAGTCAAAGACAAAGGCCATGGTACTTACCATGTTTGTGTATTCTCGGAAGTTAATCCTAAGAAGTGTGTGTGGTGTGTGTGTGTGTGTGTGTGTGTGTGTGTGTGTGTGTGTGTGTGTGTGTGTGTAAGTGAGTCCTTGGTCAGATAACTTTGGGAACTACTGTGTGTGCTGTCAACATTAGGAAAATGCATGTGCATTTTGAGATGTCCTACAATGAAGTCATTTAAATTAGTGTTTCCTAATCTTCAGATGTAATTATTTTATGTAATACTTTTGAAATTTATTTCTGCAGGTGTGCTTAAAACTTAATGGTATACCTTAATTTTCTATTTTTTGATTTAGCTTGTATTTTTTAAAAGGAAAATATTTTGTTCTTGCTGTGTTTAAATATAGAATTGTGGTATAAAATTTAGGACTATATAGAAGATGTCTTTAGAACTTAAAATAACCATAAAGGGTGATGTAAGTGAGCAGATATGTGAAACTATGAAAGGAATTAAAAACTCAAATGACAGTTCACAAATACAACAACAGGAAAACTTATCCAAATAATGTATTTGAGATTTATTTCTCAAATAATGTCACTGGTAGAAGAACTCCATAAAAATACTTCACATAATTCAATAAATCTTATGAACAGTGAACATTTTTGCTGACTTTTGACATATTTGAAAATGTGATTCACTGTACTGTTTGGGAAATTACTTCAAATAAAAACAACTCATAGCACACTAACATGAAATAGACAAATGCCCTACTTTCTCTATTTTCCATACTTATACCAACGTATTGGATTGGGTCCATTAGTTACTGAGATCAAAATTACCACTGTAGAACTCCATCTATGCCGCGTGTGCGTGCGCATGTGTGTGCGCGCGTGTGTGTGTGTACAGATCAGGCTGCACCTAACACATGCTCACCAGGATCTTCCCAAAGTGCCGTCTGTACAAACGTCCCCCCACTGTTGCTATCATGTTTCTGGGGTGTGTCTCACTCTCAAGACTACTTTGAGTTCACTCTTACATGGCGATTAGGAGTCCATGATACCTACATATAATATTTAATGTTATTAAACTTTGTCCACAATTTTAAAAGATTTTATTCTGTACATTACATGGCAAGAACAAATGAAATTTGAGTTTTGAGCTATAAAATAATCAAGTTTTTTTAGTTTAATAATGAATGAGAACTATAGGGAGATATTTTTATATCCTTGTTAAGATAATATGTAATTATCCTAATATCCAATTATGTTTTCAAAGTCTTCACTTAATAGATAATAATGTTGTTCTGTCTTCACAGACTACTTCACTGGTCAAAACCTTATTTTATTAACCATACATATAAATATATGATATGAATGACTTTGCATCTAATGCATGATATTCAGAATACATTGCACACATGTATATGTTTTTAACAGATATATGCATCTGGTATGTCATTGGACTTAAAACAGTTAAGTTAGGGAGGGATAGAGCAAGCAGCACTATTTCTATTTTGAGATGGAGAGTCTCCTGAATTTAGATCTTGTAGCACTGTGATAGGGAAATGTGTGCCCTGGTTGTCACTACAGGAATGAAGGCCCGCCTGTGTCTCCGTGATGCTGCTTTTGGCGAGCATTGGTGTTGCAGTGATGCTGAGCGTTCAGCTTTCTGGAGGTAGCATGTGTGTGTTTCTCTGAGCGCCTCCATGTAGCTCCTTCATGAGTTTTGGTTAGAAATGGATGAATAAATAAATGCCCGTGCCCATACACTTAAAAGATGAGATTTGGGCATTAAAATACCCGAACTTATATAGTGAGTGTGAAAGATGATTCTAAAAGTAAAGATTATATATACTTACTGCCCTTTCTCCAATCATTTAGCTGGTGTGATATTTTTTAATCCTTATAGTCATGATTCTTAATTCTTTTACTACATTTACTGGTTTTGTCTGTGGAGGATGGGTAGGGTACAACAATGAGCATGTGGGTAACAAAGGACAACTTGCAGGAGTTAGTTTTCTCTTTCCATCATGTGCGGCCTGTCTATCAAACTCAGGTGGTCACTATTGGAATCAGGGCAAACACCTTTTCCTACTCAACTGTCTCACTCTCCTCCTCTTCCTTCCTTCTCCCTGATTAGTGATTGCGTTCAACTTCTATCTCATGGCTCATTCTTACATTCTTAGTTCATCATTTCTTTTTCATATTTAATTATATGCAGAAAACCAAAGGCCATAATTGAAAGGACCTTTAGAAATTATTTAGTACTCTGTTAAAGAAGTTTTGTAGTATTACTCTCAAATCAGGCTCATAAACCACAAGGAGAGGTTTTTCCAAATTCTCTGGCTGTGAACTCTATGTAGGACTGGAGAGCTGGCCATCCAGTCTGTGTAGTGCTGGAGAGCTGACCATCCAGTCTGTGTAGTGCTGGAGAGCTGACCATCCAGTCTGTGTAGTGCTGGAGAGCTGACCATCCAATCTGTGTAGTGCTGGAGAGCTGACCATCCAGTCTTGAATAGTTCACTCTACCTTATGAGCTGTATACTTTGAAATTTATAATTATTACAAGCTTTGCATGAACCATTTCTACTTGCCCATGACATTTAAAGGCCACTTTCTTAGATTTTTTAATAAATATTTTTATTTTATAATTAATTTGATTTTACATATCAGCCGCAGATTCCCCTGTCCTCCCTCCTCCCACCCCCAGCCTTCCCCTCCAGTCCACCCCCCATTCCCACCTCCTCCAAGGCAAGGTCTCCCCTGGGGACTCAGCAGAGCCTGGTAGATTCAGTCAAGGCAGGTCCAGTCCCCTCCTCCCTTCACCAAGGCTGAGCAAAGTGTCTAAGCATAGGCCCTAGGTTCCAAAAAGCCAGCTCATGCACCAAGGACAGGTCCCGGTCCCACTGCCTGGGGGCCTCCCAAACAGTTCAAGCTAATTAACTGTCTCACTTATCCAGAGGGCCTGGTCCAGTTCCATAGAGGCTCCTCAGCTTTTGGTTCACATTTCATGTGTTTCCAGTAGTTTGGCTATTTGTCCCTGTGCTTTTTCAAATCATGGTCTCATATCATCCTGAGTGAGGTAACCCAGACTTAGAAAGACAAACATGGTATGTACTCACTCAGAAGTGGATACTAGATGTAAAGCAAAGGATAACTAGACTTCAACTGACAACTCCAGGGAGGCTACCTAGTAAAGAGGACCCTAAGAAAGACACGGGGATTGCCTAATGACAGAGAAATGGATGAAATCTACATGAGCAAACTGGGGGTGAGGGGTGTAATGGAGGGCAAGGGTCGGGGGAAAGAGAGCTTAGGGGGGCGAGAGGTCCCAGCTGGATCGGGAACAGAGTGGGAGAACAAGGAAGGAGATACCTGTTCAACGATGAGACATTTATAGACATACAGTGCTGTATTATTTAAACCCCACGTCACCTTGGTGAGTAGTGGGAGATGAGAACTGCTCTCTACTAATGTGTGTGGGCATTTTGTGCCTCCTGTGTTCTCCCAATTGGACAATATTTATAATTTAAGGGTAAAATTTAGTGTGTGGCTTCCTGCCCAGAGCTTTGCCCAAGAGGAGCAAACCTGTCCTGCCTGTAATAAAGGATCTGGGAACCAAAGGTAACAATCAGCATGTAATTTGTCAGTTTGCCCAACTGAGAGCAAAGAACACTTGACTTACTAGTCATGTCTATAAATGTCTCATCATTGAACAGGAGAACAATAAGGGAAAGTAAGACTTGGTCAGAGAATAATGAGTAGAAATAGCTGGAGAACAGGATGGAGACAGTGCAGGTGTGAGCAGCGGCCTCCCTGGGAGGGGGTCAGCAGCTGGGGGCAGCCGTGACCCAAACCAGAACCTCTCCTTGTTCCGAGCAGCCACTGGAAGAACGGAGCCCGTGCCTCCTCTGTTACTACAGCAGGTGAACTAGGAAATGCCTCTTCTTCTGGTCAAGTTGACATCTAGACACTTGTAAGTGTCACTGACTAAACAATATGTCCCTTTAAAAAGCAAACCTCACTGCAAGACAGGTGCACAAACTCTGGACCAGGCTGCCTTTTTGTTTTTTGTTTTTCCTTTTGATGCTTAATGTAACACATGCCTGAAGCTTGAGTGTTTTCAAAAATCTTTACATTTATTTATTTACTTATTAATTAGTGTGTGTGTGTGTGTGTGTGTGTGTGTGTGTGTGTGTGTGTTAGCTGTGGAGGTCAGAGGAAAACTTGTAAAAGTTGGTTATCTCTTTCCACCACATTGTACTTAGGTATTATGGTAAGTGTTTTTCCTACTGAGCCATCTTGTCAGCCCCTCCTTAAATTTTATGATTCTCTGTCTGATATTTAAGGGGTATAAAATTATTCATATTTTAGATTATTAAAAAGTCTTAAATTGTTACATATCAACAGCTTACAACAATGTTTAGCACAAACGGTTATTCTTATTGCTGTTATTCAAACTTAAAGCCAAAATTGAAGAATTTGAATAAAAGGTCATCAAATAGTAAACTTTAGAAGGATAAGTCATTGCACACATACTGAGAGCTTGCCTCAGGCTAAACAGTGGGTAAAGCACCTCACT